>NC_051196.1:37788218-38161925 GCF_015220075.1 Falco rusticolus | reverse complement strand
GGTTCTGGGCTTGGGGGGGTTGGCTTTCGGCTTTTCGCCTTCAGCGCGTCCTCCGTCACCGCTGTCGGCGCGCGCTGAGCTGCGGCTCAGGGGACTGCGGCGATACAGGCCGTGTGCGTGCCAGCCGTCCTCGAGGCTAGAGCTGTATTCTGCTTGTTACCCTGATGAAAGCGTTTCTTTTTTTCTAGGGGGCGTTCCCACAAGGCAGTGGTGTGGAGCCGAAGGGGACTGCGATGGAACGGTGACGGAGCCGTTTGGACCGAGTCTTGAAGATAGATCGCTCGGGTTTTTGTCCGAGGAAACTTCGTCTCGAGACGGTCCTATCGCTCGCTGGCAACGTGGTAGGAAACTGCTTTGTTGATCTTGACGGCGCAGTGTGTTGGGAGTATTAAGATTCCTCGAGAGATCAGAAGCGAGTAGGTTGTTTCTCTAAGGGAAAGGGGAATAGGCCTGTATCGTTAAAGGAAGACTCAGAGTGGGTTTTGTTTTCTCTCAAGTACAAAGCGCCCCATCTCAAGGGATTTGCAAAGTCTGAAACGATGGTTCAAAAGCAGACTTGTGCTGTTTGCAAAGCGTCTGTTGCACTGCTCAAAGACAAAGACGCTCACCCGAGAAAGTTTTTGGAAACCGATGTCCGATCAGGCACGGGGAAAGAGCTGCAGAGGTTTACGTATCGTCTGTCGAATTCTGTTCTCTTTCGTGCCCTTCCATTTTACGATAAAACTTTCGTGACCCCTTTTCCCGTTCAGGCACTGTTGCTAGTGTTTTTATAAGGGGGGAAAAAAAAGCGTAAGCCTGGTCTCTCGAGTGATTTTTTTTTTTTTTTTTTTTTTTTTTTTTTTATTTTTCGCTAGACTAGTGGAATCGAGAATGTTCGCTGCCAGAACTTCATCCACCGAGATGGGAAGCCAGGCAACTTCCTAACGGGCCGTGGGCAGAGTTCCCTTCTTGATGCCGTGCCTATATAATAAACTGTGCAGTCCGTTAGCTAGACGGGCTGCAGTACCCAATTTTTTTCGCCAGGCGGCAGCACCGCGCCCCCCCCCGGCGGAGGTAAGGGCAGCGCATGCGCAGACGCGGCTTGACGCCGAAGGGGGCGTGGCTTGCGGGCACGTCGCGGGCTGATGACGCAATCCGGCTTCGGCGCATGCGCAGAAGGGCGTTCTGGCAAACTAAGGGCAGCGCATGCGCAGACGCGGCTTGACGCCAAAGGGGGCGGGGCTTCCGGCCTCGTCGCAGCCCGATGACGTAACACGCCTCGACGCATGCGCAGAAGGGCTTTCTGGCAAACTAAGGGCAGCGCATGCGCAGACGCGGCTTGACGCCGAAGGGGGCGGGGCTTCCGGCCTCGGGCGTACGGGCAGATGACGCAATCCCGCTTTGGCGCATGCGCAGAAGCCTTTCTGGCCGACCGAGGGCGGCGCATGCGCAGAAAGCGGCTTTGACCCCCCCCCCCCCCCCCTAGGGGCGGGGCTTCCGGCCTCGTGCGTAGGGGCAGATGGCGCATCCGGCCCGGGAAAGGCGGGTTCACTCCCGGCCCGCGCGGCGCGCTGGAGCGGCCGTGGAGGTACGGAGCCTTCGCCGGGAGCCCGGAAGACTTGCGGGCCGGGACGTGCGGCGGCGCGCTCGGGCTGACGGGGGGCCGGGGGCCGGCGGGCAGCGGCCCGGTCGGGGGGGGGATGTGGCGGCCCGGCGCTCGGCCGCGGCAGGGAGCGCCTGGTGCCGGCGGCGGGCGGGCTGAGGCAGGCGGGCGGCCCGGCCCGGGACCGGCGGGGCTGCCGCCGGTTCTCGTCTCCCCGGCAGGGACGGTGGTCAGCGGGCTCCTCACGGGGCTGCCCTTTTCTGGGTGGGTGGTTTTTTGTTTGTTTGGGTTTTTTTGTTTGTTTTTTTTTTTTTTTCTCTCGGAGCCGCGCCGCTACCTCGGCGAGGAGCGGCGGCGGGGCGGCCCCGGTGCTCGCTCGTGGCGGCGGCGCCCGGGAGAGGGGTCGGCCCGCGCCGCCCCGCCGCCCACCCGCCGCCGCCTGCGGGCTGCCCGGGCAGCCGCCGCAGCCCTGCGCGGGGCTTTGTCTTTCCCCCAGCCGCTGGCCTGAGCCGTGGCAGCCGGCTGGGGCTGCCGGCCCCCGCGGGCCGCAGAGAGGCTGCCTCGGGGCCTGCGGTAACGCTGTCGCGGGGGGGGGTGGGGGGGGGGGGGGGGGTGGGGGGGGGCGGGTGTGTGTGGCTCAGGAGCCTCTTCCCGCCCCTGCGAGCGGGCCAGAGCAAGAAAAGGCAGCCGGCAGCGGAATCCCCAGCCGTCGCCCCCGACTGCTGCTTTCTCCGCAAGCCTTTTAACTGCCGGGGAGGGCTGGGAGGCAGCGGCAGCTCAGGTGTCTGGCTGATCTTGTGTCGTGACAGTCAGCTCCGGGGCCGGAGCAGCCGAGGGGAAGAGGCCTTTTGGTTTGCTTCCCCGCGAAACCGGGGCCTTTTGTTTTCCCTTTGTCCCTAGGTTCGTCCGGAAGCGTCCGTCGACAAGTCAAGGGGAGCGGAACCGAAGGTCGCTCGAGATGTTACTTCGCCACGCGTGCCTCGTGCTTGCGAGTCGGACTGCTGACTACGGAGGGATCCCTTTTGTAGCCGCCGAGGGCCCGCGAGGCTCCGTGTGCCCGCCGCTGCCGAGTGCTGCGCTGCGGCTCGGGCAACGGCCGGGGAGGAATTGTCGGTCCCTCGTGGTAACGCAGCCGGGCCTGCTAGGCGCTTAGAGCAGCGCGTCCGGCCGGGCAGTATTGTTTCCCGAGGCTGTAAAGGAGCCCGAGGTATAAACCCGCTTGACGTTTCCGTACGGCGGTGCGCTTTGTCGGAGAGCTGGGCCCGTACTGACGGAGCTGGCACAGGGTTCCCGCGGGACTCCGGCTTTGCCCGTCTCGTGGAAGGCTCCAGAGCCTGCTTGGGAAGCCGCTTGACAAGGCACGGCTTTGCCGTGATTTTTACGCCGGAATTCCGACGGTAACGCCAATGCCACGTGTTAGCCTTTCTCCAGCAGCTCCTCAAAGCAGAGTGAGCCTTAAGAATCGGATTGCCTTTTAACGAAATTCGAAACAAAGCGGCGGGGTGAAGCGGCTGGAAGCGTCCTGCCAGTCTGCCGTGGGTATCGCTGCCGTGCGTGTTACCTGCCTGTCTGCCGATCGCTCCTGCCTCTTGTGGTGCCCCGGTAATTCCTCTGGGGAAGGCGTTGGGCTCTGACCGCAGCGCACCCCGACTCCCTCCTGACCCCGGCGAGACGTGATCGGTGTTTGCCTTCCTCCCCTTTCACAGGGCCTCGGCTGTTGCGTGCAGAGAAGCTGTCAGCCTTGTGAGAGAGCACGCCGCCGGCAAGCGCATCGTGGTGCTTCGGTACCGAGCTGAGGCCGCAGGCGTCCGTCTTTTGTTTGCGAAAAGGGATCGCGAGGAAAGGTGCTGGCCTCGGAGGGGGAGAGGTGGCGGGGATCAGGTAGGAGGCAGCTCTTTCAAGCCGGTTTTAGGCTTAACTCCTGGGTGCCTGAGCACGGTTCTGGGCTTCGGGGGGGTTGGCTTTCGGCTTTTCGCCTTCAGCGCGTCCTCCGTCACCGCTGTCGGCGCGCGCTGAGCTGCGGCTCAGGGGACTGCGGCGATACAGGCCGTGTGCGTGCCAGCCGTCCTCGAGGCTAGAGCTGTATTCTGCTTGTTACCCTGATGAAAGCGTTTCTTTTTTTCTAGGGGGCGTTCCCACAAGGCAGTGGTGTGGAGCCGAAGGGGACTGCGACGGAACGGTGACGGAGCCGTTGGACCGAGTCTTGAAGATAGATCGCTCGGGTTTTTGTCCGAGGAAACTTCGTCTCGAGACGGTCCTATCGCTCGCTGGCAACGTGGTAGGAAACCTGCTTTGCTTGATCTTGACGGCGCAGTGTGTTGGGATGTATTAAGATTCCTCGAGAGATCAGAAGCGAGAGTATGTTGTTTCTCTAAGGGAAAGGGGAATAGGCCTGTATCGTTAAAGGAAAGACTCAGAGGTGGGTTTTGTTTCTCTCAAGTACAAAGCGCCCCATCTCAAGGGATGCAAAGTCTGAAAACGATGGTTCAAAAGCAGACTTGTGCTGTTTGCAAAGCGTCCTGTTTGCACTGCTCAAAGACAAAAGACGCTCACACCGAGAAATGTTTTGGAAACCGATGTCCGAGTAGGCACGGGAAAGAGCTGCAGAGGTTTACGTATCGTCTGGTCGAATTCTGTTCTCTTTCGTGCCCTTCCATTTTACGATTTTTACAAACTTTCGTGACCCCTTTTCCCGTGTCAGGCACTGTTGCTAGTGTTTTTATAAGGGGGGAAAAAAAGCGGTAATGCCTGGTCTCTCGAGTGATTATTATTTTTTATTTTTTTTTTTTTTCTTTTTCGCTAGACTAGTGGAATCGAGGAATGTTCGATGCCGAACTTCATCCAAACGAGATGGGGACGCCAGGCAACTCTAAACGGGCGTGGGCAGAGATTCCCCTCTTGATGCCGTTGACTATATAATAAAGTGTGCAGTCCGTTAGCTAGACGGGCTTGCAGTACCCAATTTTTTTCGCCAGGCGGCAGGCACCGCCGCCCCCCCCCGGCGGGTAATGGGCCCCAGCGCATGCGCAGACGCGGCTTTGACGCCCGAAGGGGGCGTGACTTCCGGGCACGTCGCGGGCCAGATGACGCAATCCGGCTTCGGCGCATGGCAGAAGGGGTCGTTTCTGGAAAGTACAGGGCAGCGACATGCGCAGACGCGGCTTGACGCCCAAAGGGGGGCGGGGCTTCCGGCCTTCGTCCGCAGCCCGATGACGCTAACACGCCTCGGCGCATGCGTCAGAAGGGCCTTTCTGGCAAAACTAAGGGCCAGGCGCATCGCGCAGACGCGGCTTGACGCCGAAGGGGCGGGGCTTCCGGCCTCGGGCGTACGGGCCGATGACGCAATCCCGCTTTGGCGCATGCGCAGAAGCCTTTCTGGCCGACCGAGGGCGGCGCATGCGCAGAAGCGGCTTTGACCCCCCCCCTAGGGGCGGGGCTTCCGGCCTCGTGCGTAGGGGCAGATGGCGCATCCGGCCCGGGAAAGGCGGGTTCACTCCCGGCCCGCGCGGCGCGCTGGAGCGGCCGTGGAGGTACGGAGCCTTCGCCGGGAGCCCGGAAGACTTTCGGGCCGGGACGTGCGGCGGCGCGCTCGGGCTGAAGGGCGGCCGGGGGCCGGCGGGCAGCGGCCCGGTCGGGGGGGATGTGGCGGCCCGGCGCTCGGCCGCGGCAGGGAGCGCCTGGTGCCGGCGGCGGGCGGGCTGAGGCAGGCGGGCGGCCCGGCCCGGGACCGGCGGGGCTGCCGCCGGTTCTCGTCTCCCCGGCAGGGACGGTGGTCAGCGGGCTCCTCACGGGGCTGCCCTTTTCTGGGTGGGTGGTTTTTTGTTTGTTTGTTTTTGGTTTTTTTTGTTTTGTTTTGTTTTTTTTTTTTTTTTCTCTCGGAGCCGCGCCGCTACCTCGGCGAGGAGCGGCGGCAGGCAGGGCGGCCCCGGTGCTCGCTCGTGGCGGCGGCGCCCGGGAGAGGGGTCGGCCCGCGCCGCCCCGCCGCCCACCCGCCGCCGCCTGCGGGCTGCCCGGGCAGCCGCCGCAGCCCTGCGCGGGGCTTTGTCTTTCCCCCAGCCGCTGGCCTGAGCCGTGGCAGCCGGCTGGGGCTGCCGGCCCCCGCGGGCCGCAGAGAGGCTGCCTCGGGGCCTGCGGTAACGCTGTCGCGGGGGGGGGGTGGGGGGGGTGTTGTGGTGTGTGTGTGTGTGGCTCAGGAGCCTCTTCCCGCCCCTGCGAGCGGGCCAGAGCAAGAAAAGGCAGCCGGCAGCGGAATCCCCAGCCGTCGCCCCCGACTGCTGCTTTCTCCGCAAGCCTTTTAACTGCCGGGGAGGGCTGGGAGGCAGCGGCAGCTCAGGTGTCTGGCTGATCTTGTGTCGTGACAGTCAGCTCCGGGGCCGGAGCAGCCGAGGGGAAGAGGCCTTTTGGTTTGCTTCCCCGCGAAACGGGGGTCTTTTGTTTTCCCTTTGTCCCTAGGTTCGTCCGGAAGCGTCCGTCGACAAGTCAAGGGGAGCGGAACCGAAGGTCGCTCGAGATGTTACTTCGCCACGCGTGCCTCGTGCTTGCGAGTCGGACTGCTGACTACGGAGGGATCCCTTTTGTAGCCGCCGAGGGCCCGCGAGGCTCCGTGTGCCCGCCGCTGCCGAGTGCTGCGCTGCGGCTCGGGCAACGGCCGGGGAGGAATTGTCGGTCCCTCGTGGTAACGCAGCCGGGCCTGCTAGGCGCTTAGAGCAGCGCGTCCGGCCGGGCAGTATTGTTTTCCGAGGCTGTAAAGGAGCCCGAGGTATAAACCCGCTTGACGTTTCCGTACGGCGGTGCGCTTTGTCGGAGAGCTCGGCCGTACTGACGGAGCTGGCACAGGGTTCCCGCGGGACTCCGGCTTTGCCCGTCTCGTGGAAAGGCTCCAGAGCCTGCTTGGGAAGCCGCTTGACAAGGCACGGCTTTGCCGTGATTTTTACGCCGGAATTCCGACGGTAACGCCAATGCCACGTGTTAGCCTTTCTCCAGCAGCTCCTCAAAGCAGAGTGAGCCTTAAGAATCGGATTGCCTTTTAACGAAATTCGAAACAAAGCGGCGGGGTGAAGCGGCTGGAAGCGTCCTGCCAGTCTGCCGTGGGTATCGCTGCCGTGCGTGTTACCTGCCTGTCTGCCGATCGCTCCTGCCTCTTGTTGTGGCCCGGTAATTCCTCTGGGGAAGGCGTTGGGCTCTGACCGCAGCGCACCCCGACTCCCTCCTGACCCCGGCGAGACGTGATCGGTGTTTGCCTTCCTCCCCTTTCACAGGGCCTCGGCTGTTGCGTGCAGAGAAGCTGTCAGCCTTGTGAGAGAGCACGCCGCCGGCAAGCGCATCGTGGTGCTTCGGTACCGAGCTGAGGCCGCAGGCGTCCGTCTTTTGTTTGCGAAAAGGGATCGCGAGGAAAGGTGCTGGCCTCGGAGGGGGAGAGGTGGCGGGGGAACAGGTAGGAGGCAGCTCTTTCAGCCGGTTTTAGGCTTAACTCCTGGGTGCCTGAGCACGGTTCTGGGCTTCGGGGGGTTGGCTTTCGGCTTTTCGCCTTCAGCGCGTCCTCCGTCACCGCTGTCGGCGCGCGCTGAGCTGCGGCTCAGGGGACTGCGGCGATACAGGCCGTGTGCGTGCCAGCCGTCCTCGAGGCTAGAGCTGTATTCTGCTTGTTACCCTGATGAAAGCGTTTCTTTTTTTCTAGGGGGCGTTCCCACAAGGCAGTGGTGTGGAGCCGAAGGGGACTGCGACGGAACGGTGACGGAGCCGTTTGGACCGAGTCTTGAAGATAGATCGCTCGGGTTTTTGTCCGAGGAAACTTCGTCTCGAGACGGTCCTATCGCTCGCTGGCAACGTGGTAGGAAACTGCTTTGTTGATCTTGACGGCGCAGTGTGTTGGGAGTATTAAGATTCCTCGAGAGATCAGAAGCGAGTAGGTTGTTTCTCTAAGGGAAAGGGGAATAGGCCTGTATCGTTAAAGGAAAGACTCAGAGTGGGTTTTGTTTCTCTCAAGTACAAAGCGCCCCATCTCAAGGGATTGCAAAGTCTGAAACGATGGTTCAAAAGCAGACTTGTGCTGTTTGCAAAGCGTCTGTTGCACTGCTCAAAGACAAAAGACGCTCACCCGAGAAAGTTTTTGGAAACCGATGTCCGATAGGCACGGGGAAAGAGCTGCAGAGGTTTACGTATCGTCTGTCGAATTCTGTTCTCTTTCGTGCCCTTCCATTTTACGATAAAAACTTTCGTGACCCCTTTTCCCGTTCAGGCACTGTTGCTAGTGTTTTTATAAGGGGGGAAAAAAAAAGCGTAAGCCTGGTCTCTCGAGTGATTTTTTTTTTTTTTTTTTTTTTCTTTTTCGCTAGACTAGTCGAATCGAGAATGTTCGCTGTAAGAACTTCATCCACCGGGATGGGAAGCCAGGCAACTTCCGAACGGGCCGTGGGCAGAGTTCCCTTCTTGATGCCATGCCTCTAATAAACTGTGCAGTCTCGTTAGCTAGACGGGCTGCAGTACCCAATTTTTTTCGCCAGGTGGCAGCACCGCCTCGCAGGCGGAGTAAGGGCAGCGCATGCGCAGACGCGGCTTGACGCCGAAGGGGCGGGGCTTCCGGCCCCGTGCGTCTGGGCCGATGACGCAATCCCGCTTTGGCGCATGCGCAGAAGGGCTTTCTGGCCAAGGAAGGTCGGCGCATGCGCAGAAGCGGCTTTGACCCTTAGGGGCGGGGCGTCTGGGCCGATGACGCAATCCCGCTTTGGCGCATGCGCAGAAGGGCTTTCTGGCCAAGGAAGGTCGGCGCATGCGCAGAAGCGGCTTTGACCCTTAGGGGCGGGGCTTCCGGCCCCGTGCGTCGGGCCGATGACGCAATCCGGCTTTGGCGCATGCGCAGAAGCCTTTCTGGCCGACCGAGGGCGGCGCATGCGCAGAAGCGGCTTTGACCCCCTAGGGGCGGGGCTTCCGGCCTCGTGCGTAGGGGCAGATGGCGCATCCGGCCCGGGAAAGGCGGGTTCACTCCCGGCCCGCGCGGCGCGCTGGAGCGGCCGTGGAGGTACGGAGCCTTCGCCGGGAGCCCGGAAGACTTTCGGGCCGGGACGTGCGGCGGCGCGCTCGGGCTGAAGGGCGGCCGGGGGCCGGCGGGCAGCGGCCCGGTCGGGGGGGATGTGGCGGCCCGGCGCTCGGCCGCGGCAGGGAGCGCCTGGTGCCGGCGGCGGGCGGGCTGAGGCAGGCGGGCGGCCCGGCCCGGGACCGGCGGGGCTGCCGCCGGTTCTCGTCTCCCCGGCAGGGACGGTGGTCAGCGGGCTCCTCACGGGGCTGCCCTTTTCTGGGTGGGTGGTTTTTGTTGTTGTTTTGGGTTTTTTTGTTTGTTTTGTTTTTTTTTTTTTTTCTCTCGGAGCCGCGCCGCTACCTCGGCGAGGAGCGGCGGCAGGCAGGGCGGCCCCGGTGCTCGCTCGTGGCGGCGGCGCCCGGGAGAGGGGTCGGCCCGCGCCGCCCCGCCGCCCACCCGCCGCCGCCTGCGGGCTGCCCGGGCAGCCGCCGCAGCCCTGCGCGGGGCTTTGTCTTTCCCCCAGCCGCTGGCCTGAGCCGTGGCAGCCGGCTGGGGCTGCCGGCCCCCGCGGGCCGCAGAGAGGCTGCCTCGGGGCCTGCGGTAACGCTGTCGCGGGGGGGGGGGGGGTGTGGGGGTGTGTGTGTGTGGCTCAGGAGCCTCTTCCCGCCCCTGCGAGCGGGCCAGAGCAAGAAAAGGCAGCCGGCAGCGGAATCCCCAGCCGTCGCCCCCGACTGCTGCTTTCTCCGCAAGCCTTTTAACTGCCGGGGAGGGCTGGGAGGCAGCGGCAGCTCAGGTGTCTGGCTGATCTTGTGTCGTGACAGTCAGCTCCGGGGCCGGAGCAGCCGAGGGGAAGAGGCCTTTTGGTTTGCTTCCCCGCGAAACCGGGGCCTTTTGTTTTCCCTTTGTCCCTAGGTTCGTCCGGAAGCGTCCGTCGACAAGTCAAGGGGAGCGGAACCGAAGGTCGCTCGAGATGTTACTTCGCCACGCGTGCCTCGTGCTTGCGAGTCGGACTGCTGACTACGGAGGGATCCCTTTTGTAGCCGCCGAGGGCCCGCGAGGCTCCGTGTGCCCGCCGCTGCCGAGTGCTGCGCTGCGGCTCGGGCAACGGCCGGGGAGGAATTGTCGGTCCCTCGTGGTAACGCAGCCGGGCCTGCTAGGCGCTTAGAGCAGCGCGTCCGGCCGGGCAGTATTGTTTTCCGAGGCTGTAAAGGAGCCCGAGGTATAAACCCGCTTGACGTTTCCGTACGGCGGTGCGCTTTGTCGGAGAGCTGGGCCCTACTGACGGAGCTGGCACAGGGTTCCCGCGGGACTCCGGCTTTGCCCGTCTCGTGGAAAGGCTCCAGAGCCTGCTTGGGAAGCCGCTTGACAAGGCACGGCTTTGCCGTGATTTTTACGCCGGAATTCCGACGGTAACGCCAATGCCACGTGTTAGCCTTTCTCCAGCAGCTCCTCAAAGCAGAGTGAGCCTTAAGAATCGGATTGCCTTTTAACGAAATTCGAAACAAAGCGGCGGGGTGAAGCGGCTGGAAGCGTCCAGCCAGTCTGCCGTGGGTATCGCTGCCGTGCGTGTTACCTGCCTGTCTGCCGATCGCTCCTGCCTCTTGTTGTGGCCCGGTAATTCCTCTGGGGAAGGCGTTGGGCTCTGACCGCAGCGCACCCCGACTCCCTCCTGACCCCGGCGAGACGTGATCGGTGTTTGCCTTCCTCCCCTTTCACAGGGCCTCGGCTGTTGCGTGCAGAGAAGCTGTCAGCCTTGTGAGAGAGCACGCCGCCGGCAAGCGCATCGTGGTGCTTCGGTACCGAGCTGAGGCCGCAGGCGTCCGTCTTTTGTTTGCGAAAAGGGATCGCGAGGAAAGGTGCTGGCCTCGGAGGGGGAGAGGTGGCGGGGGAACAGGTAGGAGGCAGCTCTTTCAGCCGGTTTTAGGCTTAACTCCTGGGTGCCTGAGCACGGTTCTGGGCTTCGGGGGGTTGGCTTTCGGCTTTTCGCCTTCAGCGCGTCCTCCGTCACCGCTGTCGGCGCGCGCTGAGCTGCGGCTCAGGGGACTGCGGCGATACAGGCCGTGTGCGTGCCAGCCGTCCTCGAGGCTAGAGCTGTATTCTGCTTGTTACCCTGATGAAAGCGTTTCTTTTTTTCTAGGGGGCGTTCCCACAAGGCAGTGGTGTGGAGCCGAAGGGGACTGCGATGGAACGGTGACGGAGCCGTTTGGACCGAGTCTTGAAGATAGATCGCTCGGGTTTTTGTCCGAGGAAACTTCGTCTCGAGACGGTCCTATCGCTCGCTGGCAACGTGGTAGGAAACTGCTTTGTTGATCTTGACGGCGCAGTGTGTTGGGAGTATTAAGATTCCTCGAGAGATCAGAAGCGAGTAGGTTGTTTCTCTAAGGGAAAGGGGAATAGGCCTGTATCGTTAAAGGAAAGACTCAGAGTGGGTTTTGTTTCTCTCAAGTACAAAGCGCCCCATCTCAAGGGATTGCAAAGTCTGAAACGATGGTTCAAAAGCAGACTTGTGCTGTTTGCAAAGCGTCTGTTGCACTGCTCAAAGACAAAAGACGCTCACCCGAGAAAGTTTTTGGAAACCGATGTCCGATAGGCACGGGGAAAGAGCTGCAGAGGTTTACGTATCGTCTGTCGAATTCTGTTCTCTTTCGTGCCCTTCCATTTTACGATAAAAACTTTCGTGACCCCTTTTCCCGTTCAGGCACTGTTGCTAGTGTTTTTATAAGGGGGGAAAAAAAAGCGTAAGCCTGGTCTCTCGAGTGATTTTTTTTTTTTTTTTTTTTTTTTTTTTTCTTTTTCGCTAGACTAGTGGAATCGAGAATGTTCGCTGCCAGAACTTCATCCACCGAGATGGGAAGCCAGGCAACTTCCTAACGGGCCGTGGGCAGAGTTCCCCTCTTGATGCCGTGCCTATATAATAAAGTGTGCAGTCCGTTAGCTAGACGGGCTGCAGTACCCAATTTTTTTCGCCAGGCGGCAGCACCGCGCCCCCCCCCGGCGGAGTAAGGGCAGCGCATGCGCAGACGCGGCTTGACGCCGAAGGGGGCGTGGCTTGCGGGCACGTCGCGGGCCGATGACGCAATCCGGCTTCGGCGCATGCGCAGAAGGGGTTTCTGGCAAACTAAGGGCAGCGCATGCGCAGACGCGGCTTGACGCCGAAGGGGGCGGGGCTTCCGGCTTCGTCGCAGCCCGATGACGCAACACGCCTCGGCGCATGCGCAGAAGGGCTTTCTGGCAAACTAAGGGCAGCGCATGCGCAGACGCGGCTTGACGCCGAAGGGGCGGGGCTTCCGGCCTCGGGCGTACGGGCAGATGACGCAATCCCGCTTTGGCGCATGCGCAGAAGCCTTTCTGGCCGACCGAGGGCGGCGCATGCGCAGAAGCGGCTTTGACCCCCCCCCCCTAGGGGCGGGGCTTCCGGCCTCGTGCGTAGGGGCAGATGGCGCATCCGGCCCGGGAAAGGCGGGTTCACTCCCGGCCCGCGCGGCGCGCTGGAGCGGCCGTGGAGGTACGGAGCCTTCGCCGGGAGCCCGGAAGACTTTCGGGCCGGGACGTGCGGCGGCGCGCTCGGGCTGAAGGGCGGCCGGGGGCCGGCGGGCAGCGGCCCGGTCGGGGGGGGGATGTGGCGGCCCGGCGCTCGGCCGCGGCAGGGAGCGCCTGGTGCCGGCGGCGGGCGGGCTGAGGCAGGCGGGCGGCCCGGCCCGGGACCGGCGGGGCTGCCGCCGGTTCTCGTCTCCCCGGCAGGGACGGTGGTCAGCGGGCTCCTCACGGGGCTGCCCTTTTCTGGGTGGGTGGTTTTTTGTTTGTTTGGGTTTTTTTGTTTGTTTTTTTTTTTTTTTTTCTCTCGGAGCCGCGCCGCTACCTCGGCGAGGAGCGGCGGCGGGGCGGCCCCGGTGCTCGCTCGTGGCGGCGGCGCCCGGGAGAGGGGTCGGCCCGCGCCGCCCCGCCGCCCACCCGCCGCCGCCTGCGGGCTGCCCGGGCAGCCGCCGCAGCCCTGCGCGGGGCTTTGTCTTTCCCCCAGCCGCTGGCCTGAGCCGTGGCAGCCGGCTGGGGCTGCCGGCCCCCGCGGGCCGCAGAGAGGCTGCCTCGGGGCCTGCGGTAACGCTGTCGCGGGGGGGGGGGGGGGGGGGGGGGGGGGGTGTGTGTGGCTCAGGAGCCTCTTCCCGCCCCTGCGAGCGGGCCAGAGCAAGAAAAGGCAGCCGGCAGCGGAATCCCCAGCCGTCGCCCCCGACTGCTGCTTTCTCCGCAAGCCTTTTAACTGCCGGGGAGGGCTGGGAGGCAGCGGCAGCTCAGGTGTCTGGCTGATCTTGTGTCGTGACAGTCAGCTCCGGGGCCGGAGCAGCCGAGGGGAAGAGGCCTTTTGGTTTGCTTCCCCGCGAAACCGGGGGCCTTTTGTTTTCCCTTTGTCCCTAGGTTCGTCCGGAAGCGTCCGTCGACAAGTCAAGGGGAGCGGAACCGAAGGTCGCTCGAGATGTTACTTCGCCACGCGTGCCTCGTGCTTGCGAGTCGGACTGCTGACTACGGAGGGATCCCTTTTGTAGCCGCCGAGGGCCCGCGAGGCTCCGTGTGCCCGCCGCTTCCGAGTGCTGCGCTGCGGCTCGGGCAACGGCCGGGGAGGAATTGTCGGTCCCTCGTGGTAACGCAGCCGGGCCTGCTAGGCGCTTAGAGCAGCGCGTCCGGCCGGGCAGTATTGTTTTCCGAGGCTGTAAAGGAGCCCGAGGTATAAACCCGCTTGACGTTTCCGTACGGCGGTGCGCTTTGTCGGAGAGCTGGGCCCTACTGACGGAGCTGGCACAGGGTTCCCGCGGGACTCCGGCTTTGCCCGTCTCGTGGAAAGGCTCCAGAGCCTGCTTGGGAAGGCGCTTGACAAGGCACGGCTTTGCCGTGATTTTTACGCCGGAATTCCGACGGTAACGCCAATGCCACGTGTTAGCCTTTCTCCAGCAGCTCCTCAAAGCAGAGTGAGCCTTAAGAATCGGATTGCCTTTTAACGAAATTCGAAACAAAGCGGCGGGGTGAAGCGGCTGGAAGCGTCCTGCCAGTCTGCCGTGGGTATCGCTGCCGTGCGTGTTACCTGCCTGTCTGCCGATCGCTCCTGCCTCTTGTGGTGCCCCGGTAATTCCTCTGGGGAAGGCGTTGGGCTCTGACCGCAGCGCACCCCGACTCCCTCCTGACCCCGGCGAGACGTGATCGGTGTTTGCCTTCCTCCCCTTTCACAGGGCCTCGGCTGTTGCGTGCAGAGAAGCTGTCAGCCTTGTGAGAGAGCACGCCGCCGGCAAGCGCATCGTGGTGCTTCGGTACCGAGCTGAGGCCGCAGGCGTCCGTCTTTTGTTTGCGAAAAGGGATCGCGAGGAAAGGTGCTGGCCTCGGAGGGGGAGAGGTGGCGGGGGAACAGGTAGGAGGCAGCTCTTTCAGCCGGTTTTAGGCTTAACTCCTGGGTGCCTGAGCACGGTTCTGGGCTTCGGGGGGTTGGCTTTCGGCTTTTCGCCTTCAGCGCGTCCTCCGTCACCGCTGTCGGCGCGCGCTGAGCTGCGGCTCAGGGGACTGCGGCGATACAGGCCGTGTGCGTGCCAGCCGTCCTCGAGGCTAGAGCTGTATTCTGCTTGTTACCCTGATGAAAGCGTTTCTTTTTTTCTAGGGGGCGTTCCCACAAGGCAGTGGTGTGGAGCCGAAGGGGACTGCGACGGAACGGTGACGGAGCCGTTTGGACCGAGTCTTGAAGATAGATCGCTCGGGTTTTTGTCCGAGGAAACTTCGTCTCGAGACGGTCCTATCGCTCGCTGGCAACGTGGTAGGAAACTGCTTTGTTGATCTTGACGGCGCAGTGTGTTGGGAGTATTAAGATTCCTCGAGAGATCAGAAGCGAGTAGGTTGTTTCTCTAAGGGAAAGGGGAATAGGCCTGTATCGTTAAAGGAAAGACTCAGAGTGGGTTTTGTTTCTCTCAAGTACAAAGCGCCCCATCTCAAGGGATTGCAAAGTCTGAAACGATGGTTCAAAAGCAGACTTGTGCTGTTTGCAAAGCGTCTGTTGCACTGCTCAAAGACAAAAGACGCTCACCCGAGAAAGTTTTTGGAAACCGATGTCCGAGAGGCACGGGGAAAGAGCTGCAGAGGTTTACGTATCGTCTGTCGAATTCTGTTCTCTTTCGTGCCCTTCCATTTTACGATAAAAACTTTCGTGACCCCTTTTCCCGTTCAGGCACTGTTGCTAGTGTTTTTATAAGGGGGGAAAAAAAAGCGTAAGCCTGGTCTCTCGAGTGATTTTTTTTTTTTTTTTTTTTTTTTTTTTTTCTTTTTCGCTAGACTAGTGGAATCGAGAATGTTCGCTGCCAGAACTTCATCCACCGAGATGGGAAGCCAGGCAACTTCCTAACGGGCCGTGGGCAGAGTTCCCCTCTTGATGCCGTGCCTATATAATAAAGTGTGCAGTCCGTTAGCTAGACGGGCTGCAGTACCCAATTTTTTTCGCCAGGCGGCAGCACCGCGCCCCCCCCCGGCGGAGTAAGGGCAGCGCATGCGCAGACGCGGCTTGACGCCGAAGGGGGCGTGGCTTGCGGGCACGTCGCGGGCCGATGACGCAATCCGGCTTCGGCGCATGCGCAGAAGGGGTTTCTGGCAAACTA
Organism: Falco rusticolus; assembly: GCF_015220075.1. NCBI lineage: Eukaryota > Metazoa > Chordata > Aves > Falconiformes > Falconidae > Falco > Falco rusticolus. Next base: position 38,146,708 of record NC_051196.1, on the reverse strand, counting down.
AGGGCAGCGCATGCGCAGACGCGGCTTGACGCCGAAGGGGGCGGGGCTTCCGGCTTCGTCGCAGCCCGATGACGCAACACGCCTCGGCGCATGCGCAGAAGGGCTTTCTGGCAAACTAAGGGCAGCGCATGCGCAGACGCGGCTTGACGCCGAAGGGGCGGGGCTTCCGGCCTCGGGCGTACGGGCAGATGACGCAATCCCGCTTTGGCGCATGCGCAGAAGCCTTTCTGGCCGACCGAGGGCGGCGCATGCGCAGAAGCGGCTTTGACCCCCCCCCCCTAGGGGCGGGGCTTCCGGCCTCGTGCGTAGGGGCAGATGGCGCATCCGGCCCGGGAAAGGCGGGTTCACTCCCGGCCCGCGCGGCGCGCTGGAGCGGCCGTGGAGGTACGGAGCCTTCGCCGGGAGCCCGGAAGACTTTCGGGCCGGGACGTGCGGCGGCGCGCTCGGGCTGAAGGGCGGCCGGGGGCCGGCGGGCAGCGGCCCGGTCGGGGGGGGATGTGGCGGCCCGGCGCTCGGCCGCGGCAGGGAGCGCCTGGTGCCGGCGGCGGGCGGGCTGAGGCAGGCGGGCGGCCCGGCCCGGGACCGGCGGGGCTGCCGCCGGTTCTCGTCTCCCCGGCAGGGACGGTGGTCAGCGGGCTCCTCACGGGGCTGCCCTTTTCTGGGTGGGTTTTTGTTTGTTTGGTTTTTTTGTTTGTTTTTTTTTTTTTTTTCTCTCGGAGCCGCGCCGCTACCTCGGCGAGGAGCGGCGGCAGGCAGGGCGGCCCCGGTGCTCGCTCGTGGCGGCGGCGCCCGGGAGAGGGGTCGGCCCGCGCCGCCCCGCCGCCCACCCGCCGCCGCCTGCGGGCTGCCCGGGCAGCCGCCGCAGCCCTGCGCGGGGCTTTGTCTTTCCCCCAGCCGCTGGCCTGAGCCGTGGCAGCCGGCTGGGGCTGCCGGCCCCCGCGGGCCGCAGAGAGGCTGCCTCGGGGCCTGCGGTAACGCTGTCGCGGGGGGTGGGGGGTGGGGGGGGGGCGGGTGTGTGTGGCTCAGGAGCCTCTTCCCGCCCCTGCGAGCGGGCCAGAGCAAGAAAAGGCAGCCGGCAGCGGAATCCCCAGCCGTCGCCCCCGACTGCTGCTTTCTCCGCAAGCCTTTTAACTGCCGGGGAGGGCTGGGAGGCAGCGGCAGCTCAGGTGTCTGGCTGATCTTGTGTCGTGACAGTCAGCTCCGGGGCCGGAGCAGCCGAGGGGAAGAGGCCTTTTGGTTTGCTTCCCCGCGAAACCGGGGCCTTTTGTTTTCCCTTTGTCCCTAGGTTCGTCCGGAAGCGTCCGTCGACAAGTCAAGGGGAGCGGAACCGAAGGTCGCTCGAGATGTTACTTCGCCACGCGTGCCTCGTGCTTGCGAGTCGGACTGCTGACTACGGAGGGATCCCTTTTGTAGCCGCCGAGGGCCCGCGAGGCTCCGTGTGCCCGCCGCTGCCGAGTGCTGCGCTGCGGCTCGGGCAACGGCCGGGGAGGAATCGTCGGTCCCTCGTGGTAACGCAGCCGGGCCTGCTAGGCGCTTAGAGCCGCGCGTCCGGCCGGGCAGTATTGTTTTCCGAGGCTGTAAAGGAGCCCGAGGTATAAACCCGCTTTACGTTTCCGTACGGCGGTGCGCTTTGTCGGAGAGCTCGGCCGTACTGACGGAGCTGGCACAGGGTTCCCGCGGGACTCCGGCTTTGCCCGTCTCGTGGAAAGGCTCCAGAGCCTGCTTGGGAAGCCGCTTGACAAGGCACGGCTTTGCCGTGATTTTTACGCCGGAATTCCGACGGTAACGCCAATGCCACGTGTTAGCCTTTCTCCAGCAGCTCCTCAAAGCAGAGTGAGCCTTAAGAATCGGATTGCCTTTTAACGAAATTCGAAACAAAGCGGCGGGGTGAAGCGGCTGGAAGCGTCCTGCCAGTCTGCCGTGGGTATCGCTGCCGTGCGTGTTACCTGCCTGTCTGCCGATCGCTCCTGCCTCTTGTTGTGGCCCGGTAATTCCTCTGGGGAAGGCGTTGGGCTCTGACTGCAGCGCACCCCGACTCCCTCCTGACCCGGCGAGACGTGATCGGTGTTTGCCTTCCTCCCCTTTCACAGGGCCTCGGCTGTTGCGTGCAGAGAAGCTGTCAGCCTTGTGAGAGAGCACGCCGCCGGCAAGCGCATCGTGGTGCTTCGTACCGAGCTGAGGCCGCAGGCGTCCGTCTTTTGTTTGCGGAAAAGGGATCGCGAGGAAAGGTGCTGGCCTCGGAGGGGGAGAGGTGGCGGGGGAACAGGTAGGAGGCAGCTCTTTCAACCGGTTTTAGGCTTAACTCCTGGGTGCCTGAGCACGGTTCTGGGCTTCGGGGGGTTGGCTTTCGGCTTTTCGCCTTCAGCGCGTCCTCCGTCACCGCTGTCGGCGCGCGCTGAGCTGCGGCTCAGGGGACTGCGGCGATACAGGCCGTGTGCGTGCCAGCCGTCCTCGAGGCTAGAGCTGTATTCTGCTTGTTACCCTGATGAAAGCGTTTCTTTTTTTCTAGGGGGCGTTCCCACAAGGCAGTGGTGTGGAGCCGAAGGGGACTGCGACGGAACGGTGACGGAGCCGTTTGGACCGAGTCTTGAAGATAGATCGCTCTGGTTTTTGTCCGAGGAAACTTCGTCTCGAGACGGTCCTATCGCTCGCTGGCAACGTGGTAGGAAACTGCTTTGTTGATCTTGACGGCGCAGTGTGTTGGGAGTATTAAGATTCCTCGAGAGATCAGAAGCGAGTAGGTTGTTTCTCTAAGGGAAAGGGGAATAGGCCTGTATCGTTAAAGGAAAGACTCAGAGTGGGTTTTGTTTCTCTCAAGTACAAAGCGCCCCATCTCAAGGGATTGCAAAGTCTGAAACGATGGTTCAAAAGCAGACTTGTGCTGTTTGCAAAGCGTCTGTTGCACTGCTCAAAGACAAAAGACGCTCACCCGAGAAAGTTTTTGGAAACCGATGTCCGAGAGGCACGGGGAAAGAGCTGCAGAGGTTTACGTATCGTCTGTCGAATTCTGTTTCTCATTGTCGTGCCCTTCCATTATTACGATAAAACGTTCTGTGCCCCCTTTTTCCCGTTCAGGCACTGTTGCTAGTGTTTTTATAAGGGGGAAAAAAAGCGTAGTCCTGGCTCTCGTGATTTTTTTTTTTTTTTTTTTTTTTTCTTTTTTCTCTCGAGCCGCGCCGCTACCAGACACAAAGACTCGGCGAGGAGCCGGCGGCGGGCGGCCACCGGGGCTCGCGGATCGTGCGTGCGGCGCGCCCGGAGAGAGGGGGGGTCGCCGCGCCGACCCCGCCGACCACCCTCAGCCCTGCCTGCGGTCTGCCCGGGCAGGCCGCCGCAGGCCCTGCGCGGGCTTTCTTTTCCCCCAGCCGCTTGCCTGCGCCGTGGCATCCTGCTGGGGCTGCCGGCCCCCCGGGCCTCAGAGGTGCCTCGGTCCTGCGGTACCTGTAGTCTGTTGTTGTGGATGGGGGGTGGGTGTGTGTGTGGCTCAGGAGCCTCTTCCCGCCCCTGCGAGCGGGCCAGAGCAAGAAAAGGCAGCCGGCAGCGGAATCCCCAGCCGTCGCCCCCGACTGCTGCTTTCTCCGCAAGCCTTTTAACTGCCGGGGAGGGCTGGGAGGCAGCGGCAGCTCAGGTGTCTGGCTGATCTTGTGTCGTGACAGTCGGCTCCGGGGCCGGAGCAGCCGAGGGGAAGAGGCCTTTTGGTTTGCTTCCCCGCGAAACCGGGGCCTTTTGTTTTCCCTTTGTCCCTAGGTTCGTCCGGAAGCGTCCGTCGACAAGTCAAGGGGAGCGGAACCGAAGGTCGCTCGAGATGTTACTTCGCCACGCGTGCCTCGTGCTTGCGAGTCGGACTGCTGACTACGGAGGGATCCCTTTTGTAGCCGCCGAGGGCCCGCGAGGCTCCGTGTGCCCGCCGCTCCGAGTGCTGCGCTGCGGCTCGGGCAACGGCCGGGGAGGAATCGTCGGTCCCTCGTGGTAACGCAGCCGGGCCTGCTAGGCGCTTAGAGCCGCGCGTCCGGCCGGGCAGTATTGTTTTCCGAGGCTGTAAAGGAGCCCGAGGTATAAACCCGCTTTACGTTTCCGTACGGCGGTGCGCTTTGTCGGAGAGCTGGGCCCTACTGACGGAGCTGGCACAGGGTTCCCGCGGGACTCCGGCTTTGCCCGTCTCGTGGAAAGGCTCCAGAGCCTGCTTGGGAAGCCGCTTGACAAGGCACGGCTTTGCCGTGATTTTTACGCCGGAATTCCGACGGTAACGCCAATGCCACGTGTTAGCCTTTCTCCAGCAGCTCCTCAAAGCAGAGTGAGCCTTAAGAATCGGATTGCCTTTTAACGAAATTCGAAACAAAGCGGCGGGGTGAAGCGGCTGGAAGCGTCCTGCCAGTCTGCCGTGGGTATCGCTGCCGTGCGTGTTACCTGCCTGTCTGCCGATCGCTCCTGCCTCTTGTTGTGGCCCGGTAATTCCTCTGGGGAAGGCGTTGGGCTCTGACTGCAGCGCACCCCGACTCCCTCCTGACCCCGGCGAGACGTGATCGGTGTTTGCCTTCCTCCCCTTTCACAGGGCCTCGGCTGTTGCGTGCAGAGAAGCTGTCAGCCTTGTGAGAGAGCACGCCGCCGGCAAGCGCATCGTGGTGCTTCGGTACCGAGCTGAGGCCGCAGGCGTCCGTCTTTTGTTTGCGGAAAGGGATCGCGAGGAAAGGTGCTGGCCTCGGAGGGGGAGAGGTGGCGGGGGAACAGGTAGGAGGCAGCTCTTTCAACCGGTTTTAGGCTTAACTCCCGGGTGCCTGAGCACGGTTCTGGGCTTCGGGGGGTTGGCTTTCGGCTTTTCGCCTTCAGCGCGTCCTCCGTCACCGCTGTCGGCGCGCGCTGAGCTGCGGCTCAGGGGACTGCGGCGATACAGGCCGTGTGCGTGCCAGCCGTCCTCAAGGCTAGAGCTGTATTCTGCTTGTTACCCTGATGAAAGCGTTTCTTTTTTTCTAGGGGGCGTTCCCACAAGGCAGTGGTGTGGAGCCGAAGGGGACTGCGACGGAACGGTGACGGAGCCGTTTGGACCGAGTCTTGAAGATAGATCTCTCTGGTTTTTGTCCGAGGAAACTTCGTCTCGAGACGGTCCTATCGCTCGCTGGCAACGTGGTAGGAAACTGCTTTGTTGATCTTGACGGCGCAGTGTGTTGGGAGTATTAAGATTCCTCGAGAGATCAGAAGCGAGTAGGTTGTTTCTCTAAGGGAAAGGGGAATAGGCCTGTATCGTTAAAGGAAAGACTCAGAGTGGGTTTTGTTTCTCTTAAGTACAAAGCGCCCCATCTCAAGGGATTGCAAAGTCTGAAACGATGGTTCAAAAGCAGACTTGTGCTGTTTGCAAAGCGTCTGTTGCACTGCTCAAAGACAAAAGACGCTCACCCGAGAAAGTTTTTGGAAACCGATGTCCGATAGGCACGGGGAAAGAGCTGGAGAGGTTTACGTATCGTCTGTCGAATTCTGTTCTCTTTCGTGCCCTTCCATTTTACAATAAAAACTTTCGTGACCCCTTTTCCCGTTCAGGCACTGTTGCTAGTGTTTTTATAAGGGGGGAAAAAAAAAGCGTATGCCTGGTCTCTCGAGTGATTATTATTTTTTATTTTTTTTTTTCTTTTTCGCTAGACTAGTGGAATCGAGAATGTTCGCTGCCAGAACTTCATCCACCGAGATGGGAAGCCAGGCAACTTCCGAACGGGCCGTGGGCAGAGTTCCCTTCTTGATGCCATGCCTCTAATAAACTGTGCAGTCTCGTTAGCTAGACGGGCTGCAGTACCCAATTTTTTTCGCCAGGTGGCAGCACGGCCTCCCAGGCGGAGTAAGGGCAGCGCATGCGCAGACGCGGCTTGACGCCGAAGGGGCGGGGCTTCCGGCCCCGTGCGTCTGGGCCGATGACGCAATCCGGCTTTGGCGCATGCGCAGAAGGGCTTTCTGGCCAAGGAAGGTCGGCGCATGCGCAGAAGCGGCTTTGACCCTTAGGGGCGGGGCTTCCGGCCCCGTGCGTCTGGGCCGATGACGCAATCCCGCTTTGGCGCATGCGCAGAAGGGCTTTCTGGCCAAGGAAGGTCGGCGCATGCGCAGAAGCGGCTTTGACCCTTAGGGGCGGGGCTTCCGGCCCCCTGCGTCTGGGCCGATGACGCAATCCGGGTTTGGCGCATGCGCAGAAGCCTTTCTGGCCGACCGAGGGCGGCGCATGCGCAGAAGCGGCTTTGACCCCCTAGGGGCGGGGCTTCCGGCCTCGTGCGTAGGGGCAGATGGCGCATCCGGCCCGGGAAAGGTGGGTTCACTCCCGGCCCGCGCGGCGCGCTGGAGCGGCCGTGGAGGTGCGGAGCCTTCGCCGGGAGCCCGGAAGACTTTCGGGCCGGGACGTGCGGCGGCGCGCTCGGGCTGAAGGGCGGCCGGGGGCCGGCGGGCAGCGGCCCGGTCGGGGGGGATGTGGCGGCCCGGCGCTCGGCCGCGGCAGGGAGCGCCTGGTGCCGGCGGCGGGCGGGCTGAGGCAGGCGGGCGGCCCGGCCCGGGACCGGCGGGGCTGCCGCCGGTTCTCGTCTCCCCGGCAGGGACGGTGGTCAGCGGGCTCCTCACGGGGCTGCCCTTTTTTGGGTGGGTTTTTTTTTGTTTGTTTTTTTTTTTTTTTGTCTCTCGGAGCCGCGCCGCTACCTCGGCGAGGAGCGGCGGCAGGCAGGGCGGCCCCGGTGCTCGCTCGTGGCGGCGGCGCCCGGGAGAGGGGTCGGCCCGCGCCGCCCCGCCGCCCACCCGCCGCCGCCTGCGGGCTGCCCGGGCAGCCGCCGCAGCCCTGCGCGGGGCTTTGTCTTTCCCCCAGCCGCTGGCCTGAGCCGTGGCAGCCGGCTGGGGCTGCCGGCCCCCGCGGGCCGCAGAGAGGCTGCCTCGGGGCCTGCGGTAACGCTGTCGCGGGGTGTGTGTGTGTGTGTGTGGCTCAGGAGCCTCTTCCCGCCCCTGCGAGCGGGCCAGAGCAAGAAAAGGCAGCCGGCAGCGGAATCCCCAGCCGTCGCCCCCGACTGCTGCTTTCTCCGCAAGCCTTTTAACTGCCGGGGAGGGCTGGGAGGCAGCGGCAGCTCAGGTGTCTGGCTGATCTTGTGTCGTGACAGTCAGCTCCGGGGCCGGAGCAGCCGAGGGGAAGAGGCCTTTTGGTTTGCTTCCCAGCGAAACCGGGGGCCTTTTGTTTTCCCTTTGTCCCTAGGTTCGTCCGGAAGCGTCCGTCGACAAGTCAAGGGGAGCGGAACCGAAGGTCGCTCGAGATGTTACTTCGCCACGCGTGCCTCGTGCTTGCGAGTCGGACTGCTGACTACGGAGGGATCCCTTTTGTAGCCGCCGAGGGCCCGCGAGGCTCCGTGTGCCCGCCGCTGCCGAGTGCTGCGCTGCGGCTCGGGCAACGGCCGGGGAGGAATCGTCGGTCCCTCGTGGTAACGCAGCCGGGCCTGCTAGGCGCTTAGAGCCGCGCGTCCGGCCGGGCAGTATTGTTTTCCGAGGCTGTAAAGGAGCCCGAGGTATAAACCCGCTTTACGTTTCCGTACGGCGGTGCGCTTTGTCGGAGAGCTCGGCCGTACTGACGGAGCTGGCACAGGGTTCCCGCGGGACTCCGGCTTTGCCCGTCTCGTGGAAAGGCTCCAGAGCCTGCTTGGGAAGGCGCTTGACAAGGCACGGCTTTGCCGTGATTTTTACGCCGGAATTCCGACGGTAACGCCAATGCCACGTGTTAGCCTTTCTCCAGCAGCTCCTCAAAGCAGAGTGAGCCTTAAGAATCGGATTGCCTTTTAACGAAATTCGAAACAAAGCGGCGGGGTGAAGCGGCTGGAAGCGTCCTGCCAGTCTGCCGTGGGTATCGCTGCCGTGCGTGTTACCTGCCTGTCTGCCGATCGCTCCTGCCTCTTGTTGTGGCCCGGTAATTCCTCTGGGGAAGGCGTTGGGCTCTGACTGCAGCGCACCCCGTCTCCCTCCTGACCCCGGCGAGACGTGATCGGTGTTTGCCTTCCTCCCCTTTCACAGGGCCTCGGCTGTTGCGTGCAGAGAAGCTGTCAGCCTTGTGAGAGAGCACGCCGCCGGCAAGCGCATCGTGGTGCTTCGGTACCGAGCTGAGGCCGCAGGCGTCCGTCTTTTGTTTGCGGAAAGGGATCGCGAGGAAAGGTGCTGGCCTCGGAGGGGGAGAGGTGGCGGGGGAACAGGTAGGAGGCAGCTCTTTCAACCGGTTTTAGGCTTAACTCCCGGGTGCCTGAGCACGGTTCTGGGCTTCGGGGGGTTGGCTTTCGGCTTTTCGCCTTCAGCGCGTCCTCCGTCACCGCTGTCGGCGCGCGCTGAGCTGCGGCTCAGGGGACTGCGGCGATACGGGCCGTGTGCGTGCCAGCCGTCCTCAAGGCTAGAGCTGTATTCTGCTTGTTACCCTGATGAAAGCGTTTCTTTTTTTCTAGGGGGCGTTCCCACAAGGCAGTGGTGTGGAGCCGAAGGGGACTGCGACGGAACGGTGACGGAGCCGTTTGGACCGAGTCTTGAAGATAGATCTCTCTGGTTTTTGTCCGAGGAAACTTCGTCTCGAGACGGTCCTATCGCTCGCTGGCAACGTGGTAGGAAACTGCTTTGTTGATCTTGACGGCGCAGTGTGTTGGGAGTATTAAGATTCCTCGAGAGATCAGAAGCGAGTAGGTTGTTTCTCTAAGGGAAAGGGGAATAGGCCTGTATCGTTAAAGGAAAGACTCAGAGTGGGTTTTGTTTCTCTTAAGTACAAAGCGCCCCATCTCAAGGGATTGCAAAGTCTGAAACGATGGTTCAAAAGCAGACTTGTGCTGTTTGCAAAGCGTCTGTTGCACTGCTCAAAGACAAAAGACGCTCACCCGAGAAAGTTTTTGGAAACCGATGTCCGATAGGCACGGGGAAAGAGCTGGAGAGGTTTACGTATCGTCTGTCGAATTCTGTTCTCTTTCGTGCCCTTCCATTTTACAATAAAAACTTTCGTGACCCCTTTTCCCGTTCAGGCACTGTTGCTAGTGTTTTTATAAGGGGGAAAAAAAAGCGTAAGCCTGGTCTCTCGAGTGATTTTTTTTTTTTTTTTTTCTTTTTTCTTTTTCGCTAGACTAGTGGAATCGGGAATGTTCGCTGCCAGAACTTCATCCACCGAGATGGGAAGCCAGGCAACTTCCTAACGGGCCGTGGGCAGAGTTCCCTTCTTGATGCCGTGCCTATATAATAAACTGTGCAGTCCGTTAGCTAGACGGGCTGCAGTACCCAATTTTTTTCGCCAGGCGGCAGCACCGCGCCCCCCCCCCCGGCGGAGTAAGGGCAGCGCATGCGCAGACGCGGCTTGACGCCGAAGGGGGCGTGGCTTCCGGGCACGTCGCGGGCTGATGACGCAATTCGGCGCATGCGCAGAAGGGCGTTCTGGCAAACTAAGGGCAGCGCATGCGCAGACGCGGCTTGACGCCGAAGGGGGCGGGGCTTCCGGCCTCTGGCGTACGGGCAGATGACGCAATCCCGCTTTGGCGCATGCGCAGAAGCCTTTCTGGCCGACCGAGGGCGGCGCATGCGCAGAAGCGGCTTTGACACCCCCTAGGGGCGGGGCTTCCGGCCTCGTGCGTAGGGGCAGATGCGCGACGGAGGGAAGACACAGTCAATCAATATGAGTGATCAGCAGACTTCGTTTATTGTGCCTTACAGTCACCTTTTATGCCTTGTTATAATTAGCTCATACGTATTACAAAAGTTAAGCTCATTATTGGTGAGTTGCCTAAATATCAAGCCCACCCCTAGTTTCTCTTCTGTAGTTATCTGTTCCCACCTGCAACATTCTTTTCCCACCGAAATCTTCCTGTTATTGTGTAACAAGAACAGCCAAAGGCAGCGTATTTGTGCTTTACTTCAGATAAGCTGAGAGCGATGCGCATTTTTGTCCAGCCAGCTAGACTATGTTTATGTGAACTTTTTCAGCTAGCCAGTTATCCACACTCCTCAGCTCTCCAAAAATAGCGGTAAAATCCTGTACATCTTCAGAGACTGGTTCTGAGGAGTGGGAAGAGCAAATAGGACTGACAACTGGTGCAAATCTGAGAAATAATTCCACCTCAAAACAAGAGGCAATTACTGCATTGAAAAAAAGTCTGGTGCCACACCGAGCACCGAGGAGAACGCCAGAGGTGGGCAGGTGCCTGTGAAGTGAAATCCTGTCCAACGTGGGCACTGAATTAGCAAGAAGTACAGTTCTGTAATAAGGGATATCAATGCACAATAGAGTGAAATTAAGGTCTTCCCAGGTTATCATGAATCTAAGATTTCTTAACTTCCGTTCAGTTTGAAGTTTAGCATTCACCAGTCTTTATTGCACATGTGTTTAACAACAGGATACTAGTAGAGGCAGAGATGACTGTATCAAAAGACATCTCTCCTCTGCATTTCGGGCAACATGGATTCTCACTGTGACACAAGTAAGTAAATGTTCTTTTCACATACCACAACGTAATGGTGACTGTGTTGTTTTGGAACAGAGAGGGGAAGGCAGATGATCTGAAGACTGCTTTCTGTGCGATTGATCCCGGTATCGACGATCAGACGCTAGATACCTACATTGACCTGCCCAGACCAAGAAGATGTGCCTGTGGAAACTGCACTCGAGAGGCTGCTTGCTGGATATGCGAGACGAGTAGGGCCCTCGCCCAGGGAGGGAAGCACGACAGGCTTCGGAGGGGAGGAAGGAGACTTCCAATAATAAGAATAAATGGACTGTTTGATCTACAGGTTTGGGTGCCAAGCCTAGAGTTGGAGTTACTGCGTTAAATACTTCTTCCCATTGCATATGGAGGTACAGCTCGTAAGAGCTGAGACGGTGGGCTAGCTTGAGCTATCGGAAGCACTTTCATCTTAAGCAGCACAGCACTCCGAGACAATTTTACAGCCTCTGCAGAGTCATTTTAGCTCAGCAAGACCTGTGGTGGGAGGCTGCCTGATCCCCAGACAGAGGCTTCACACCCCCGGGGCGCCGAGGCACTTCAGGGTGTCAGGCGCTCTGCTTGGTGACACAAGAGCTGTGCTCCACAGCCATTGCTAGAACCTGAGAAGCCACCATCAGGCTCCAGGCTGCAGCGTGGCTGCTTTGGCCCTTGGCCCTTACGGTCCCTTGTCTCAAAGAAAGAGGGTTTCAAAGATTCCTTTGCAAAATAAGGTGCCGGTTGCAAGCAAAAGGTGAGTTCAGCCCACACGAAGTCTGCTATCGTGTCTGTCCCCGAGGAGACTTTTGTCTTGGTGTGGCTGCTGTTGTCCAGTATGAAATCACTCAACAGACGTTCAAGTGCTGCCCCACGAGTAGATTTAACCAAACTCTGAGCTGCAAAAGTCATCCAAGCATAGAAAAACTGAAATCAGTCCCTTGCTTCGAGGAAGGCACCACGTGCCCTTTGGTAACTTTACTCAGTCGTCCCTACTCATAGTGTCCGCTTTGCCCTGCACATAGCCCTCTCTAGAGAGGGGAGGGAGGGTTCTGGAAACAAAAAAACCTGTAGGAAAACAGCTCTGCTGTGGTCATGCCTGAATTGCCGAGTAACTGGAGCAAACCTGAGAAGCAAAACCCTTTCTTTTTCTTGCGATGTAGGCATATGAAAAGTAGAAAGGGGTAAGCTGAAACCCAAAGACACCTTCCTGATAAAGCACTAGTTTTGTAAACTTGCCAAAACTGATTGCATTTGTAAAGCGGGAAGGCACCACAGCTGGTGTGACACAGCATGTGCCACCCAGAGGTACGAGGCCTTGGGGCTTTCTGCCTTAATACTAGAACCTGGTGCCAGGCACTTCCAACGCAAGTCACAAAATAGCAGGAAAGGACCTCCACCAACCGGGCGGCTGCAGTACCCAATTATATTTCGCTAGATGGCAGCAGCGCTCCACCAACAGGGCGGCTGCAGTACCCAAATATATTTCGCTAGATGGCAGCAGCGCTCCACCAACAGGGCCGGCTGCAGTACCCAAATATATTTCGCTAGATGGCAGCAGCGCTCCACCAACAGGGCGGCTGCAGTACCCAAATACATTTCGCTAGATGGCAGCAGCGCTCCACCAACAGGGCCGGCTGCAGTACCCAAATATATTTCGCTAGATGGCAGCAGCGCTCCACCAACAGGGCCGGCTGCTGTACCCAAATATATTTCGCTAGATGGCAGGAGCGCTCCACTAACAGGGCCGGCTGCAGTACCCAAATATATTTCGCTAGATGGCAGCAGCGCTCCAGCAACCCGGCGGCTGCATTACGCAATTTTTTTTGCCATGTGGAAAAAGTGATGAGAAATCTTTTTGTCGGGAAACTTTATCTGTCGCCAAGGTAAGGCACCTCTTTATTTCATTGGAGAGTTAAACTTACAAAAAAAAAATAATTAAGGGTGTTACAATGGGCTCCTAAAACAATGAGGTGTATGCAGTCATGCTACTAAACTGTGTTTCTTCTTGTATTTCCAAACAAATTTAATTCCTTTTTTGACAGAAGAAGAGGTCTTAAATACCCTAAACTTCTGGTTTTTTTAAAATAGACCCAAACTAAATCTATAAGGGCTGAACCTTATGGTATAGCTGTCCTTTTAGCCAACAGAAATCACAGCGGAAAGTGACATTCCTAATAGCTTAAGAAAAACTTTACTGATTAAACAGATTATTTAAGCTGTGAAGTAACAGAAGTACATGCTCTCAGTTCTGCCATTCACAGAGGTATTTGTTTCCAGCTGTAATGAAGCTCCATGGGTTTCTTTCTACATGTCATATTCTTTTAATCATCTTTTCCATTTATGTTGTATATGAAGAATATTTCTTGATGACTGATAGAAACCAAATCGCCAAGATTGTGACGTGCATGAAGTCTTTTAGGAGCAGACCCACAAACAGAATTGGGCGCTTAGCTGATCACCCATTCAATGCTCTTGCATTGGGCCAAGGAGGTCTACTCATTTGTTCCTTTAGTCCGGAATGTGTTTCACTTTATCTTAATGTACTGTTACTCTGCATTGTAAACTCTTAACAGTCTTTCTTTCAGTATCACAAAGTAGAAATGGACATAACTAGGATACAAGAGGTTGAATAGAAGCTCTCTTAAATTTTCTTCCTTGGCATCTGAACCATGCGGAGACCTGTGGGTGCAGCATGCAGTAAGGGAAACACCTGTTGAGTTTGGGGTCAGCAGACATGGCATTTTTTTCAGTCTGTTCAGTTAGTAAAAGTCAGGTAGCATCTCCATACCTGTACAACTGGATTGGCTGTAAGGGCAGTGTGTTAACGAGGACCTGCTGCTTATGACCAGAAGCTAGGAACATCCCAGAATCTGCTAGTCGAACCATGTGATTCCAAAGGATTTATGAACCCATTCCAGTTTCTCCCTGACAAGATTTTTTTGTTTGTTTTACTTTAATATTTGTTATGTGTAATAATGATGTAGGATGTAGTGCGGTAACTTTCTAGATGGTTTTCTGAGGCTGTTCCTGAGATTGCAGTCTTCACATCGGTAGAAACTGATTTTGCAATTAACTTCTTTATGTTTAAAGTAATTGTAGTTTATACAAACTTCTGAATAGTTGTAGGTCAAGCAGACAATATATGTAAATCTTAATAAGCTGTTTTCCTCTTAGATTTCATATAGCGGTGAACTCATTTTTAGAGAAGCATAAACCTGAAGTGGTGGAAATACATGTGTCGATGATGCCTGCTATGCTTGCTATTTAGACTTCGATCCTGGACATTTTGAATGCGTGTCTGAGAGAACTCAAACGTTACGGTCCAGCTCTTGAATTAGATCTATCTTTAGAAAATGCTATTGATAAACCTTTTGACAAGGTAACCATTTTGATTGTTCAGTCAGATATTTAAATGGCAACTATAGCAGTATTGACTGGTAAAGGAAAAATGCACACAGACGTGATTACCACTGGGCTTGCTTTAGTCACGACTCAGAGCTGGGCCCCCACCCCAGTGAAAGATTCAAAGGGAAGTGCTGTGGGTAGCAAGGGTCCAAGGGTGGGTGTCACTAGGGAAATTTCTGGGGGCCATTGTTAGGCACTTGGGCTTTTGCACATCTCCATTCTCATCGGGTCCGCAGTTAACATATGCAGTAGGTTTGCACAGACATTCAAAGGTGTAATGTAGCATGTGAGCTTGATCCATTGAAGTCTTCCAGGAGAGGGTGTATATGAATGCTAGCAAGTGTCAGGGAAGACTGACATCTAATATCTATATCCTTTTCATATTCCAGGTTAAAATACTAATTACCTTTGTCTTTTGGGGGATTTTGGAGATTTTGGTGGGTTTTTGGGGGAGTGTGTGTGTTTGTGGTAAGTTTAGTGCTTTATTTTTGAACGCAGCTTGTTTTCATACAGAGGACCACTGTTGTTTATTGCATTAAAGGTTTTCTTACCCTGCCAGCTGACCCTCTCAGTTACTTTCTCCTTCCTTTTCTGTGATACCTTTTTGTATTTCCTACAGCAGCAGTTAGTTCCCTCCCAGTAGACTTAATTCCGCCTTCTTCCCATTTTCATGTCCACTAAAATACTCTGCATAGAACAGTTGTTATCAACATCAGTATGTGATTATGGCTTTCCACATGACTGCCTGTGAGGAAGAGGGGAAATGCATCTCTCTTTTAGGACAGTATTTGCTGGTATTGTCAGCCATGAAAATGAATTGCTTATTGTCTATCTTACTCAAACAAAAATTTGAAAATCCAACCGCTGGTATGACTGCTTTATTTATGTAGATTCAGGCCTTTTCATGAAAGATTACTGTCTCCTGCAGGTAGCTGGAAATTTCCACCTTGCACCGGCAAAAAGTTTCCAACAGTCTCATGTAGATGGTGAAGTATTTTCTTTTCCTGCTTATTGTGACCTTTAGCTTCCAAGTGTTTCAGACCATTTCCTTTGAACATCTTTGCATTGCTATCTGTGGTAACAGCAGCACTGCTTCAGGGGGGAGGACATTGGTGAAATTTTGTTAGAGATGTTTAGAACTATCAGGAATGAATAGAAAAGTGTTTTTGGAAGGTGCTGCCACATGGGTGTGGGAGAACCTGGAGGAGAATGTATCTGGGCAGTCTCTCAGCCTCACTTGTTCTACAAAACTTTACTGCCCTGCTGTAAAACAACCTCAGGTACAGGGTTCGGTCAAGGACCTGAATATCAGTATCTCTGGAAAGGATATTTTGTAGAAAAGCTCTTGAGAATTTCAAGGCAATTCAGAACTTTCAGAGTAAAATTTCAGTTGTGAAGGACTTCAACTTCCTCAAGTATATATAAATACACAGTGGCCGGAATGACAGTGGTAGTTTACAGAATCATAGAATGGTTTTGTGTTGGAAGGAACCTTTAAAGGTCCCCTAGTCCAGCCCCCCTGCAGGAAGCAGGGGCATCTTCAACTAGATCAGGTTGCCTACAGCCCTGTCCAACCTGACCTTGAATGTTCCCTGGCACGGGGCATCTGCCACCTCTCTGTGCAACCTCTCCCAGTTTCACCACCCTCATAATAAAAAATTTCTTCTCTCTATCTAGTCTCTATCTACCTCTTTCAGTTTAAAACCACTAAGCCTTCTCCTATTGCTACAGGCCGCACTAAAACGTTTGTCCCCATCTTTCTTATAAGCCCCCTTTAAGTACTGAAAGGCCACAATAAGGTTTCCCCAGAGCCTCTTCTCCGGGCTGAACAACCCCAATTCTCTCAGCCTGTCTTAGGAGAGGTGCTCCAGCCTTCTGATCGTTTTTGTGGCTCTCCTCTGGACCTGCTTTGCCAAGGACTCCGGAGCTGGATGCAGTACTCCAAGTGGGTCTCATGAGATCAGAGGGACAGAATCACTTCCCTCGACCTGCTGGTCATGCTTCGTTGGATGCAGCCCAGGATATGGTCAGCTTTCTGACCTGCGAGCACAGGTTGCTGGCTCGTGTCCATTTTTTGACCCACCGGTACCCCCAAGTCCCTCTCTGCAGGCCTGCCGTTACTCCCTTCATGGCGGATGCGCAGTAGCGTAACTGGCAACCTAAGGGCAGCGCATGCGCAGAGCCAGCCTGACGCTGGCGCGTAGGGGGCTCGAGCCTCGCATGCGCAGAAGCGGCCCGGCGCAGAGGCGTGCAGCTTCGAGGCCCGCAAGGGCAGAACCGTGGCGTTGCCGAGCGACGGGGAATTGAAACCGTGGAGGGGCGCAGGCGCTCCGCAACCCCGAGGTCTTCAGGTGGGGGCTTGACGCTAGGGCTTTGCAGCAGCGAGCACCCCCACGGCGCGTTTGGCCCGGGGCTGCAGCGGCGCTGCCGTTTCGTACTCCCGTGCCGAGCGCCCGCTGGCAACGTGCTAGGTGGACGGCAGCGGCGCCTCCTTACGGGGAGGCAGCAGCGGGCACCGCGGCACCACCCCGCAGGCAGCGCGAGATCGCGATACCGTTAACGGCCGCCACGGCCGACTTTCGGGGCGCCACCGGGCATGCGAGGCACCGGGGCTGCAGTACCGATTTTCGGCCGCCTGGCGGCAACAGCAGCGCTCCACCAATCGGGCGGCTCCAGTACCGATGCTGGAGATACTGTATTCTGTTTGCCTCCAGGAATGATGTACTCTGTCGTCATGAGACCTGAAATGGATTGCATTTGCCATCAAATATGCTTTCTAGCAAGACCATCTAGCTTTTTTAACTTTTCTTAAAGATGTCTCTGACTGTGCTGATGCTGTATGCCAGACCTCTGAAAATGTACCGAATCCCACACACTTTCCTTCCACCTGTTCTGGGCACTTGGGCTGTGCTTACCGTACCATGGAGCATTGCAGTTGCTCCAGATTGCTGCTCTCGTGAAAAATGCAAGTTGATGTATCAGCAAAAAAAGTGTTTGGAGTCTTAATTGATTGTTAAATCTGGTTATGTTTTTCACTTCCCCTGTTTGTCTTTTGAAACAAAGTCTATCCACTGTGTGTTTTGGTAAAGCATTTAGAAGAATTAAATTATTTAAACTAACCCTGGTACTGAATTGGAAATAATAATTAAAAAAACATACCTAGATTGTGGCATAATATGTAGATACAATAATCATGGTGGGGTGGTTTTTTTCTTTTTAATGATCTATACAAGTGAGTAAAAGTGCTTGGTACATGAAATTATATTAGGAGTCATTTTAAGATAATGAGGAAAAATAAAATATTGTGGAGGCAATACTGATGACGTGCGGAATTAGACTCTATAACTCGAAAGTTATAAAGTAGGTATGTTTATTGCGCGCAGATGCACGGGGGATCGCTCCTCCACAAGCGTGCATACCCGAAGTGACGAACCATCTCACATTTATACAATGAACAAATGAATATTCAATTAACGCCTATACATATTCGTTACCTAAACCCCGCTTCGTATGTTAATTAGCTTATCAGTCCGTTTCCTGGAATGTGGTGGTCTTGCAGGTTTGTAGGTGATTCATGTTCTTGTGACCATCCGATCTTCTTCAGGTGATTCATGTCCTTGTGACCACCCGATCTTCTTCAGGTGATTGTGACCACCCAATCTTTTCCAGCAAGGAGACTTAGCACTCCCTCCCTCTAGATAGCATTTGAATGTCTCTCATCTTTTCTTATTCTCTTTTAAATAGCCCCTTTGTTAGAGGAAGAAGGGTAGGCGTCTCCCCGTCTCCCCTTTGTTAGAGGAAGAGGGGCAGGTGTCTCCTCAAAACTGTGGTTGTCACCGCACCCATGACTAGTCACCATACCCACATTCCTTAAGCAGACACATACAATCACAATCCATGTCCATTATCCCCATTTCACATTATTTCTCCATATCAATCCCCCCTTTTCTATTAAATTAAGTAAATTCTTTTACTTAAGCAGCCTTCCCGAATGATATAAAGCATCATACATAAGTGTTACTCTTTTAAACATTCTCCAAACCCACAAATATAACATAATGGTTAGTATTAAGGAAATTCCTAAACTGATCAATAAGATCACAATGGGGTGTACCAGAGTGTTAAGAATTCCTGTTGCAGAGGGTGACCAGCCAAAGAGAGTATCCCACCAATTATGGTTTCCATCCTGTTCTACCTTTTTTTAAAACTTTCTTGATCCCCTCTACATCATGATGGATCATAAGAAGAGTTTCATGTCCCTTTTCTTTGATTTCTTCCAGTATACGTTGTAAATCTGCATGTTTTAATAGTTCTTTTATACTGCTTATATTTAGTCCTATGGGGGTAGGAATTATTATCTGTGATAGGGTAAAATTGGATTTTAAGAATTGATGAGACACTACTGGGGCTGAGTAACTAAAATCGCATCCTGTGATAGTAGTAAAATTACAGATACAATAATTTGAATACTGTGCAGTCTCTTTTACCTCCCCATCTATGGTTATTGTGTTACACTTAGTTCTCAAACACGCACATCCCTTCCCTGCATATATAATTACTGTTTTCAAGTTTGCATTTGGTCGGGCCTCAAAATGACATATTTTCTGATCTGTATCTAAACAAGTATCCTGAGCCATTATAGTATTGCTTTCACAGAGGAAGCCCTGCTGTTCTCGCATAATACAAGATTCTAAATCTACTGTTTGCCACTTGTCGCCTATCTTTCTGGCCCATGTTCTATGTTCAAAAGGATATAGGAGCACCCCATTATGGTTAATTCCAAGGGCTACAATGGGGTGTATGGTAATTATTACTGCATTATGTATGGTTAATACAAAAGCTGTGATGGTGTGTGTGTTGGGGTCGTAGGTAAAGTTCACCATATTCCACCATGACTGGAGTTTTCTTTCTACCTCCGTAGCATTGTCATAAAATTTGCCACCCACATTGTTCCCATTTGTCCGAGTAAATTTGAGTTTCAGTTCTTTTTTATCTGGGGTTACTTTCCAAGAAGTTGCAGGGGCTTTCTTAATCCGGGTATGGTGAATCCAAGAATTCTGTCCCTCAACCTTGATTGCAGTGTAGGTGGTGAGTAGGACTTGAAAAGGTCCGGTCCACTGTGGTTCCAGGGTTTTATCTGCAAAACACTTAACGTATACATAGTCTCCTGGTTGTATATTGTGAGCAGGTCCATCCAGACCCCTACTGCGTGTTCCCATCACATGCTTCTCAATTCTTATTAATTGTTTGTTTAGTGCCACCATATAGGAAGTCATTGTTTCTTCACCAATCTGTGAAGACATCCCCTTTTGTACCCCATAGGGTCGTCCATATAAAATTTTGAATGGGCTAAGCCCCTCTTTTGCTCTCGGTCTAGTTCGAATTCGTGTAAGGGCTAATGGCAAAGACTGGGGCCAAGTTAGATTTGTTTCTTGGCCTAACTTGACAATCTGTTGTTTGATTAGATGATTCATCTTTTCCACCTGGCCACTCGATTGTGGTCGGTATGAGGTATGTAATTGCCAATCTATTCCTAGATGGTGGCTGATCTGTTGCACTATTCCGGACACAAAATGTGGTCCTCTATCCGAGGACATTACCGCTGGGACTCCAAACCTAGGTATTATCTCTTGGAGTAGTATTTTGGTCACTTCCCGGGCTTAAGCAGTTCTGCATGGGAAGGCTTCTGGCCAACCTGAAAAGGTATCCATTAGTACCAATATCGATACCCCCCTTTTCTAGGAAGTTCCGAGAAATCGATCTGCCAATGTTGCCCTGCATAATTCCCTCTGCTAATGTTCCCTAGTTTTATTTTATTTGCTGTATTGGGATTATTGCGTAAACACATTTCACATTGCTGAGTCACCTGTTTTATTACAGTATACAAGTTTCGCCCTTTCAATTTCTGATTTAGACTTTTATATAAAGTATCAGCTCCCCAATGAGTCTTATTAATAATAGGGCTGTGGTCCATATTAAATTGGATGGTACCACTATACAACCATCCCTTAAATAAATCCACTTACTTAATTTTATTTTATAATTCATGTCCTGAATTACCTTTAAGTTTTCTTTAGAATAGTTTGGCTCTTGATCTGTACTTACAGTTTGGATTTTATCATCTGGTATTAAGGATAATTCCTCCTTTCCTACCTCCTCTGTTACTCGTCTGGCCTCATGGTCGGCCAGGCGGTTTCCAATTTCCAAATCAGTGCCTCAGAGTGGGCCATGCCTCACATCAAGGTCTGGCATGGCATTTGTTCCCACCGCTCAACGCCTGCTGGGTTGCAGCCAACAGCGGAGCTCAAGATTCTTCTTGGTGGCAAACACAGAGGCCAACCCAGTCTTGCCCTTGACTATGGTAGGAAGCACCTGACCAACCTTATTCCTTGTACTTCATTGTCAATGCAGTTCCATCTGCACATCCCATAACAAGTCACTGTCATGGCAAAACACACAGATTTACATTAGTAGAACTACTACAGAGTGTATTTTATTTCAGTTTTTCTGCCAATATCCCCACAGCCTTGCTGACCAAGGGATATTGTTTTTATCTGAACTGGGCAAGCCTCCCCCTTATCATTTTACTGTAACAGGTAAAGCATTTTTCACCTTTCCTGGAATTTATTTTCAGATACACCTGGTTAAAAATTTCTTTTACTTCAGGGAGGTCCTCTTTTCTGTTGAATTAAAGATAAGCTCAATATTTCAATTACTTGATCATATTTAACTTTTAATTTCATTTCCCCTTCTTTAAACGTCTAGATGTTCTAATAAATCTCATCCCAACAAAGATTTTAGTGAATTTGGCATTCTTATTTGTTTTTTTAGTTTGTACTTTAAAGGTTTCAGGATGTTCTCCTGGTGGCCAGCAGCTCCCACAACTGTAACAATTTTTTTTACTGAAGTTTAACAAGTAAGTTGGTTTTGTATTCACTAAAATTCCACCTCATACCCATTCCCTGCCCTAGAAGGGCCGTTACCGGTCCTGTTGTACTGCAAATGCTGCAGCAATTGGGGTGACATTGTCAGGTCCTTCTGCTCAATTGTCAGCAAGAGCAACCCCTCCTCCTCACCAGCAGAAGGGTTCGGGGCAGGAGATGCTGTTCCTGCTCTGCAGGTTACACAAGCCTGCCTCTGCAGCAGCACTTCTGTTTTAACTCTTTCTTACCCTGAATGCAAATCTGCTACTTGTTGCTTTAAGTCTGTTGTTATTACGTATCATGCCGTTGCAGGCAAACAGAAAACATCCTGCCATGCATTCCAGCATGATTCAGTCGCACCTTCGAGGGGGTACAGGGGTTTGTACAAACTCACCCCAATACTTCAACACTTTCACAGGGTCTTTGATTCTTCACACACACACACATGCCTCAGGTTTTACATACATCAGTACAAGTTTTTATATCTTACAACGTGTTTCATTCTGGTTGCTCCACAGAAGGAACCGCAACCTGAGCTTTTTAACACAAAAATTTCAACAAGAACATCCTTTTCTAGAGCCACAATCAAAGATCAGGTGATGTTAATCCCACACTCTTTCTAGTGCTAGTACCATAGGATCCCGAGGGGGTACTAATCCACAGGCCTTTTGCCACTCAGGTTTGTCCTGGAGGACGAAGAACATGTCTGCATACGATACTTCGTCCCATTTTCCTTCTCTTCTCAGACACAACATTAATTGCAGGAGAGTGTTATAATCTAACGTTCCTCCCTCCTGAGGCCATTTCGCATCGCTCTCCAATTTATACAAAGGCCACCACTGATTACAATATTTAACCAATTTCCTTCTATTTTCGGTACCACCCTGTCCTACAATATCACTCCAATGTTTTAATATACAACCCAAAGGCGATTTTTCACAGGGCTTACTCCTTCCATTTCCCATTTTGCAATTTTAATTACTTTGTTTTTCTCCGGCCGCCTTAGCCACCTAAGGTTGGAAACGCGGATAGAGCTTTTTACTCGTTTTGCACTCAAACGCCTGTCTCAAGCACTCTTGCACTCACACTTAGTCAAAATAATTAAGCTATACACGGAAAATCAAAATGCGCATCTCAATCACACCATTCACACTCTCCGGGCAGCCCGCAGTCACACAAGCAGTATGTTATACGGTACCGTGCACTTATGTACAAACTCTTAGGAACACTAACAGTTCACAAAGTATGCATTTCAATGAACAATTGCCAATAAACAAACAACAAACAAAACCCAATTTTTCCTGGTCTTAAGCAGAGTGTTAAGTTTTCCGCTATTTGCCACAAATTACCAGAATGTTAATATTTTTCAACATACATTTCATAACTCCGAGTTTTGAACATATAACAAGACAACACATAGAACAAACAAGACACAGAGCGCTATTTCAGTTGTTACATTCCAGGAATTCCCCAATTCTTAAGACAACCTAAAGGAAGTTTTTAGCTTCCTCTTTTTCCTACGCAAAAGTTTCCCTTTTACTTTTGCTGTGAGGTCCCTCTTGTTCCTGTGAGATTCCGCCTTATTCCGTCCCGCCCCCCGCTTTCCGTCACGAGGCCTCCGGGCTTTTAGGAATGGCAGTAACCTCGGGTTTGCTCGATCTGCCCTCAAGATCGCTAGCGGCCACCCCTTGGTCAGCAAACCCCCTCCCAAGGTACCTTTCCTCCTGGGGACTACGCTGCGCGCCGGACGTCTCCGTGCGTCTCACCAGCCGCCCCGTTACTAAACATACCGTTTTATCCGTGGATCCAGGGGTTTCTTTTCTGCTCCCGGGTGAACAGCTGAGAAGAGGAGGCTCCTCCGAGGAAATCTCCCGGGGCGCGCCTAGGAGCGTCCGCTCCGCAGCTGGTCCCTCAGCCGAGCAGAAATCCTCCTGCCTGGCTCGCCAAACTGACGTGCGGAATTAGACTCTATAACTCGAAAGTTATAAAGTAGGTATGTTTATTGCGCGCAGATGCACGGGGGATCGCTCCTCCACAAGCGTGCATACCCGAAGTGACGAACCATCTCACATTTATACAATGAACAAATGAATATTCAATTAACGCCTATACATATTCGTTACCTAAACCCCGCTTCGTATGTTAATTAGCTTATCAGTCCGTTTCCTGGAATGTGGTGGTCTTGCAGGTTTGTAGGTGATTCATGTTCTTGTGACCATCCGATCTTCTTCAGGTGATTCATGTCCTTGTGACCACCCGATCTTCTTCAGGTGATTGTGACCACCCAATCTTTTCCAGCAAGGAGACTTAGCACTCCCTCCCTCTAGATAGCATTTGAATGTCTCTCATCTTTTCTTATTCTCTTTTAAATAGCCCCTTTGTTAGAGGAAGAAGGGTAGGCGTCTCCCCGTCTCCCCTTTGTTAGAGGAAGAGGGGCAGGTGTCTCCTCAAAACTGTGGTTGTCACCGCACCCATGACTAGTCACCATACCCACATTCCTTAAGCAGACACATACAATCACAATCCATGTCCATTATCCCCATTTCACATTATTTCTCCATATCACTGAGGCAAAACTCATCACTCTTAAATCTTGGCTCTGGATTTTCTGTGGTATTGACTCTAAACTTGGTCCAAGCAGTTGGTCCAACGCTGCCCAGTGAGTGTGACGCACAGAATCAGAAAATGCAGAAAGAAAGCTATTCTGTAAGTAATACATGCTGCAGGGACACATACAGCAGCAGCTCATGGGCTCCATACCCAGCTCCAGCCCCACCCCCACCCCTTTGTCTCTCCCAACCAGTGTGGGCAGAGCCACGCCCACCCTGTGTCCCACCAAATGCAGCATTCCTGGTGCTTTGGGACCATGTCACCCGGCAACCACAGCGCCCAGCTGGTGGGGACCAGCACAAGAAGCACTGAGACCCTGGGTGGGGTTCCAGGGTGTGTGAGCCCAGGAGTGTGGCAGTGCTGGCGGGGGAGAAGCAAGCTAAAGAGCCAAGGCAGCTGCTGGCAGCGCAGAGGGCTGTTAGTTCTTGCACTAACGACCTGGCTTCAGTTTTTTAGAACTGCATCATTTGTAGAATAAAATCCTGCCTTCCACTGCCAGTGTCTCAATGAGGCTGAACTCAACATCAGCGTCATGGACCCTTGTCCTGCGAAAGGCTCCGGACCAGCGGTTTTTCTCCCAGTAGTGATGCCAGTTCCCTTCACTGTCTGCTCCAAAGCCAAATACAGAGACCTGCACACACAGCAGAAAGAGCCATCGGTGCACAGGTGCTCAGTCGCCCTGAGGGCACACAGACAGAGGTGGTACGGCAGCAGCACCTGGTCATGCTGTCCACATTTACCTGCTGGCAAGCATGCAAGGCAAAGAGCAGGGCAGTGAAGCCAGTGGAGGGATACCGTCCATGGTGCTGTGTCCAGTTGTCGTGGATGTACTTGAGGAAAGCTGGGCTTAGGATCAGCACCTGAGTGGGGAGCGGAGAAGCCAGCAGTTGCTCACTGTGCTGGGAATGGGATGGCCAGCCTCCACCACCAGCACTGCCATCAGCCTTCCTGCTTGCCAGTTCTGCCCCTATCCCACTGGAAAACAAGCCTGGTCTCTGCCCAGAGGAGCCCTGCCTGTCCAGGAGGAGTGGAACCCACTGAACCCTTACCTTGTTTCTGTCAGCTTTGATGAACCGTTTCACTCTCACGTATGTGCTGCAAAAGCCAGAGGATAGCAGTGAGGGTGTGGCACCCCTGCTGCCGGGGCCTCTCCTTCAGAGGCAGCTGGTTTGCAGAGGGTGCTGCTAGCCCCATGGCACCCTGGCCCCATGGCACCCCAGCCCCTTGGGCTGGCCCAGCAGTATTCCCTGGCCTGGCTCTGGGAAGGGTCACATCAAGGCCATGGCCCCACAGTGGGGACAGCCATTCCACCCATAGGAGTTATGGGACTGCAGGATGTCTGAGCCCTGTGGGGACAGGGCAGTGCCTGCTTCCCCAAACGGTCGTGCGGAGAGATGCCAGAACCCTCATCCAGGGGCCCTTTATCCCACCAGGACCATGAGGCCAGGGCCCTAGTGAGGCACCAAGGCCCCCAGAACCACCCCGCACTGTCCCCAGGGTCTCTAGCACAAGAGATGCTGTTGCCCCAAAGCTGACGCACTGCGTGAGCTCTCCAGTGGAGAAGGCACTGGCCACCCACTGCAGGTCCAGTGGCTTGAAGGGGACAAGGACGAGGTGGACACCAGGCCGGAGGTTCACTGCGCTCTCTGGGTACATGAAGTGATGGGTTGTTCTTGTGCCAACATCCAGCTCAAAGCCAGCAATCTTCGCTCTGTTCATCCTAGGGGACAGCAGGAAGGCACACCCCAAAATGAAGCTGCAATGCCACGCCAGTCCCAAGCTGCTGGTCCCACCAGGCAGGGACACCAGCTCACTGTAGCCAGCAACAAAGAGGGAACATGGGCTACCCAGGGCTAACGTGTGCCCCAGGGTGGGGGGGCTCCAGGGAGCAGGGGCAGCAGTTCCTCTCCTCCACCATCACAGGGCTTGTGTTTGTGGATGGGGGGGGGGGGGAAGTGATGGGTGACAGGGGCACGTCAGGGCCCTGGGGAGACAGGGAGGGGCAAACCCCTTCTGGGGCACCCACCTCAGCACCCAGTCGTGCCCATCGATCTGCAGGCCATGGCCAGACCCCTTCAGCCGCCCCGAGTTCCCCACCACTGCACAAGTCCTGCAGCGAGACGGGTCCCACAGGGCACTGGTTGGGACCCGGAAGACAGTGAAGAGCTGCTGAATTATGGCCTGGACTTGGACACTATTTGGGTGACCCTGCAGCGTCTGGGGGAGCAAGGACAGCAACAGGCAGCATTAGTCCCCCGGCAGTACCCCCAGAGGGAGACAGAACCCCAGTCGAACCAGAAGAGCCCTGGGAAAGCCACAGAAAGACCCAATAAGATAACAGGAAAAGGTTGCGGGAGAGCCCAGAGAGGTGGAAGCAGTGGTGAGCTGGGGTCCCTGCATCCCCTTCATCCCCCAGATTAAGACAGGCCTCTGTCTCCCTGCCCCACCGCAAACAGATTTGGTGACACTGAGAAGAGCCCTGAGCTGCCACTCATGACCCACTCACCAGCCACCACTGAACCACGTCAGAGGAGAGCTCATGGGCTGTGCCCTTCAGCAGAGGCCCCATGGCCATGTCATAGTGGGTGTTGAACCATGCAGAGCCATTGGCAACAGCAGTGCAGCAGGTAGCGGGGGTGTCGAGGAGCAGCGGAGGCCCAGGGAAGGGGCTGAGGCCATCCGTGGGGGCTCGGAAACATTGCCACAGGACCAGCAGCAGGCACAGGATGAGCACCACCTGCATGCACCTCTGGCCCAGCATTGCTCATGCCACCTGCAGTGAGATGTCAGAGGGAACAGTGGTAGTGGCACCACAGAACCCCTTCCCACCCATGCTCCCACCTCCTGGGACGCCCCTTGGCTGCTCACCAACCCTGCAGGGACCTGACATCGCCTGGTACATGTTTCCTTTTCAACCCATTCAATACCTTTATTGCTGTGCTCTGCTTCTGACACTGTTACAGTTACTCAGGTCCAGGCAGGGCTGGCTGGCAGTATTCACTGGAGGAGGAGCTGCTCTCTGCTGCTGCAACACCTTCAGGGTCTGCAACACGGTCCTGTGAACAAGTGGCAAAGCACTGTCACCCTGGCCACAAGCCAAACTCCAGCTACCTTCCAGAGTGGCAGATGCCTGCACGTGAAGCAGCCCCGCTGCTGATAGCATGCCCCGCCGCTTTCTCCCCACACATGCTGGCACTGCAGAGTGGCCACTGGGCAGAGGAGCCCCTCAGCCTGTTTGCTGCCACCGAGCCCACAGAGACATCTTGCAGCCAGTGAAGCCAGCCCTCCCCAGCGGCCCCGGGGTTTTGCATCTTCAAGGGCACTGAATCATTGCCAGGACGAAGGAGCAGGAGGTACTAACTGCTGTCCATATGCATGAACCTTTCTTAAATACCCATATTTAAGTGACATTTCTGTTCTCCATCTAAAAGCACTCAAGTAAACCCAAAATCAGAAGGAAAAGGGTTTTCTTATCCTCAGGAAGTTCACAAAGTACTCAGCCTCTTAGGACCTGGCTCCCATGGGGCCAAGGTGAGAGTGAAGAGCAAGGATGCAGGGACATCCTCCATTCATTCCAGGGTCAGAAGCAACTGCGGGAGGTTTGGGATGGGGTCCCCTGTGTACTAGGAAAGATGGAGGGAAAACTGCTCCTGTCCTCACAGGAGCACCCTGTGCTTCCACCAGTTCCCTGGGTGCTGATGGGGGGCACCAGCTTAGCTTCTCTACATTGACCATTTTCTGCAGCTCCTGCAGCACAGAAATACCTGCTTGCTGTGGTGTCCAACCAGTTGCACTCAAATCTGACTTGCAGGACATGCACCTGACAGCAAAACTGCTGCTCCTGGGGGTCCAAGCAACAAGCAGAGATGGGAGATGGGAGGTGGGGTTCGGACAATCCCAGGTGGCTGCAGCAGGTCACACTCCCCTGCAAGCCTGTCCTTCAAAAAGCAACTGAACCATCACCCCTTCTTGAAGGGAAGCACAAGCAAGCCACCACCAGCACTCCGGAAACACAGATGTGGGTGTTCCCAAGCAGGAAGCAGCCATAGTATGCTGTTTTTTTGCACCACAGGCTCAGGGAGATCCCAGAGGCCCCTGATGCTCTCCCTGCTGGTGGCTGAGAATCCCTGTAAATCCAGCAAAATGCTGTCCTGCAGCAGCCATGAGCATTTGCTACGATGGAGGCAAACAGTGTCCATCTGACATGCCAGTTGGGCCAGGAGCCAGCAGTCCCCCAGCAGGCTGGTTCAGGCACTTGTGGAGCCTTGGGAGTTATTAAGCTGCAGCCCATGGAGAGGTATGAGCTGGCTGGTGGCTGCATGGCTGGTGCCTGCAGCTCCATTAAGCCCAGAGCCGGGGGACCGAGGCAGCGCAGTGAATACCTTTTTGCAGTTGCCAGTCACTGGGGTGGGCAAGGCTTTGAACAGGCAGAGTAGAGCAGCCCCATCTCCCTGCCTGTGCACACACACATCCCCTGCTTTTGGGTGGGACCTCTCCACCTGTACCCGCACCCCCATGCAGCTGAAACAACACCCCAGCCCTGCACCCAGAGATGCCCTCACCTTGAGGTCCCCCAGCCCAGCACTATCAACCGCACGACACTGTGTCACAGCCATACAGCCACTGCATCAGGCTGCATTCAGTGGCCACAGACGTGTCCCTGCCCCCACTTAGCCCCAAGAGACACTGCCAGGAACTCCCCAGTCCCATAGCCAAGAAAGAGGCCCTGATGGTGTCACTACCCCGTGGTCCCCTCACCTCCTCAAAGTGCTGCTGAGCACGGCCAGGTGAAGGTCTGCTCCCAGGCTCGGTGGCCTCACCAGTGCTCATTGCAAGTTGCAACGGGCCACCACAGGAAGAGGAAGTGTTGCACTGTGATGTGGGGGAGAACACAGCCTTGCAGCAAGTGGCATGGTGAGGTCAGGGCTGCCATCCTTCCCTCCAATGGTGCCCACCAGCCTGGCATCCCAGCACACCCCTCCCATCCATGGCAGCACCATGGTGGCCACCAGTCCTGCTGGAGCCGAATGCCCTGGACATATTCCTAGGGCCGAATCCAGAAATTCATCATTAAAATGTTCCTCTGAGAGTGGGAGAAGTTGCCTCGAGTGGAACTGCCCTCCTGCCCCTGCAGGTCCTGGTAGATGGCTCTACTTCTGCTGACACTGACACCAGCAACACAACCCATCAGCCCTGTCCTGCCCTACCCAGCCCCACAGGCAGCTGCCTGCCCCATCTCCGAGCACCCACCCCTCAAGGCAACTTCTGCAAGCTGTGGGCAGTGCTGGTCAGAAAGCAAAGGCATTTGACCAAGTAAGTTTTGCATCGGACGCTGCACTCAGCAGCCGGCTCTCACCCCAGCTCTATGAATTTTTGGATCCACTTATGCATTTGGCCTCCGAACATCCCACATCAGCATATCCCACAGCTTGACTCTGGACAAGTGAGGAAGCCATCCTGCCACCCACAAAAATGTCCTTTTATTTTTTTGTTCTGCTTTTAGTTTGATGCTTGTCTGGTCAAAGGGTTCTGTCCTCTCTCTGCCACGTGCTGTGAGCCTGGTATGACATACAGCCTTCCCACACAAACCTCTCCCCCTTTGCTCTTCTCCCCACCAACTACTGCCTCTCACCTGACCCCCACGACTCATCATCAGCCTTTGCCAAATCTTTGCTTTGACTGTTTAGCGAATGCCTGAAGATGCTCACACCACTCTCCACTCACTGTGACAAATGATACAGTGATGCTTGAACAAAGGTGCAGATCCTGCAGGACCACAACGTGGATGGCCCACTCAACCCCACAGGCTGCACCCTCGTCGCCCCCCCACCCCTGCTTACCTCCTCCAAGCTGTTAGCACTGGCCTTGCAGCAGCCCACGTGGCTGGTGAAGGCAGAGGTTGTGGGGCAAGCTTAGGTCCTCCTGCACCTGCAGCACGAAGTTGTACACCAAGATGAGGGCCACCATGGTGCTGTAGCAAGGTGGCACCAGGAAGGGGAACTGCTGGAAGGAGCCATGGTCATGCTGGGGGTGGGAAGGGGGCTGGGGTCACATTGCTGCCAGCAGCAAGGGCAGGAAGGAGCCCCTCACCTTGCACATACACACACACAAACACATTGAGAGACAGACACCCCCTCAGTGTGCACACTGACACACCCAGGCACACAGCACAGCATGGCTACAAATCCTGCAATTATAAGCTGAAATATTTTAAGGAAGCCTGAGGCAGACACACTTTGAGACGCAGGGAGCCCCAGCCTGGTGGTGCAGTGGAAAGTGTGGCTAAGCACGGCTGTGAGAGCCAAGGATGTGCTCTGGGCATGCTGGGGTGTGCTGAGTTATCTGGCACAGACCAGTCACCTCTGAGGTACACCAGATGGGATGTGCTGGGCACTGTTTGTGAAGGCAACATCCCACTGGACAGTCCCTGCAGAGAATCTGGGGGTGACCCAGCACTGTCGCACCCCAGGGCCCTGCTCTAGCCCCATGCAAGTGCTCCATGACCTGAGCCCTTTGCCGTCTGTTTCATTCCCCCTGTAGCCCAAGGGTGCCCCTGAGGGGGAGAGAGGGCATCCCCTTTACCATTCTGGGGGCCCCCACACAGAACCTAACTATGGCCCCCCTGGGGGAGTACCATGTCTGCCCCATGCTCACATCTGGCTTCAAGTCCAGCAAGAGTCCTCACCTGCTCCTTACCTGCCTACATGGCTCTGTCCAGCTAGTTTTCTCCCCAAAACTGGCTCTATTCCTACCCCATTCAATAGACAATCAGGCAGCCATCTTGACTATAAACCCCATTGTCATTTTATTTCTTTGGAAATGCAGTGCTCCCTCTAAGCACCACCTCCTGCACCAGGAATGAGACCCCTCAGAATCTGTGGTCAAATCTGTGCTGTCAAAATTTAGGATGAAGCACCAGTACTAGAGATCAGGCCATGTCAGGGCTTGTCTGTGCAGAAGATGGGAACCCCAGGGCACCAGAGACATGCTGAGAACAAGTTTCATTTAATGTACATCAGCCCAACACCACAAAATAGATTCATGCTGATGACGCCATGCCAATGCCCCAGCGCTGTGCTATCTGGGAGGGAGGGTGAAGGGGCATCAGCGAGGAGTACTTACAGCAGGCTGGCCCCTGGCTCCAGAAAGCAGCTACAAAACACAAGCAGCACAGGAGAGAACAGCCAAGGAGCTTTTCTATTCCTGTGGAAATGAAAGCCAAGATGAAGTCTGAAGCAAGCCTGAATCCAACCCAGCACACGCAGGAAAAGCTGTTCAGCAACTTGTAAAGAGTGACAACTAGGAAGCCCATGTCTCAGGGTGTGCTACCACATCCAGAGCCAACTTCAACTCAAAGAGCTTTTCCTGTGCTTTTGGCAAGGCAGGAAGCTCATGGCTACCTTGGCTCGGCCATCCTTCTCCCAGGGGAGCCCCATTCAAAGGTATTCCAGGTCCTACCTCCACCAGGAGCTTCCACCATACCTGGCTTCCCCCTGTACAATGTGTTTTGAGGTCTTCAGGCAAAGGCCTGGGAAGTTCCAAGTGTTGTCTAGCTGGGGCATGGATGCCTTGATGTCCCCATCTCTGCCAGAACCACTCTCAATGGCAAGAACTGGTTTCAGCTGCCAGGTCTGTTGGGACGGAGTCAGCAGACCCCATTTTCCCCACCCTCCCATGGCAGTCCCACAATGAAGAAATTTTTTCCCAAAGCTGTGACTGTCCTTCAAGGAGGTTGCCTTATTTAATAGGTCGATTACTTGATTTATTAGCATTTCATGGGTACTTAGCATGAAACATGACTCCCCAAACACTTCTGCAAGTCTCTCATGCTGAAGGTTGCCTCTACACCTGTAGGATTTCCTTAAACTTTGTGGTCCAGTCTCAATTCCTGAAATAATCACCCCCGCCTTTGAGTAGTCCTGTGCTGGAGAGCATTTATCCATTGATGATCTTCTCACTGATGTATCCAGGCATGGTGTAGACCAAAAGAACCAGGAAGATAGTCAGAACAGCGACAATAAATAGCACAATGATGTATTTCTTGTACCGCTTCCAGATAAAGAACACAAAGGTCTTCATGGGATTCACAAACCAGTTGAAAGAAGTTTTTGGCCGGCTGGAACAGGAAAGGAAGAACAGACAAGCACAGGCTCAATCCACAGAGCAGCACACTGGCCCCTCTGTGCTGGTGCCCTGCCACCCTCATGGGTCCGCAGCTCTTCCTGCCACTTCCAGGCAAGATCAGCCTAGGGGCTGCAATAACTACAGTGCCTGTTGCAAGTGCTGGAAACAGGACCTGAGCCTCAAGACGGCCCTGCAGAGCTGTTCTGCACCCATGTGGCCAATGCATTGCGTTCATGTGGTTGAACCAGAGCTGCCCTTTTTGAACAAGCAATGTTACAGCATAGCTGCCTTCAGCACCGAGATCAGCCCTGGCCCAGCTGCTGCAGCCACAAGTCTGCCAGACCTACTGAAGCTCTGGGAAGCCCTGGCAGCCCCAGTCCCATAGATTCCCACCACCAAGGGCCTCACTGATTGCTCTCAGCTTCCTGACAAGCAGAAGCTGCTCCCTGTCCCCATGCAAACAGCTGCTGAAAACACAGTACTGCCCATCCAATGTAACACACATACTCACTTGGGCTTTTCCAGGGGTTCAGGCTCTTTTCGTCCCAAACCAACAGGACTTTTCTCAGCCTCCTCCACAGTCAGCAGCTGGAACTCTGCTTCCACCTTACCCTGGAGGGGAAACATGTCTGAGCCACAGCTGCACATGTTGCTTCGCAGACCAGTGTGTTAACCACACACCCTGCCAAGACTGGGTATTTTTCTCCCAGTTCCACTTACAGATGCTCAGAGCAATTAACTTTTCTCTCCAGGCATTAGCTACAGTCTCACTCACTTCACAGGCAGCAGAAATTGGACTGGCCAGAAACTGTTTTGCAACCAAGGCACTGTACTGTAATGCACCCCCCCGCATATGGATTTCTTGGCAGTCTCCCAGTCTGGCACTGAGCAAAAAACTTACCCCTGGGGACAAACAGTGGTCCACTAGCAAGGTCAGCAGCAGCCAGTCTGCCCTGGAACAGTTGGCACCTGCCCATCTGAGGTAGGCAGAGACCCTTGGACAAGCTTTTGTTGCTGTCCTGTCTGGCTGATGGGGAGCCATGTGCTTTTTGCTTTGCTCCTCTAACTGAGCACTGCTCTATAGGAAGCTCAGAGGAAGGCATGAAGTTGAACACCCCCGCACGCCACTGCAGCTGACACTTGTCGGTAGATGAAGTGCTAGATTTGCAGAAGGGACAAGTCTGCAGGACCTTGCACTAAGTCCTGGCCAGCTAGCTGGGTCATTGCTGCATCTGTAGGTTATGTACATGCCAGACAGGTTCTCACGTTAAGGCAGAGGCAGAACACTGGCTCTCTGCCCACCTGTGCCAGCACCCTGCCTTACCGTCAGGAGGTACTTGTTGCCACTGGAGTCTGTGAACTCCACGTCCTCTGGTTTGACTGAGCGGCTCCCCTTTTTCTTCTTCTTCTTCTTCTTCTTCTGCTTGTCCTCCCTTTCCTCTCTCTCTTCATCCTCTGGATCTTTGAGCTTGATGAAGGGCCACCAGCCCCTCATGCGCTTGTTTCGGAAGATGGAGAAGCGAGGTATTGCATACTCCTTGGCCATCTTGATGGTGCAATGCTCTGAGCTCTTGGCTGCTCGCACCATGTCATGCAGCTTCAGCTCGATGGAGCCTGCAGGCACAGTGAAGAGGACAGCTCATGGCAAGATCCTGAGGTCAGCCCCATACACCATTTGACTTTCTGTCTCAGCCAATAGGTCCCAGCTGCTGCAATGATCTAACAGAGTCCTGCACATTTACAGGTGGAGAACCTGAAGCTCAGCATAAGAAAAGACTAGCCCAAGAGTTAGAGACAAGAAGCACAAGCCACAGACCTCGTCTCATCTCTGATGTTGCCAGTTTGGTTTGTGTGTGGGTACAGTGAGTTATTTTCATGCCTTTACCGTGTCCCACCCTTCTTTCCTCACATGCCCAAGCTCCTCTTCCCAACTCATTCCCATAAATGTCAATTAAAAACTGTAAAATCTGGGGAACTCTTTTAAAGGTTTCAAGTCTCTCTTACACCTGAAACAGCGTTGATTTATTTCCCTGCTTGGCCTTACGCCCCTGTCCTCCTTGGAAGGAGCTCCTGTCCCACTTTGGCACTGAGCCCTTGCAACACATCAGTCTTGCCATGTACTGGTCTGTGTTGGCAAAAGCATAGCCAGCAACCAAGGGGTGTGGGTGTTCTCCTCTGCTCAGCTCTGGTGAGGATGTATCTGCATAGTGTCCAATTTGGGGCCCTCAACACAAGAAAGGTGTCAGCTAACTACAGAGAGTCCATTGGCTGAGATGGTTGAGGCTAGAGTATGTTCCATAGCAGGTCGGGTTGAGACCCATGCATGTTCAGCCCAGAGAAGAGAGGTCAAGGGAGAGATCTTACTGCATCTCCCACAGCCTAAAGGAAGCTATCAAGTAGATGGAGCTAGACTCTTCTCAGAAGTGGATGATGAAGGCATGCAAAGCAACAGACATAAGCTGCTGCAAGTTAAAAAACCTGAGAATTATGAGAATGGTGCAGCCAGAAAAAGGGGCCCAAAAGGGTGCTGGAACCTCCATCCTTGGAGATACTAAAAAATCACTCAGACAAGGCCCTGAGGAACCTGACCTACATTGCATCTAGCCCTACTTGGAGCAGGAAGTTGCAAAAAGACTGCAGAAGCCCCTTCTTGCCTAGAGGTTCATGGGATTGTACATGCCAGGAATCGCTGGGATTGCTGTCTAATGCTTTCTTCAGTGCCTGAGTAGCAAGGCTGAACTAATCACCATTGGCAGTGCCTCATGGAGGTAAAGCCCTTTAAATACACCACAGAATGTTGATGAATAAAGAGAATTTTATCCTGCCCAACAGACAGCAGGGAAAAGGGGCTGCTTTTTAATGGGGAGGCCAAAGTTTGGAGAAGGGAGGGACAACGGAACAGAGTTGTTCAGTACAAACTCAGGGATGGCAGAAGCAGGAGAGAAGCAGTACCATTTGTGCTAGCATAGTGTGGGTAGAATCACCACCAGCCCAGCTTTGTCACCAGGCCCTGCTGCATGCCCAGCTCGACAGGGGAGCTCAGGTGCAAATGGTCTCACAAAAGTTGCCAGTCCCTGTGCCCACAAGGTAAACACCTGAGGAAAGCTGCTCTTAGGCCAAGTCTTTGAGATCTGCAGGTCTAACTGAGATCAGGGAAAATGAGCATGTTTACCAGAAAGGTTGTGAGGAAGCAGAACCTGGAAGTCCTGCAGTGTGTCAGGCCCTGAAAAAGGACACCAAGGCCCTGGCACAAGTATGCAAACTCAATGTGTCTGTGTAGGAGAGGTACGCATCTCCAGGCTCTGCCTATATCTCCCATGTGAAAAACCAGGCCAGGTGACTGCTGAGCTAAAGACTTTGATCTGATGCTCCTGGTAAACTGTTCTCAGAGAGCTGGGCCCTGGAGGAAATGCTGTACTCCTCTAGCAAGGTGAGGGACAGGTCACCCCACTTCAGGCAGGTCACACCATACCTAGAAAGTCATTAGCTGAAATTCTGTCGTAATCCCAGACCTGGAGGACCAGAACAGCCGGTTCCCGAAACTCTGACTCCTCCATGGAGAAGACAGAGTCTTTCTTCTTGTAGGTGATCTCCTTCTCAGTTGGGAGATAGTTGAAGCGGAAGATGAACCTCCAGTTGAAATTGCCCTCCCCGGTCAAGGAGTTAAAGTGAACATCTGTCTCCTGCTTGTTGTGGTCAAGACCCTTTATCCAGCTGCAGGAAAAACTCAGTTATCTCCTACCCCTGTCGGCCAGCCCCAAAGGCACAGCAGAAGGCAGGAGGGGCTGAATGCCATGGGGTAGCAGGAAAGGAAGAGTCAAAGAGCCAAACCAGACCAACAACTGACCAACATCTTTGGGGGTACAGCAGTCCATGCAGGGGACTGGAGTGGGGCACCTCATGCTGAGGCAGGGAAGAGAAGAGGTTCAGAGAAGGTATTGAGGGTGTGGGGCAGGACAGCCAGGCTCTGGCCTCCCTCTGGCTCCCATCAGACCTTTTCACGTAGATGTCACTGGAAGGCTCTCCTGTCACTGGGTTGACATCATCGAGGATCACATCGTCTGTGTTCCAGATAATGACACGCAGCTCATAGCTGTGGGAAGGACACAGGGGTGAGTAGGACACATGCTCTTGCCCCCAGTGCCTGGGAGGACAGGTCAAGCCCATAGTGGTAGAGCAGCAGGACTTGAACCCTCCTAGCACTGTGGTCTCCTGCCAGGGCTCCTTTGGCCAAGCACAGCCCAGCACTCTCACTGCCATGCACAAAGCCCTCTTTGAGGGGCTACAACCCTACAAGGCAGACAACCTGTGGTGGGTTGACCTTGGCTGGATGCCAGATGCCCACCAAGCCGCTCTATCACTCCCCTCCTCAGCAGAAGGAGGAAGTGATAAGAGAACTTGTGGGTCAAGATAAAGGCAATTTAATGAAGCAATACCAAAAGTTGCACACACGGAAGCAAAGGAAAACAAGAAATAATTCTCTGCTTCCCATCAGCACGCAATGTTTGGCCACTTCCTGGGAAGCTTTAGTACGCATAGCAGTTGCTCCAGAAGACCAACACCATAAATAACAAATGCCCCCCCTTCCTCTGCTTTTACATCCGAGCAGAGGTCATATGGTATGGAATAGCCCCTTGGTCACTTTGGGTCAGTTGTCCTGGCTATGTCCCCTCCCAGGACCTTGCCCGCCCCCAGCCTGCTGGGGTCAGGGGGGAAGGTTGGAGAGACAGCCCTCATGCCGTGCAAGCCCTCCTTGGCAGCAGTCAAAGCACTGGTGTGTTATCAGCACCTTCCTAGTTTCCAATACAAGCACAGCACTGTGAGGACTGCTATGGGGCTCAGCCAGACCCAATACACAACCCACAGTCACAACAGGCAGCTTTTGCAAAGCAGATCCCTGGTATGTGGGAAACCCACACAGCACCACTTAGCCATAGGAGCACAGAAAGGCTTAGGCAGGAAGGGACGTCTGCAGTCTCTGCTCCAACCTCTTGCTCTAACTTCATAGTAGCTCAGATTGCTCAGGGCCTTGTCTGCCTGAATTTCAAGTTTTTCCAATGGTGGATATCCCAACACCTCTCTGGGTCACTCTGTTCCTATCCCAGGTAGCTTCATACTCATTGAAAAATTTTTTTCCTTGCATCCAGCTGGAATCTCCCTTGCTGCAATTTGTGCCCATTATCTCTTGTCCTTCCACGTGCACTGCTGAGAAGAATCTGGACTCTCCCTCTCAACAGCCCCATAAGATCACTGAAAACAGCAGATATCCTCCTTCAGTTTCACTTCTGCAGGCACCCAGAGGACATCTGCCCACCAGCCAAAATAAAGCTAGATGAGTAGCTCTGAGCCGGGTTTCTATCACCTTCATGTCCAGCCTTAAAAGAGATTAACCCTGCCCTCCACATACACTTGCGTAGCTGAAGCACTTACACCCCACCAAAGAGACCATCCCATGGCCAGAGCTGAAGCAGACAGGAGGGCTGCAGCCAGGCTAGCACAGACCATCAGCCTGTGCAGGGCTCTGTGGCATATCCCCACAGGCATGGCAAGGGACAGTGACCCTCCATGCAGGCTCACCAGCCCCAGCCCCGCTCCTATGGGTGCTACCTGACAGGCAGTCGTGGCTTGATGTTGACAGGCGGCGGTGCGGGGACATCATTTGGAAACATGTCAATCCACATGTGCAAGGAGCCCTATTGAAGTAAGACAGCAGAGAGACTTCAGAGGAGACCACCCTCCAGCTCTTCAAGGAACAAGGGCTTGGTCCTGCAAGGGAAGCTCTCAACAAAAAAACACCGCTTGTCTCTCTCCACCCCCAGCACTTCAAAGTGACATGTGACTGCATTTTAGACAGGGCAAAAATTAAAACTATCAGAAATTGCTTATTTCCCTCCCCACTCTGCTCCCAAGAAAAAACATTTCAGCTCAACTAAATCAGTTTCAAACAGAAGCCAACATGTTCCTCACTCTTAACAAGCATACGATGATGCAATGCTTCAGCATAATCAAGAATACTAAGAAGTGATGAGTCTTACTCTCCCCTCCCCATGTGCATTTCCAGTGCCGAACAAAGCCAGAGTGACTGCGGAGCTCTGCTTTGTTACAGACCTCTGGTATCTGAGGGAACAGGAGATGGTCAAGTGCAGGACACTGAAATGGTCAAGTTCAGATTGCTGCACTGCATAAAATGGAGGATGAATGTTTCTCCTCCAGCCAACAGGGAGAACGGGGCTCTTGCAGGGGTGCAAAAGCAGCCGTGACAGGGGACAAAGCAGAGGAAGAGGCAGGGATAGGCAAGGACATTCACCCACCGTGGTGCATGGTGGCAGGGCTTAGAAGGCAGAGCAGGTCCCTTGCCACCCACACAGCATCCTCATCAGAGCACTGCTACACAGCCTGAGAAGACGGGAAGGACTCTGGGCCAGCAGCATTGTGACCACAACATCAATAGACAGAGGTCCCTTAAGGAAAGGGGTGTTCAGAAGCACTGCGAGAGGTCAGAGGGTGGATCTGAGCAAAGGACACCCACGGCCAATACTTCATAGTAGGGCCAGCCACCCACAGACACAGCTCCAGTTGCCCACCCAGGAAGGGACAATGCATGAGATCCATACCATGATGAGGAAACGGAAGGACAACAAGGGATCAGCTAGGGGACTGGGAATCAGCTGCCTGAAGGTCTTTCCTCAGAGCAATGTATAGGCCGGGCAAGGAAACACATCTTACCTGCACAAGTCCAGGGTTCTCCGGGTTGTACAGGGATCGGATCTCCACATGCTCTGGTACCAGCTTGTATCCGTACCCTGGCATCTCTTCCCAGTGCTGCAGGACGTACAAAGCCTTATGTTCATCATCCACTGACCAGTTCTCATCTGACGCTCCTCTCCTGTTCCTCACAGAGGCCTCTGCAGCAGGACACAGCCAGGCAGAAGATGAAGGCATCTGGCCAGCAAGAGCCATGTCAGGACATTAGTCACAGGCAGAAGTAAGAGAAGATGATGGACTGGGCAAACAAGCACCTCACCAGAAAAACAAAATGGAGAGAAGCAGGAGAGAAAGGATGAAGGGAATGAGTTCAATATGTTGCAGTGATGAGGAAAACTGTAGGCAGGAAGACAAACAAGCTAAGAGAAGTAAGAGGAAAAGGACAAAAAAGAATTTATTATGGCCCTGGGAAAAGGATGCAGGAGACACTGAGGAGGATGTGACCCTCTGAGTCAGTTTAAGTCCCCATGTCCCTGTGGTAGTGCCAACAGATCCAGATGAGAGGTTTTGCCCTATAAGTGCTCCACTTGGCAGTGACAAGCTGTGCTGTCTGTTAACAGTCTGTGCAATTGACTCATTTGGCACAGTAAAGCCAGGCAGCTCAAGACCAAATCCTGCTGGTGGAGAGAAAAGCAGAAACCAACAGGTGAGGACACAATGACCCACCCCTGTGTTTATGAAAACCATCTGCCCTTTCGGGATCAGTCTGAGACCAAAACGATCTCAAGTGGTCCCTGAGCTCAGCAGATGTTCACGGGGCACCAACTGCAGCCACATTTGAACCAGAGCCAGCTTTCAGGGGAACACCAGAGAAGCACCTTGTTTCTCCCTTCTCAGCTACCCAGTGACCTGAGAAAAGGTTAAAAAGAGCTTTTGGAGGCTCCTTGCCCTCTCCCGAGCAAGATTTCTTTCCCCTTCATGACATAAGCCACAGAGGACAGCAAAAAGCTGAGGAACAGCAGCACTGAAATGAACAGAAGGTGAAGTTGGCTGTACACTTAGCTGTCCCCTCTCTGGGCAGGTCAAGCACGGGGATCATCCTTCCTACAGGCTACACAGCATTGCCTTGTAGGGCCCAGCCATCCACAGGTGGGCCACATCTGCTCCATCCTTTCCTCCAGGCTGGATTTGATTGCACAGGTGCTGGCCATTGGAGAGAATGTGCTGAGCAGGACAGGCCTGTGCTCAGGGAAGTACTCAATCACTGCTGGTGGAGGGCATGAAAGGTTGATGTGTTCTTGGACATCTGTGCCCCTGGCTCAGGGTTTGTAACGTCAGTAAGGAGGAAAGAAAAATGGCAAAGGAGAAGCAGAAGCTGCCCACAAGGATAAAATCAACAGTCGTGAGAAGCCACGGGGAGTCACCCAATGCACCCAAAGCCACGAGAGCAGAAAGCATCCCTGAATGACAAAGCCAGCCAAAAACAGGAAAGGAGACTGAACACTCCCCACCCTAAAAAATAATTAAAAAAGGATGCCAGTATCTTGCTGCTGGTGCTCACAAGCAGATGGAGGTAGAGCTTTGTGCCAGCATCAGCCACCAGAATAAGCTACGCCGGCAAACCCCTGTGCACATCACTGCTGTGCAAGTGGATTTACTTAGCTCCACCCGCTGCCCGGGAAGCCACTTTGGGACCTGATGGCCTGGATCATGTCTTCCAGGGCAACATCACTGAAACCAGGCCACTGAGCACTGAGGATGCTTCCCATGGTAACCCAGAAAGCTGGGCCATGCAGGGCATAGAGTGGGGGCAGCTGGACTGGATACTTCAGGGAAGAGAGGCTGGTAGGTTCCCAGACCTCTCACCAGCATGTGCACTGCTGAGCACAGACACCCACTTAAGGGAGCAGTCATTGTGTTCTCCAAGCCCTCTGTACCTTCAGGAAAAGCCTCTGGGGGGACCTTGAATATTTTATTGTCCACTTTGACCTCCTCCCGTCTGTACTCTGGTGCAGGGAGCAAATTTTTCTTGCATAAGCTATCCAAGATCTGTGTGGGTTTGAAAGCATCTCGCCACATGTTGTAGCTGTTTCTGCATGGAAAGGAGAACATCGAGAGCATCTTCAGCTTAGACATAACATGTTTTTTTCCTAGGCTGTGAAATGCCCTGCCTTCCCTACAGCACAGGCTATGCCACCAAATCCCTGCTCAGATTTTCACTGGGAAAACCACGGGGACACAAAAGCTTAATGAATGAAAAACTTAACAAACTTCTCCTCCCCGAAAGCAAGCCAGGCTTGCACCCCACAGAACCATTAGCTTCAGAGTAGTAACAGGAGAAATTCCAGCCGCAGCTTGGGAGAGAGGTTTTAGCAGTGCTGGGGACTCAACTCCATGCACACAGCTTATTCTCCAGTAGCAGGGTAGGCGAAGTTTACAGAAAGCTGGCCAGCGACACCAGAGAATCGATACTGAATGAGGCCAGAGAAAAACAGATGTCATGAATCTTGCTGCTCACAGAATTAGCTGCTACCAGAGAAATGGCCCTAATTCCTGAAAGAGCTCAAAATCACATCATTGTCAAGGGAGCGCTTTTCTCATAGAACACCAACATGAAAGCATTGAAGAATTTTTTGCTACTGTACACAAAATATGTAAGTCTGCAGTAGAAATGAGAGCTATCACAGGAAGCTGGTAGGAATCTAAAGGAGATGGAGTTATCCATGTAATTTGTAGTCAATCTGTGGAGCACCTGCTCAAAGGATACTGTGGATGCCAGCTCCGTCCTGCAAAACTGGAGGTGCTCTGCTACCCACCCAAGCAGTACATGAGAAGAACGTGTCTCACGGCCCTAGTGTCACACCGGTACCTACATGTCATACTGAGAAGCCACTCCACAGTTGGCCCTGTGCTTGCTGTAGAATCGATTCTCCAGGTCAATCTTGGTCTCCCCAATCAGATCATCAGATCCAACCAAGTCATGGTCAAATATTGCCACAGTGAGTTCTGATTCCATGGGAAAGGACACTGTCAGCTCCACAACTCTGGACAGAAGCAAATGGGGAAAGTACAATCAGCAAAGAGGATGGAAATGAAACACATGCTCTGCTTGGATCATCCTATGCATTTAACAACTGTATTTGACAATTCAAAGATAGAGTTTGGTTCTCTGTAAATCCAGTGTGTGCAGTTTTCAGTGTGCCTGTTCAAATAAATTAGTTACTTTTCCAGGAACATATGCCCTTGGATAGAGGTCTTGGAGCTCGGGAAAAAGCTCCCTAATGTTCTGTTGCTGCTTGGCTCGCTACTTTATCTTAATCAAGCCCTTGGGAGTACTCCCTTCCTAACCCAAAACACTTAGGGCTCCTGTGTCAGCTGGAAGCACAAGACATGCCTGGGACCTTTGTGTTACAGCACAAGATTCTCTAGCAGAAAGGAACAGAAGACCACAGATACTAGGCCACAGCCTGAGCCCAGATTTGTACTATTCCTATTAAACCTGCTAGATGAAAATTTCCTGCATACTCTCCAAACACAGGATTGAGCTGCTTTGGGATGTATCGCTCCTTTGTGTCCTTCTGCTCCTGCCCCACAGTCACCATCACGTAGGGATCTGCCTTGCCATTGGGGTCTGCTGGAGACAGGTTCGTAGCCTAGAATACACAAGAGGTACTGCCATATGTCAGCTGCAGAGAGCAACCTGCACAAGGAACACTGCACAGGCCTGAGACCATCCAAGCCTGCTGCTCAGGTCCCTCCAGCAGCTGCCCCAGAACAGAAACAGTCACATTTGCACACAAATCCCCACTCAACAAGCTACCGATGTCTTCAGTGTCAGACCACCTGCTTGCCCATGGACTCAAAGCAGGTAAGTAGAGCCAAGAAACACACATCTGGATTTTTAGCACCTCCTGAAGCTATGCAGCATGGAAAGGTCCCCCTGGACAAGACACAGCTGACTTCCTCTGGGCTGGCAGAGCCTTCAAGCCAGCATTGAGTGTTTCACAGGTGCCACTTGTATATTTACTGAGCAGAGAATGGCAGGAGGTCCACAGGGAGGGACATCACTGCCACCACCACCACCAGAGACTTACCTTAATGATGTAAACTCTTACAAGAACCTTGATGGGTCTGTTTCTTGGAACGCCCTGGGAGACCTTGGGCTTTGCACCAGCTTCCTCAGTGGGGTAGACATAGAAGGAACCCTGCAGAAAAGACACTGCAAGTAACAATCAGATACAAAAGATAGTATCTCAGACAGGATTGGAGCCACCAAGACCAGCTTCGCCTGCCAAATGAAAGACTAGAGCCATGCAGACCACAGATACCATGGACCCATGCAGACAGTCCTTTCCAAAGGCATTATCACATCCACATGGCCCAGGTAGTCCCTGTTTGCAAGTTAGGCTGTAGGCTGTCAGACCACTGCCAATGCTGTAAAATCTGAACATTTCCAGGCACACTTTGGACTGCCAAAGGCAGGGGCACCAAAGGTTTTCTAGGGACCTTCTTAAATCAACTTCTGTAGTTGATATTTCAGAGACTTCAAGATCTCCTGGGTGGGAAGATAGTGCCTCTTTTAAACAAGTCCTTTATGCTTCATGTTTTCTCTTTGCAAGAGCTAAAAAATCTAAATCAACTAACAAAGAACTACAGTATACAACTGCTTCAACAGGTACCAACGGTACCTGGCCATGCTGCACCGTGGCCTCACATCACCTTGCACAAACATGCACTCTCCAAGGCTTTGCTGGTGTCAGGCACCTGTCTGAAATGCAGGTTTTCCTAAGGATTTTCTTACACATGCAGTACATATGTAATTCAAATGATACAGTACCTTGTACTTCCCCACAAAATGTTCATCCTCGTTTCCATCTTCATCCTCACTTGCTTTGCCACGATGAAGGGGGAAAATACACAGCCAGTCTTCAAAATTACCAAACTCATTTTCCAGCTCAGAGTTGTAGATCTGAAATAAGTACAAAGTAATTTTTGGGCCTTTTCCGGCCATCTTAAAGGGGAGGAGAGTCAGAAAGATCATCCCTTCTGCGCTTCAACTATTTCATCTGGTCCTACCTTACCCCTGTATTATTCAGTGCCGAGTGCTATTGTTTTCCCTTATCCCCCTAGGTCCCTCCTCAGGTACGCACACACATCCCAGCTTGGCTCCAAGGTCTCGCTAGCTGTTTCAAAGCCCAGCAACAATGGGGGCCCAGTGCACACTGCAGGTTCTCCTCCCAGTCTATAAATTCCAGTGCAGGGAGGTGAGGACAACAAGGACAAAGAGCCGGGGTTGAAAAAGGCCAGATCTGTCACTCCAATAATGCAACAACCTGAAGGGTGGCGATGATCTTCCTCTTGGGTCGAGCAGGTTCAGCTTCAATTGCTATCTCATCTTCTGCTTCCACATCTATGGAGGATGCATTTAAATTCCCACCTTCTAGAAACGGCAATAAGAGATTAAGAAACACTCTGGCCTCTCCCATCATCTCAAGTATCTGTCCATAAAATGACCCCAGCAATAGCTTTTGCTTTCGCCCAGGGCTCTGAACTGCGTCAGGGTAACCAGAGCCATTGCTGTCTAACCAGGTGGCTCTACAGCATCTCAGGTTTCCCAGCAAAGAAAGCCTCTCCTGAAATAGGGTTTACATAATTTCTATACTTACTGTCTCACCTCCCCAGGTCATTCCTAGGCGTGTCACTGCTTACACCTCCACAAACCTGAGCCTGCAGCTTTAACACTGTTCTAGATCACCTGTTTGCTATTACTGTCTTTGTGTTACCTTGAAGTGAATCCTCTAGCCCAGGTGAGTACCCCATGGGCACAGAATCATGTGCAGCTCCTGAACAGTTTTGCCTCTCCACCATCCTCTCTCCATCCCACCTTTGCTTCCTGCTCTCATCTTGCCAATCCCATGAGCCTTGCAGCTGATCTTTCTGTGGGTTTTTGCTCACTCAGGAAGGCACTTGCTTCAGCACAATTTTCCATACTTTGCTGAGGGAAGTTTGGTGTTTAAACTTGAAATAGCCTTTGTTAGCCCTTGCCAACGTTTCCAGTCTCTCTGCTTCCTTTTGTGTTGTTTTTGCTGAATGTTGCAAAGCTGTTGCCTGCTCAGATACCATTCCCACAAGCCCAGCACCCTCTGGGATGGTGCAAGTCGTGACTCTTCCCCACAGAAAAGCTGGATGTTGCTAGAGGACTCACCTGCATCATTCACGTCATCATTCTCAACATCTTCCTCATCACTGTGTGTCTGAAACACAAACAGTTACCCCACTTCCCTGACAGCAAAGGTGTCTGCATCCAAGCACAGGCCTGTCAAAGCTTTCAAGCCAGGAGAGTCAGTAATACCTAGCCTGAGATCATTTAGCATTAACATCATTGCAGGATGGTATCCAGTGAGTGCCTTAATGACTTTTGCTCTTCCCCCA
Source organism: Falco rusticolus (assembly GCF_015220075.1). Lineage (NCBI taxonomy): Eukaryota > Metazoa > Chordata > Aves > Falconiformes > Falconidae > Falco > Falco rusticolus. The sequence goes on along the minus strand of NC_051196.1, from coordinate 38,102,076 downwards.
GATCCTCCTGCTGTTTTTTTTGTTGTTGAGATTTAAGGGACATGGGGCAAGGAAAGAAATCTGGGGCAGACCAGCTCCCATAGCACATCCTGGGAAGACAGTCAGGACAGAAAGTAAGCAGCATGAAAGCCCCTGCACCGCAGCTAAAATCAGCAATGTCACATTTTCAGGAGTGCCTCAGCAAAAATCCAGTTGCATTCTCAAAACCACTTGGGCACCTAGCCTCATGGATGTGTCAGCACCCATTGTCTGCTGAAATCAGTCCAGCTGGTGCACGCTTGATACCTGAACACCTCAAATGCGCTTGACACACAAAAGCCCACATCTTCCTGCAGATCCATGCCAGGTGGGCTCCTAAGACACTCAGTGCTGTTGAAAGCATGCTCCTCAAGCCAGTGCAGCTACTTTTCCCCTCTGCTGACAGCTATCACAAAAGGTTACCTGGTTATACAGCTCCTTCAGGGACTCATAGTACTTGGACCACCAATCCAGTTCTTCGAGCTCTGGTTTTTCCTCTTCATATTCATCCTCCTTCTTTACAAGCTTATTGATGCAAATTTTCTTCAAAGGAGCCTCCAAAGAACGGAGAAAGGGGTTCAGAGGGAGGAAATGACCACCCAGGACACCCATGCACCCTGCTCTAGTACCCTGCGAGCCTCTGGTAGAGGCTCAGCTTTCAGGCAGAGCACAGGAGCTGCAAAGCTACACACAGCCCCAGGTTTGTGCTTTTCTACAAAAGCAGCAGTTTTCAAGGCACTAGGCAATGTAGCTCTCCTCCCTGTGCCAGAGCCTGGACATGCAACGGTGCCAATGAACAGGCAGGAGAGAGGAGTGTTTGAGTCCAGAGCAAAAAATTATGGTTGAAACCTAACTCTGAACTTCTGAACATTATTTTTTGTTTTGAATGCTTGTAACCTTCAGTTTGGCTCTCCAAACTTCAAAATTTGCTATGTCAAATACATCACTCACCTTCACAAGACTCAGGGGGTGAGTGCTGGGACGTGGGTCACCAGCTGCTGGGGCAATGTTTACCACAGTCTCAGAAGGAAGATGCTGGGATGAGACTTTCTGAGCTGAGACGAAGAGAAAGAGTTTCAAGTTTCCATGCATTTATTCCTACTTTTTGTCCCGTTGTTATTCCACAGGAAAACCCTCCCTGTTACCTCACTATAGTGTGATTGCTTTGAAAGCCTTTGACAGCAGACCCTACAAAAATATTACAGGAAATACAAGTACAGTGCTGAGACTGGACACCATGATCAACATGCTTGTTGCTGACTCCCAGGAATTCAGATTTATGAGATACACCTTCCGTACTTGGAAATAATCACAGATGTATCAATCCTTTGCTTCTTCCCTTTTGTGCTGTATTTATTTGCATACCTCTAGATCAGGAGCTCTGGCTGTCAGTATCACAGAACTATTTAGTGAATCTATTACCCAATGAACAGACCCAACGATGGGATGGGAGAGAAGCGTAAACCTTTCAATCCCTGGTCCTAGTGGACCAGCTCCCTAAAGCTTGATGGAGGCCTCACTGGGGACAGATCTCTAGCCTGGCTACACAAGGGGCTGAAACAGCTAAATACAATAGTCCTTCCCAGGCTAAACATCTCAGATTCTATACACAAACTTTCCACAGGGATAAGTTACTGTCTAGTATATAGCCCCAGCTAAACGTCCTTCTGGATAAAGACGTCTTCATGAGCCATTCTCCCTCCTCTACTTTCTACAAATGTAAGGCACACAGTGCCTGGGAAAGAGATCCCAAGGAGGTGCCACATTCACAGATGAACAGTCCTGCCAGTGTGGTAGGGAGGCAAACATTAAGCTAACCTTGGAGAAAACAGTAAGTTGCCCTTTGCCGTCCCCAAAGAGGGATGCCAGCCCTTAACACAGCACAACCGCTTGGCTGATGCTGCTTCCTGAACGCCAGTCTGGAGACAAGTGCTACAGACCAGGATCACAACCTGCCTCCAGCCCTACCCTGCCCCACGCTGTGCTTTTTCTGGGCATCTTGTGGATCTTGGGAGAGGGCTTTGCTGCCTGGCTAGTAGGGAGTGGAAGGGCCACAGATCTCTGCCACTGGCAGAACCTGCCTGCTGCCTCCATGGGAACCTCACCAAGCAGCTCACCTTTGAGCACATCTTCTGGCTCCTCCTCCAGCTCTCTGGGAGAGAATTTCATCACATCAGACACAATGTGGGTACCCACCAGCACAGTGCGTCCAAACGCCCGCTTCTCCACCACAAAGATACTGAGAGGAGGGTGCAGGTAGACCTGCTCTGGGAGCTCCTGCAAAAGAACCACACATGGGGCTCACAGGAGCAAGGATGATACCCATGGCAGCCTGACCGCAGGCAGGGAGGTCTGATGGCGCACCTTGCGGCACTGCCCAAAAGCCAAAGACTTGTAGTGACAAGTAATGGCTGAGACTGCCCTTGGTGGGCAATTTCATGAAGGTTTTCATGTGCAGCTGAACCACGTGGCCACGTGAGAGCAAAACCCAAGGGGCAAGCTCCCCTCCTGTTACCTTGCCACAAGCACACAGGCAGTACATGTGTGCAGGACAGCCACAGCGCACCCTGGCATGGCAGGATCCCCGTTCCCACTCACCACGTCCATGTATTTGACCAGCTCAGTGAAGTTGGGGTTTTCTTTGTAGGCCACAATCACCTCTGACTCCACCTTCTTGCCAGCACATTCAATGATCACCTGGGGCTGATCCACCTCAAACAAGTTCACCCGCTTCAGGTTCCGCAGGCCCCAGAACAGGATCTGAAGCACAACATGAAGCTTCAGAGCTGCTTGAGACAAGCCAGGCATGGCACGGCCATGCAACCTGCAACCTTTCCTTGTGCCGCAACCCGCCTCACCTTGCAGGACACAGACCCCAAGAGAGGCATGAGGCAACCCTCCCAAGCCAGCTGCCCAAGGGCTCTGGCTTTTAAACTCCTGAGACCGTTTCTCCCTCATGTCAAGCACCCCGTTTTTGGCATCTTCTCAGGCCTCAAAGGGACATTTTAGCTCCAAACCCAACTACCCCCCTAAGTCATGCCCTCTGCATAGGCCAGCTGTGCTGTCCAGTTGGGGCAGGCCAGCAGGAGCCAGCCCAGCAGAAGGCAGCGTACCTCTATGCGGAACTCCTTCAGCACCGGGCGGATGCCCTCAGGAATGATGAACCGTCCAGCATGGGGGTCTCCCAGGTAGTCAGGTTCCTTGGGCTCCACGTCCTCAGGCACCGATGGCTGAACAGGTGGAGCCAGAGCACACCAAGTGATGAAAGCCACTTCTACTCCATGCCATGCACCCTCTCCCTCCCCTCTTGATCTGTGCTCACACGCTTTGTCCCTGCAGCCTCCCTTCAGCTGAAAGCCAGATATGGCTTTCACCAGAGAATCCTCTGGTGGGCCGTGCAACAAGCTCCTCACATACACAGCTCTCCCCAGAGAGCTGGCAACCACATGCAGGTTCCTACAAGCCCGTTACCTCCAAATAACCACTGTAATCCAGTTCAATCAGCTCAAAAGTGGCAATGAGCTCTCCCACTGCTTTGGTGCCTTTGTAGAAATCAAAGAACTGCAGGGCAGGTTTGGTGTACGGCTCATCAACCAACTTCACCTGTGGAACGGCAAAGGCCTGGCCAAGGAACTCGGGAGAACCCTGCAGGAAAGAGGGGAATGGGTCAAAGCATCCCTGTGTTATCTCACCACCTCAAAGAAAAGACCACCCCTAATTCCAGCCAACCTGGCACAGTACAAGACTGCTCTTCCACCTTTGCCATCCTCTGATTTCCTCTGCTCCATCCAGAGCCAGAAACAGATTACATGTGCCTGTAGCAGCTCCTCTTAACCCTCCTCTCCATCTCCATGCAGAACTGGACAAATGGCCTGGGACCATGCAGCAGAGGACATCTAAAGCTAGATCAGGTTTCTCAGTCTCCTCCAGCCAGAGTTTGAATGTCTCCAAGGACAGACAGCCCACAAGCTCTCTGAGGTACAGGCCCAATGTTTTCTGGGTGAAAATTGCTTCCTTATATCAAGCTGGATTTTCTTCTTGTTCCAACTTGCATCCATAGTCTATCATCCTGCCCCTGGGTGCCTCCAGAAGAAGTCTGACTTCTCCTTTTCTGCCCTCTCCCATCAGGCAGCTGCAGGCAGCAATAAGACACTGTCTTTGCCTCATCTTCTCCAGGCTGAATATACCCAGCTGTCCACCTCTCCTCACTCTGTCCTGTGCTCCAGTCCCAACCCTCTTGGTGGCCTCCTTTGGACTCACTCCAATATGTCAGTGTCTTGCACTGGGACCCAGGAAATGGTCCCAGGAAAGCTGCTCAGGAGAAATCCGGTGTGAGTTACACCATTTCCCTAATGATAACGAAGGGGGTGCAGGAGAGGAGCGTGACTTCGAAGTACTAATGAAGGCAGACAACAGACTGAAGAGCAATGGAAGATGACACCTGGGAGACAGAGGATAAGGAAGGGCTCCAAGAGCTACATCACCTCCCCTGATTACAAGCCCTCTGCAATGTGAGCCTGCTGAGGAAGTGGGGCAGGCAGCTGGGAGATGTGCAGTGCTTCTCCAGAGAGGAGAGATCTGAGATCCACGAGCACTCATCAAGCCCTGGCTCAGAGCATCTCTGAGCCACCTGCACACTGCAGCCAGCAGCTTCACCCCAGCTTATAGCAGAAGTCTGCATAAAGTCTCAGCCACAGCCCTCAGGACTCACCACCACCAGTGGACCAGGATCAAGCTGCATCATGATCACACCAAACAGAGGTGTGGCTCCTAAATACCTCATGCACACAGAGCTCCTCTGCCTTCTCTGTCCTCAAGAAGACAGCAGGAGGGCAGCAACGCCATACTTACAAATTTATTGTGGCTGAAAAGGTTGATTATAATGATGGGGGTCTCTGTTTTCAACTCTTCTTTTTTCCCATCAATAATGAGCTGGTCAAACAGAAGTAGCTCATTCCACAAGGGGCTCAGTGTCTCCTCCAGCATCTGCAGACAGACAGGAGGCCTGAGCGTACCACAGCCAATGGAAACAAACCACATGCACTTTGTAAAGAGAGTAAGAAAGCACAGGCTGATCCCTCCTTCCACGCAGCCACAGGCAGCCGCTGTCTGGCAGCAGAAAAGATGGTTGAAGTGTGAAATCAGCACTTGGGATCAACATGCCAATCAACCTTTGAAATCCTGTTCAAAGACACATGTGTTTTGTCAAGTGTTCCCTGAACATAGTCACACTGCCCAGGGCACACAGATACCCTGTGCCTGGAGATACAAAATTTCCAGGAAGACTGCCCTATCACTGGCCTTCAATGTGTCAGTGAGGACAAGATGATTTTTCTCTTCCCAAGTCCCCAAGAAAGCAGAGGCAAGAGTTCAAGCGGTCTCACCCTGGTGGTCTGGCAATAAGTTGAAAACACCACTCTCACAAAGGGATCTGAAAGGCCATTGTCATCTGCAGGGAGTATCCCTCGAGCCTGATACAGATGGGCTCGGAGCTGGAAATAGCTGAAATCTGGCAAGAAAAAGAGAACAGACGTCCCAGTTCCCCAATTCAGCCCTGTGTGAGACCAAAAAACGCATGAAGAAAGAGGGCCAGCCAGGTAGGAGTGGGCACATCCTGCAAGGAATGGGTACCACTTCTAGGGGCACTCACTGTGGTTCTCAGAAGGCCGGCACATCTCAAAAAGTTTGGCTGAGCAAGACAAGCTCAGCAGGCTCCCCAGAGACCTCTGGTTAGGACATGACATGTGAAATGTGCAGTGATCTGCTGTGAGCACCCTCAGGAGAGCAAATTGGACCTGCTGGTCCCAGTCATGCCTTGGAAATGATAAGCCAGGTCCTGCTTGTTGGACACTGACCCTGGGACAGGCCCTCTCTCCTCTCCTGCTAACAGTGAAGCCATGGAAAAGTGGCATCTGCACTCACCATCCCTGCTGAGCCAGCTGGGAAGACTGTATGCCAAGAGCTGGGCTATCTCCTGTCCACTCTCAGAGAGGTACTTGAACTCCTCAGGCAGCTCCATCAAACAGTTCTTTGCATATTTGGTTACCCCAAGCCACATGTAGATTTCCAATTTGGCAAAGATCTCACCAGTGTGTAAGCCAGGGACCTGGAAGCACAGGAAATTTAGTAGGCTTCCCATCCTATTCATGCCCCCCCTTCAGACCAAGATGATCACCATCAGCCAGTGACCGACCAGAGCATAAGAGACAGAGCACCACACAGGGAGGCAAAACGCAGTGGTGGAGCAAGAGCTGTTTCCTTGTGAACTCCCAGATTTCAGGAAGGAAGGCTGGAAGCAAGGAAGGAGAAGCACTGTGAAGCAAGCAAGGGCACACCGTTTTGGTACAAACCCTACCTTCATAAAGACAGTCTGGATCTTTGCACAGTCCTTGCCTTTCTCCTCCTCAACTACCGAGTAGAGAATGTTCTGTGCAGGAATTCTTGCATATGCCACACGCCTGTTGTTGCTGAGCATCCAGACAAGTACATCGGGGAGGGTGCACTGGGGCTGAAGGAAAGAAAGAGAGGAACATCACAGCAGAAGAACAGCACATATCTTGTCTTCCCTCCACTGACACAGTGAAAGCTTCATCTCCTTGCAGGAAGGACTGCACAGTGCTTTGGAGATCCAGAAGCAAATGAAGGGCCTAATGTTGGGCACATGCTTCTGAGAGTCAGCCCTGCAGGTATCATGGTCTAACACCAGCTGGCAACTAAGCCCCACACAGCTGCTTGCTCAGCCCCCTCCCAGTGGGATAGGGGAGAGAATAAAAGTGAGAAAACTTGTGAGTTAAGGACAGTTTAATAGGCAAAGCCAAAGCTGCATGCACAAGCAAAGCAAAACAAAGAATTCATTCACCATTTCCCATCAGCAGGCAGGTGTTGAGCCATCTCCAGCATGTGTAATAGTTACTTGGGAAGGCAAATGCCTTGTTTTGCTTTGATGGCGTGCACGGCTTTTGCTTTACCTATTAAACTGTCTTTATCTCAACCCATGAATTTTCTTACTTCTACTCTTCCAGTCTTCTCCCCCATCCCACTGTGGGGTGAGTGAGTGAGTGAGTGGCTGTGTGGGGCTTAAGTCACTGGATGGGGTTAATCCATGACAGAGACCTTATTTCAATGCAAGTTTCAATTTGCAGAATGCGTCCAGGGTCAGTCCCTGGTGGGACTGCAGGTAGCACAGGTGAGACTGTTTTCCCAGGCAGACTGCCCACAGTCCCACTGCAGGCACAGCCTTGGGCTGGCCAGGCAGAAAGGGCAGGGAGGCCTGGGTGGCCTGGAGCTGGCCCAGCTCTGCCTCCAGCTCACCACTGAGCTGCTTGGAACCCTGCAGAGCTGCCTAGATTCATCCCTCAAAAGAGCTATTGCATGAAAGAAGGTAACTTCCAGCAGCTGAAACCTGGATTTTACACAGCAAGGAAAGATAGCAGAGGAAAAGCCCCAACTCAAGCTAGCAAGAGCCCTGGCAGCCAGCCCAGAGCCTTCTCCTTGCCTGTACCCTCTCCTGCTCGGAAACAAGGTGCCCTGGGAGCAGCTGTACCTCTTTAGCCATGAAGCGTAGCTTTGCCAGGATCCTCCTTGTCTCCTTAACCTTCTCCTTGACATTGGCTTGAGTCAGCCGCTGCCTCACGCGGAGCCCCTGCTTTGCATACAGGACCTGAACAGAGAGCACAGCTGTCACACAGCCTGTCATGACCCAGGCATGCCACGCTGGCACCCATCATGGGGGCTCTGAAGGGGAGCATCCATGTGCTGATTGTGTCCATCCTGCCCCATTGTGCCTGACCTCCACCACAGCTCGCTTCCCAGCTGCCGAGAGCAAACCTCCATGAACCTGTCAAAAGCCATTTAGTGAAGGGTGCCTAGAACTGGATACTCCAATAACTCACCAGCTCTGACAATACCAGCTGGTAACAGAAATCCATGGGCTTTTGCATCATTTGGGGCAGAAAGATGTATGAGGAATAAACATTTCAGAAGCTGGTGGTCTAAGGGTCCAGATAGTGCCTGAGGGAGGCTTTGCACAAGGAGCAACTTGGGGCCACAAAAATAGGGGAATACGAAGATGTAGGAAACTGGAAGACGGGGCTAGGCTTTTATGTCCATTAGTTGACAGTGTACACATCTGAGGAAAGACTTCGTGATGAACCAAAACTAATAATATTCCTAAGGAATTCAGGGAGCAAACCCAGTATGGACGGACAAGGCCAGAAACTCATCTCTTCAGCTGGTTCTCTCTTTCAGAGAGTCTCAGACTTAGAAGAGTACCTTCACCATAACTCAGGTGATCTTCAGGGAGGCAGACAGAAGGGAGCTGGGACCCAGACATGCCTAAATTTTACTTCCTGCTGCTCTCATTGCATTTTGGTCAGCTTTTCAAAGGTATGTAGTCTGGCGGGGACTATGAATACAGCCACATACTCTGCTGTGTGTGGATGAAAGGTATGTAACTGTGCTGTCATTCAGCTAGCTGGTCTTCTCTGCAGGATTACAAGTGCCTACACGTCACCATCCTCAGGCAGATGGATGGCTGTTGTAGATCTTCTGGATGGGTATCCAGCCTATGGGCTGAGTTTCCAGGGGCACTGGGTCTCAGTGAGCTTCCGCAAAATGGTCTGCAGGAATAGCCTGTGCCAGAAGGCCTCCAGCAACCAAATGGGCAGCAACATGCATGTGCTCAGCCACACTGGTCCCACAGGAGAGGAAGGATGGCATCAGAGCACAACAGCATGTGCATAAAACTGGAGGCAGCACGGCCAGTCCCTGCTTCTGTTCCTTGTGCTGGAAGCTGTATTTCTCTGAGCAGAGGTTGGAGATGCTGCAGTAAAAACCTATAACTGATACCATGAGTCTTAGCCCCAACTTTCCTTCCTAGTCTCAGTTCTAGCTGGTCCTCCAGAAGCATTCCCCAGAGTGGGGGCTGCACAGGCTCCCACCGCCACCACCAAGCCCCATAGCTTACAATGTTGCGCATCAGGTATTTCATCCGACATCTGTCGAGGTTGTTTGGATGTGCCATTGTTTTTCTCTCTGTGCTGAGTGAATACTGCCTGCAATGAGAAAAGCTGCACAGGCTCTGCATCCCCTGCACCCAGCAAGCAGCACACAGCTCACACAGCAGGGGCACAAGCTCCAAATCCCTGGTACTAATCTGGATGTATCAGAAATCCCCCTCTCTGCAATGCCCTCTCTCCCTCTCCTCTGCAAGCTTTTTAATTCAGAAGGTACACTGGGGATCACTCAGCACCTGAGGCTCCCTCTCTACTGTCACCATCACAAGGCTGGGGAGTGAAGTGCATATCAGACCCCAGTGGGCAGTCACAGCAATTGAAACACTAGTCCCTTGTCTGTGAAGGAAATGTCCTAACATTTAGGAAACATCCAGGAGTTCAGGAATATGGAGGCTGCATATTCCTGTGACCTCTGTGCTTCCCAGGACTGGGGTCTCCTCTCCAAGCCTGAAGAGCTATAGGATCCTTTCTCCAGGTTGTCCTGGTTTCCTTCTGCTCATCCACCTCAAGAGGACAAGAGAGCAGGCTGTGCACAGCCCAGGCAGAACACGATACAACCTCCTAACCTGAAAACAAGAAACCTTAGGAAATCAGGGACATGCTAACCTGCATCCAGCTACAAATTCCTCCAGCACATCTCTGAGCTGCTCTTCTGCTTTAGCCTTTGGCCTTCTCATGAGCTTCTCCACATGGTCCAGCCCCTGCTCCTGTGGGGAAAGCCCAACATTCAGGGAGCTTGTGGCTGTGTGGTGTCAGAGTGAAACATTACAAGGATGCATTTGCCAGAAATTACTTCTGCCTTTCTGCAGAGCTGGGAATTGTGAGAGTGCTGTAGGTCAGCACTGCACTGTCAGGAACTCTCTTGAGCATGGGGACAGCCTTAACACTGGTTGTTACACCACCTTCTGTCTCAGTCCTTGAACAGCCACTGAAATACACTTGGCAAGCTCTGTTTTTGCATTTCTAAGCCCAAAAGGGAAAGGCAAGGCTGCAGAAAGAGATCATCCCCTGCCCAATGACAGCCGGAGGCTGAGAGTCTGCTTGCAGCAGCATGTCCCCAATGCACACTGCAGCTCAGGACTGGCAGCAGAGGAGCTCTTTGTCACAGATATAGTGTCACTCACACCTCCAGGAGCCACTGTCAGGCTGCGGCACAGCATGGGCACTAGCTCTGCACTCACTGCCCTGTCCCACGTGTCTGAAGGGCAGGTAGGACTGAGCCCTGCGAGAGACATGCACTCACACGGGGAGGGTGAGGATGTTTAAGACAAATGTCTTGCAGAGCAACTGCATGGACTACAAGGAAAGCACATCAGGAAGGACCATGCTGCAAACATGACACACTGAACACACTACCAGGCGCTCTGCCAGTTTGACAATCCAGTTGGAAATGCAGAGTCTCCAGGTGTGATCCTCCCAGTAGCTCCACACATACACGCAGGGTTTCTCGTGCGTCATGGGCAGGCAGCTATATGACCTAAGGGCAGCAGGCACAGGAGGTTAGAGCTGCTGTTTGCAGAAAGTACACGCCATGTCACAATGCAGCACTTGTGCACTCAGCACAGGGAGCAACATCTGGGCACTGTCGCGCTCACAGAGAACCAACTGTTTTGGGCCCTGCACCACCAACATGGTGCAAGCTGCTGGATCTGCCCTTTGCCATCCCAAACTCACACATAGGGCTTGTAGCAGAGAGCAGCACAAGGCTGACGGGAGCATGGGATGCTGCCAAGGTTTCTTACTGCTATGGAACTGAGCAATAGTAGGCACAGGGCTTGCAACACAAACACCAGGACACTGCCAGGCCTGTGGGACAAACAGGCAGCAATCACAGAGCAAACCTATCACCGGAAGAGCCTGTGTATGTGTCTCGCCTGCTCAACATAGGACAGCATATGCTGCAGTACTCCTTCCTCCTCACCAGGCTTGTCCTTAGGATGCTGCTTGTTAACCAGAAAAGGGACCGCTGTTATCAATGTGTCACAGTTTCCCTGGGATCCTGTCCTTGGCCACCTACACACATCAAGCAGACACCATAGGGCCTGTAGGGCTAATGGGCAATGGCAGCCAGCTACGTCATGGCAAGCTGCAGGGTTGCAAAGAGGAGAAACACCTGCACAAGCACTTGCATTGATGAGCTGACTAAACATCTGGAATAACCAACCTGGGAAGCTGGGGCAGGACCAGGGCAGGTAGAAAAGAAGGACAAAGAAAACTCACCTGTCATACTCCATGGGCTCTGGTCTCTGGCCTTTTGTCACCGACTTGTTCAGTGCTGCTGAAGCTGGGCCCAAGGCTTCAACATTCAGCTCACCATCTGAACCAGGGTCCAGCAAAGGCTGCTCTTCTTCTTTCGCTTCTCCCTTTTCCACTCTTCTCTGTACTTTGGTCACAACCTCTGCAGCTTTGCCATAGTTTCCTTGAAGTTAAGCATTAAACAGTAAACAGGTAAGTGGGATCACTGTTAAGGAAGTTTGCTAGCTTACAAAAAGTGCAATCGTCCTGCCAAGAGAAGCACATGAGCATGCACTACTTTTGGAACTAGCAGCTCAGTAGCATCCAACCATCAGAGCATCACATAGACAATCAGTTCTGAGAGGGAGCCAGGTGATTGCAAGGAAGTCCTTACGTATGCCTTCAAGTTCCAGCAGCTACAGGTGCCTGCTAACTGCTATCTAAATCTCCTACACTGGGGTCAGCAGCAGTCACTCAGGAAGATTTCTCAGCATCTCCACCCATCCAGCTTAGCAGGTGGGGGATTGAACCTGCTCTCCTGCAATCGCTTCCCCACCACCCACTGCCATAGCCCCTCAACACAACATGGCCAACCCCAGTATCCCAGCTTCCCCTCTTTTGCTTTCCTCTTTCTTGCTCCCAAACCCTTCTCACCTCTTATCACCTCACCTTCCCAGAAAAACTTCCAACCACTCTCTCCAAAGAGGCAGTTCATACAAATACTGCAAACGTCCAATCCCATAGGAGAGCATCCAGACTTTTAAGGTAATTAAAGCACTGTGCGCACTCCCTGGCCTCATCCCCCATCCCTCCTGAGCTCCTGTTTTGGAGGCATGAACTGTGGAAGGGCTGGCACCTTAGGACTGCAGTGCTGACTTTGGCTGTCAGAGAGAGATTCACACTGTTCCCATGGTTTCTGGAGACAGGGCCCTAGGGAATACTCACCTATCGAGATTTCAAAGCTGACAAACTTGGAGCTGAGAGAGGGGTCCATCATAGTGGCTTCAAAGAAGGCAGTGAAGAGGAGGAATTCCTCCTTCCTCCCCAGCGCTTTCTGAACAAGGAGACAGAAATCCACCCAAGAGCCTTGTGCACCAAAACACTGCCTCAGCAAAAATTTGCTGAGCACCAGGGCATGACCAGTGCCTGCGAGTCCCCCTAAGGAACATCAGTGGGATGCTGCTGAGGTCACGCTGGGCTGCCAGACATGGGACAACAGGTCAGTGCAGAGCCACAGCTTCGGCTGATGCTTGCATGAAGCCACTGAGCAGGTTTGTAGGCTAAGGGATTGGTACTGTACCAACACAGCTAAATCTTCCTTGCCTTTCCCAGGCCAAGTAGGGACCCAGAGCCAGCCAACAGCTCCCTGACTCCAGGGGAAAAATAGTACATGCATAAAGGCAGCTGTGCCCCGGGAAGAACACCCACATGTCCTGCTTGTGCCAGGAAGGCAGCGCATGTGGGGGTGCTCCAGCCTGTGGGAGGCAGTTTTGGGGCTGTAGGTGTGGCCTCAGCCATTCCAGAGGTTCAGAAAGCCCTCAACACCCCAGCAATGGACAGGCTGGGTTTGCTCCAGACCGTTACACCAACAACTGATCCCACTGTCTCTTCCCCATGAGGACTGTGCGTGCTACAGGCCAGTGTAGGTCAGCCACACCAGCATGGCAGGACTCACCTCAGGGAGTGGATGAAGCTCTTCCACCTCCACAGTGACCTCCCTAGGCTGCTTGGCATCCTGAGAGCCCCCAGCTTCCTCCTCTCCCTGCAGCTGGTTGAGTTCTTTGGCCTTCTCCTTGAATTTCTTACTTTTCTTCTTCAGCTTCAGTTTGCTTAGGGCACCTTTCATCTTGTTCCCAAGCTTCCTCTCTGCCATGCTGAGGCTGCTGAAGATCTCCACCGTGATGGCCATGAGGATGCGCCCGCGGTAGAAGATCCCCTCACCCATGCCCTCATTGAGGTCTTTGTGGATGTCCCGCAGAGCTGAGTTCTGCGGTGAGCCATACAGGTTCACCCAGGCTGGACCAAACGTCGGGTTAAAGCCTGCAGTGACAGGGACAAGGTCTAATTACACCACAGTGTGCTGCCGCAGAGAGACCTTCCCCCAAGAAGACAGCCCAGGACACAGGGATGTAAGCATGCTTCAGCTACTCCTGCTTGCCACCACCAGGAGACCACCATGGCTGAGCAGAGGGTGCGTGGCATGGGGCTTCCCAGGACACCCTGTCCTGCAGGCAGCAGTGCCAGGCCTCACCATTCCTGCCAGGGTCTGAGATCTGCTGCAGGTCAATATAGTGTGTAGCAATGGCCACGTCTCCAACACTGGCATCATCCAGGACCTGCACTTTTATCTTCCTGGCCAGAGGTGGGAACATCTCAATAAAGCTGATCTGTTCATTCCACTCAGGCTCAGTGGTGTTGGTCTCCACTGACGTTTCCCCCTAGGAAGGAGAACATGTGAAAGCCATGCAGTCCCTGCTGGTAGCCAGAGTAAGGGATGCCTCAGAGCCTTTCTGGGAATGGCAGGTCCTCCTGTCCCACCTGCAGATGGTGCCAGGCAGGTTCTGGAGGTGGCAGCATCCCTGCTCCTGTCCCTGTACGAGCAATTGCTCTCTGTGCTTCAGTGAAGCCCTTTTAGTAGGGCCTGTAGCAACAGGACAAGGGGGGGATGGTTTTAAACTGAAAGAGGGTATGTGTAGATTAGGTATTAGTAAGAAATTCTTTGCTGTGATGGTGGCGAGGCGCTGGCACAGGCTGCCGAGAGCAGCTGTGGGTGCCCCATCCCTGGCAGCATCCAAGGCCAGCTTGGACAGGGCCTGGAGCAACCTGGTCTAGTGGATGGTGTCCCTGTCCACGGCAGGGTGGGTGGGAACAAGACAGTCTTTAAAGGTCCCTTCTGACCCAAACCATTCTGTGGTTCTGTGATCAAGGGGACCTGTTACAAAGCCGTGGCCATGCCCTGCACAGCCAAGGGAAATGCTGGAAGCAAGCGGAGAGCACCACCAGATCCAGAGGTGTCACAGGGCCCCCCTGGGAGCACACCCAGGACCACCATGCTGCCCATGCCCAGGGACTGATTCTCATCTTAATGGATGTCACAGGATCTGGAACCCTGGCCTTAGGTGCAAGAAAAAGGCCACTAAAGCTCAGTAAACTCTCCCAAGGGTGTCAGGCTGAGTCCAGGTTTACACAGAGGACTTCTGCTCTAGGATTTATTTGACCCTGTCCCGATGTTCAGGGATATGAAATCTCTGCCTGCAGAGCTAGTAGCTCAGCCAGTGGCTGTGCTCAGGGCTGCAGGTGTCCCCCATGCATATCTCTGCAAAGATAAACATCCCACAAAAGATTTCTCATCCAGACACTGCACTTCCATGGCCACATGGCTCAGGCCACTGCCAAAGATGGTGAGACTTGGGTTCTCCCAGCCTGTCTCCAGTGGGACTGCTGTGTCCCACGGAGGCTCCTGGCAGTCTCAGCCCAGCACATTCTGCCACGCAGCCAAAGGAGGATCAGCCTGGCCCCATGCTGACCCCCAACAGACTCACCTGCTGCCCACAGAATGAGACCCGCACGTACGGGTCAATAAAGACTTTTTTCTCCCCTATGATCTTGGAGAAACCACCCACGATGCCTGCACTCATGCTGGGCAGGCCCTCAGCACGATACAGCTTGATGCAGACCCTGGCCCAGGGCCTCTCTGCAGGGACTCTCTTAGGCAGCAGCAGGTTCCTGAAAGACAAATTCATATTCTGGCTCTCTCCTGGAGCCCAGAAAACACAGTGCTGGGAAATGCCCTGACTGACAGGAGGTTTGGTTCCTGCCCCATCACAGGTCTCTTTCCCTGGGTCTTTCCACACCAGAAGAGGGGAAAATGGGGCAAAAAATATAGTGCTAAGAGCGATGTGACTGTTTTCCCCAAGGCCACGCAAGACCACACTACACCTACCTTTCAATGTCCTCACCCCGGCTGCTGGAGGAGGTGGGAAGGGAGCCCACAACATCCCCACGTGCAGTGACAGAGATGTTGCACTTCACAAAGCCTTTCACGCCTGCCCGGGTGTCTGTGGGGTCACTGATAACAGCCCACTTCTGGAAAAACCTGTGATCTGAGAAGGAAGAGAAGGAGTTCCCTGTGGAGCACCCAGGTTACCATTTCACATCCCAGCTACATCTGCACTAAGATTGCCCTGACCCTGCCTCTGAAGGTGCAGGAAGTGTCACCACCCCTCAGACAGCTGGGAGAAGTGCTCAGATGAACTAAGTGCTTTAAAAGCAGGGCCCTCACCAGACCCAGCAGAGCATGAAGGAAAACATCAGTTTCAGACAAAGCCAAGGCCAGGGAGCAGGTACACAGTGCAGTCAGTCCTACCTGGCTGGCTGTACACTGTTGCAATGTCCATCTTGAACGTTCCTATGCATGTTCCCAGGAATGGTATCTTCTTTGAGTGGAACACCTGCAGACAGCACAAATCCTCCTGAGCACCGAGATGCTTTCCCTTGGAGATGCTTTCCCTTGGTCGAGGAGGATCAGGTTAGAGATCATTTAGGGAAACCTGACACCTACAAATCCATGGGAAGGCAACACTGCCCAGCACTGGCTCAGAGCAGGGCTGGGTCTCTGCTGTGCTGTGGCCACAGGGAGGCCTTTTGGTCTCTCTGCAAGGCAGATGCCTCTGGCTGGAGTACCTGGCTGGTGCTGGTGCCCTTGCTTTGCACATCACTCCCAGCACCTACACACAGAAGCATCTGGCTGTACCAGTCACTGATGAAGGATAAAGAGGAGGACTTACTTACCAAGATCTCTATGAGTCTGTGGAACAAAGTGTCCCTTGGCTCATGGAATTCGAACAAAAAATACTGAAAGAGAAAAGCAAGACAGCTGAGCTCCAGGCTTCCAACATGGCATCACAAGCTCCTCTGCCTGAGAGCAGCTGCATCCTGAGCATTCCCTGCAAGGATGGTCCCAGCCACCTGGGACACTGGTAGGGCAATGACAGAGCCTCTGTCCGTATCACATACTTCATTGTAGAAGGGGCAGTTTGTTGACTTCTGTGTTGCCGTGTGCTTCTTCTCCTCTCCAACCTTGACTACCACAAAGGGGTTAATGTTCACCCCCACCAGCTTCTGCGCTTCAATGATATTAATCCCAACCTACGAAAACGTGGGAGAAAAACCATTGGATTAGCAATTTCCTCATTTCCAGCTCCATCTTCAGCTTGTTTCAGCAATACCAGTACGCAGCTGGGCAGGGCCCTCACTGCAGGGGTGGATGCTCAGGGCAGGCAAGAGCATGGTAATAGCTTCAAAAAAAGGATCGTAGGAAATTCCACCCCCACAAAAGCTTCCTGCTTGGTTGGCAGGACCCAGCCCTGAAAAGCAGGAGACCCAAATGTGAGTCCATGTTTACTTAGAACAGGGGAAGGATTTAAATCAATAGCTAGGCTGGGAGACCTGCCCTGAAATCCACAAGGCAAAAGATGGGACTGAACTCCATTTCCAAACTTCACAGTGGTTTGAATAAACCCGATGTCAGAGCACTGGCAAGAGCCACAGCTTCATACCAGCCTCCCAGCATCCCCAAGAAAGCCCTTGCAGCAGCCCTCCACCCCCAGCCACGTCCTGCAGATGTCCCTGGGGGCCCAGGTAAAGCCCTGGGGAAGGTGGCAGGTATCAGCTGTGCCTGGGTGCCCTCTGAAGCTCTGCTCAGGCAGTGTTTTTGCAGTAGCACACAGGGCTGGCTGTCAGGCTGATTCTCTTCTCTTGTACATCCATAGCTAGCTACATGGCCCAAAAAGAAATTCTGCTCTGGGTTGGCTGATGCTGGAGCCAGCACTCATGGATGCAATCCATTCAGGGAACCTTACACCTTGCCCAGGGAAGGCATGCAAAGCAAGAAAGTGTCTTCATGCCAGAGGCCTTGCCAGGGTATGTAGCAACTGGAGAAGCCCAGGCCTGCAGCAAAGCCATGAGGGACCAGCTGTGGGGCCAGGGGCAGCTGCAAGGACATTCACCCAATGCTGCATTACCTGGAAACTCTGCGGGGTTGGGGTGGCAAAGAGGTCCCGTGAGAAGCAAAGTCTGGAGCGGCTGCACAGAAAAACAATCTGGGTAAGCAGGTGTCTTCATCTGCATGGACCTTGGAGACTGGAAAACCCTGGCAACAAGCAAATCCCCAGCAGTCCCTGTTTGGGGCCAGTGGAGATTGAAGGTTTCTGACATTCTGCAAAAGCAGAATGCCAAGAGATGCAGGATTTCCCCTATGAGCTAGCACTTTCCATCCCAGGGCCCAAGCAGAGGCAAGAGAGAAGAACACATCATGGATACCTCCTCACAGGGCTGAAGACAATGCCAGAGACCTCCATCTCAGACGCATCACAGAAATCCTCATCCTCCTCTTCCTCGTCAGTCTCCAGGCCTTTCGCTAGCTTCCTGCCCAACACAGCAGCCCTCCTGTCCAGTTCACTTGCTCTTGGACCCTCGGCTGCCCTGCAAACCCCCTGCCATGTCATGCACCATGTCATCAGCCCTGACGAACAGGTTGTGCACTCCCTTCCACCCAGGAGGGTGAGCTGATACACTCAAGTAGGGCTACTTACTGCAGCTCCTCAAATCCAGGATTGTGGATGATTAACTCTGAACTGTAAGAAAAAAAGAGATACTTTTCTGAAAAGGAAAAAAAAAAAAACCAGCATGTTGTGTTGTTCACTGATGCATTTAAGTAACAATGCCACAGCCATGCTCCTACTTGACTCTTGGCAGAGACACAAGCATCCTTCTAAGTGATGCTTTTCCACTGTCCCCACTGTACAACTGCTGCTTTGCCTCTGGTACTCCAGAATTGACACTCCCTAGACCTTGCTGCTGCCTGTCATCCTGTCTGCTCAGACTCCCACATCTCTCCTGGCTTTGGGCACCACCTGTGTGCAGGGTGCCTGGGGTTGCTGCAGTGCAAAGCCACACTCTGCAACTTTGCAGCCACAAAGTCTTGCTCCCGTCAGCCAGAAAGGCTGCAGAAGTACTCTCAAGTCCAAAAGGACTCCCAGATCACAGAGGATCATTGCACTCATGGGCTGTTTGTAAAGACAAGGTATTTTCTTTGAAAGAGCCCTGCTCATTTATGGCTGCTGTAGAGCAGAGATGCATCATACTGGCCAGAGGTGGAAAGTAAATGAGGCTGGATTGCATCCCGAAGGCTGCCACTGGCAAAAGCACCTACATAAGCGGCATGGAAATTTGCTCCTCACAGGATTTCAATACCTGTCTTTCATCTGATAGACAAAGTCCTCTTCAACCCAGGTTCCAGCAGAGCCATCTGGAGGCACGTAGCGCAAATCCAACTCAATGTAGATCTACAAACAGAAACTGAAACTGCCTGAGAGCTTGGCAGCCGCAAAACAACTGCAGAAATGTCACAGAAAAGGGGAAGTGGAGCATGGAAGTAAAAAGGAAGTGAGATGCTGGTGGAAAGAAGGGGGAGGAAGGGGGTCACAACCCCATAAGAGGGCTATTTATACCAGATGCTCCTTGTCTGCCTCCATCAACAAGCTAGAGTTAACCAAACTCCCTCCCCTACAGCTTCCCAAACTCCAGGATTCACTGAGAAAAAGCTCGCTCAAGGTTACACATCTAAAATATACCATCGAGGCACCTCCGAGAGCCACCTCCGGGCACTTTCAACAAGGAAAGTGGGGAGAGCCCTGCAGCAGAGAAAACTAATATGCAGGGGTTTGGAGTGGTCTCTCTGTGGGAGGCACGAGACAGCTGGCAGAGCATGCCCAGGCATGGCAGTTTGGTTTAAAATACCATGACAGCCATAAGCACAGCCAGAGTCTGCATCACAAGACACATCCACTTAGCATTAGTGAGGAAGACGACAGCCAAAGAAGTACGGGGCATGTTGTGTATCAGCACAGCCAGCATGGGTCTGAAAAGATGGATCTGCAAACATGGATCTGCAGGTGACCAGCCGAATCTCAAACCAACACAAACGCACAAGAATTTCCAAGCAGAGGCCAAAATCACAGCCATGAAGGAGGTCACTTCTCAGTAGGCTGAAGGGGATGTACAAGCTGGGTTCATAGTTTAGTCCCTGGGAAAAAATGTTTCTGGAAGGAGAAATACACACAAAGCAAGCGGTACTATAGTGGCTGGGAAAGGTAGCAGCAAAGGCTGGATGGATGCAGAAGCCCAAGATAAAGCTGGGTGAATAGCTGAGGCTTGGAAAAAACCCATTCAAACCACTAGGAGAAAAAAGGATGGAAGTAACTCAAGTCCCAGAGAAGAATAGGACTTGGAATAGAAGGAAGGGCTTTGTTCCCCCTCTGCTAAAGGAGCAGAGATCAAAACATGCCCTTGGGGACATGTCTCTTCGCGGCTAAGCTGAGGAAGAGGGCCTCAGGCTGCTCGTGGATGAGTGTCCAGCCTTGCCTGCTCTATTCTGTCCCAGGGCTGCACAATCCAAAACTTAACCTGGTAAAAAACCAAGTGCGGTTGGTTTTTCTTTGGAGCAGCTCATCAGCATGAGTGCTGCTGTTAGCACAAGGCAAGAGGCAGCCAGGGGCAAAGGATTGGGCTACAGAGCAGCTCTGACCTTACAGCAGTGTAAGTGCCCCTAGCTCTGTCCCCTCAAACCATTGCCAGCACAGAGTGCTGCTGAAGGGTGGGTCTAGACCTTGTCTCTTTGCGGGCATGCATGTTTATGCAGTATGCTGCATCAGGCTAAAAAATCACCCTGGAAATGTTCAGTTTCCACCCAGACCTGCTCCCTGATCCAGCCAGCTCAGCAACATGGGAAAGTTGTGCCTGTGGCACTTGGTCTCATGGTCTGCTGGCCACAGAGCTGCATCCCACATGCCACTGCAGGCGTGAGTCAGGCTGCCCACAAGCAGGGCAAACAGAGGTGCAGCACATTGCAAGACTGCCTGTCTCCGCCTTGCCTCTTCCCAGCCCCACCTGCAGCCCTGGCACCAAGCCCTGGTTGTCTGGCACTTGCTGAACTGTGCCTGCACACACCCAGCTGCCAGGGCACAGCTCGTAATTGTGTTGTGTTCGTTTTCCAGCAGCACAAAGGGCTCAGTGAGCCCCACTCCTGGGGTGCGAGGAGAGCAGGACTCACTGCACAGAGCAGAGGGGCAGGCAGGTGTCAGAGCTGCTCACACTGCCCCAGACCATTGTTAAGCTATTCAGTTAGTACTGGTGTTCAACCCAAAAGCTCACTGGGGGTCCCCAAAGCATCCTGCCACCTTCAGCCTCACCCCCTCAGCTCCCCTTTGCTTGGCGCCCTGCAGCAGCGCACGTCCACGTGCTGCGTGGTGTAGGAAGCAGATGAAATACCACCTCCTACATCCATCACCCAGGCTTGGGGAGATTTTACTAAGCCCTTGGCAGGTCTGCAGGACCCCAGGCCCACTCCACACACTTCTGGATGCTTGTAAAATCACTTGATGGATGTCAAGTGGCTGCACCCCCGTGCAGAGAGGGCACAAATGCTGCAGAACTCCCAGGTTCAAACAGCACCTTGGACTCCCCCTCCAGCTCCAAATCCACCTGGGAAGCACCACACAAGGTTTCCCACAATGTCTTCCCGGTTGCTGATAGCTAGGCCACCCACGGAGGACTTACACCAGTGACTCTGTGGTTCCTGTCGACAAGGGCCTCCCGGATGATCAGCCTGCCAGATGTCATCAGGTGCTGAAGGCTGAGGACAAGGGTACCGAGAAGCCTGAGACAAAACCAGAGGCTGCAGCAAAACTGTATATAGCATCAGCACCTACATCATGTGTGAAGAGAGTACCAGGATCTCCGCTCTCCTGCTCACAGCCCCTCCGAGATGCAGCAAAGGCCATCAAATGCTGCAGCACTTTCCATAGGAAGTCTGGCAACCAAAATACCTGAGACCCACTGACCCTGCAGCAGGTCATGCCTCCACCCCAGTCATGCCCAGGCAGCTGCCTGCAACCAAGCTGCCATCAGTGGTTAAAGGCTTGTATGGATCCAGTCCCACGGTGTGTGAGGGAGCTCCCCCCTTCAGCAGAGCTAGGCTTCACAGGAGCCAGCCTGTATCTGGGTACCCAGCGGAACTGGGGTGACTCTTCCCAGACAAAACTGGGAAGCAGAGACTCCACACAAGGAAATACAGAAACAGGACATAAAGCCATGGCCACAGGGATGTCTGCAGCAAATCAGGCCAAAATTTACCTACTCCAAAAAGGCTTCCGTCTGAGGAAAAGTCATCTGGCTCCCTACCAAGTGGCAGGAACACATGAGGGATCACATTCAGCTGCTCCTAAGCCCACCTTGTGTTACTGCTGTCTGGAACCTGTTTGTATATTGGCCTCCATCTCCCTGTGGCAGTTTTGCCAGCAGCTGAGCTAAGTCCCACATGGAACAGAGCTTCCTATTGTCTGCTGGAAACCACCACTGGGGTGTTTCACTGCCTGCCCAGGACCATGACAAGAGGAATCATTCCCCAGTCACCTTCAACTGCAAGCTGCTGATCTCTTGGTATTGCCTCTCACCTCTCTCTTTTCTCAGATGCAGGGCCTGCCTGATCTCCTACCCCCAAGGAAGGAATGTCTCCATCATCCCCCTCCTCTTCAGTTTGGTGCTGCTGCCATAGAAAGGCTGCACACACAGAACTCCAGAGACCATAGATCAATACAGCAAATTTTCTCCTTCTATCCTTCCACAGTCTCTTCCTATTTATTTTTGATCATTCCAGTGCACTGTCCAACCGCTTTTAAACTGCAGCGTCTATTACCTGCCATTACTTTGCTCCCCAGCAGCAGAGGTGTGTGGATAGATGCTGTCAGTGCCTGTCCAGTCATTTCCCATTGGGCTTCTCTTCTCAGCACAATCAGGTCCTGGTGTTTTGTTACTGTTTGCTTTATTTGTTCTACAGCACTTTCTATTGACATTTCTGTCAGAAACAATTCCTCTAATCCAGCTCCCATAAGGAAAGCATCCAGTAAACAGTGACACAAAGTTCAGCCACATTTTCTGCTCTGGCTTTACCTTTAGGTGTCTCACATGTGCTGTGCTCATCTGTTTCCTCCACACCCTCTCCGGCAGGGTTGTGATGGTTTTGAAAAGGTCTGCATTATTAGCTGCCTCTAGAAAATTGTTCCTGTTGGTTTTCCCTCACTTCCCACATTTTGCTTATCAGAGCTGACACCTTTCCCTCCATCCTCATGCTTCACACATCCTAGAAGGACATGACTCTGCTCCCTTGCTTGGTCTACCACCACTAAATCTGTCCCCTCTACTCTGGAGTCTCCCTGAAGTGTTTTACAACTGATGGAACAGCTGTTGAGTCCACAGCATTGTGCCTGTTGCACCTAGACACATTTTAAATTCTGGCTGATCCTTTAAATTGCTGTAATTTTTAAAGGTTAAACCACACTACCATGAGCTCAGGGCTTTTCCCCACTCGTAGGCATGTTGAATTTGAGTGCAGCATGGTCAGTCACCACCTGGATCTATAGGGTGAGAGCAGGTCCCCACTTTGCTCTAAGTCTTGCCCTTGTAGCTCTATTTTTTAGGGCTCGATTTTACCTTTGTCCCACCTGGGGGTCTGATCTAGACCCTTACGTAATCTGTTACTGCTGGCACAACTAAATGATTCCACTTATTTAACTTAATATATACAGCACTGCTGCCCCATCAGAACCAGCTCCATCCCTCTTTTATAAAACTTGTATGCTGCTCATCTGCCTCCCATCAGATTTCCAATAAACATTTTCTACTCCCAGTAGAAAATTCAGAGGCCAGTATGTCTCTTACCCCACCTCTGCTTATCACCTGACAACCAAAGGACCTACCTGTTACTGAAAACCTTGCTGCAGTTGTAAACCGTAATGGACAGCACTTCCCCCATGACGAGCTCCCCATAATGAGGCCAGCAAAAAAGCTACAAGCAAACAGAGCAGGAAGAGAGAGTTCATTCCCAGCCACGCTCTCCCATGTTGGCCAATCTCTGCAAAATGACCGAACCAACGAGCATGACAAAAAACTGCTGCAGTGGGAAGTTACGTTCCTGCTGGCCCAGGCAGACCCTGCAGCTGGGAATGGAGGAAGGGTGGGGAGGGGAGCAAGAGCCCCTCCATCAGCACAGAGCTGCAGGTCAGCTACTAAAGAAGTTGGAGCACCATCACACTGGCTCTTGCCAGGATGATGCTTGTGCCTGCTGAGGTCCCCAAGCCGACAGGTGGTGTGAGACGGGGTATGGGAAGGTACAGTAACCTGGAGAGAACAGATCACCCAGGGCAGGGAGCCATGAGGCTCAGGCACATCGCCAGGCTGCCCCCTGCCAGGCCGCAATTCACCTGACACACAAACTGGCTGGCTGCCTTGTGGCTGGCAAGAGGGAGATGTCCCTCCTGCCCCCCAGTCCTTCTTCTCCTTTCCTAGGTGACACAGAGGCACCTGGCTGAGACAGGAGACAAGCAATGAGGAGCACCTGCCCGTCTGGCACGGCTGGGCTCTTACAGGGTTCAGGGATGCAACAGCGAAGGTGGGTGCTAGGAGGAACACTTCCCAGCCCACTCCCTGTCCCCATTACCCCCCTCCTGCCCTACAAGTCATTAACTGAGACGCTGCCATGTCCTGTCCCTGTCCCACGGATGACACTTATGGAGAAGCCCCGGTGCTCCATGCACCCTGTCGGTGTGCTCTCACCTCCCCGAAGACAGCCTCTGGGCCACAGTGGATCTTCCTCGTCTTCTGAGTGAAGCCTTGGAAAGGAGAGGGGAGGCGTGAGATGCCAGCAGGGCAGCCCAGCCCACCCAGCTGCCACAGGGAAAGCAGACCCCATTCCCTCCATCCCTCCCTGGCCAGGGCCCACCTCGGAAGCTGAGTTGCACCTGCCGCTCGCCATGGCCAGGCAGCCAGGAGAGACGCCGGACACCAACGCTGAGCGCCATGGAGCCAGTGACAGGCAGTGCTGCCCAGCTCCGCCTGCCTGTCGTGACTCAGCCGTGACTCGCCCGGCCGGTTTGGCCACCCACTCCCTGCCCCAGAACCCCATGGACCCAGCAGGGCAGCCCTGGCTGCTCCATCAACCTCAACCCTGGGGCACTGAGCTGGCTCTGGGCCAGGGGACAGCCCCTGCAGGTCAACCAGCCCTAGCCCCCCGGGACCACGGCCCAGCTGGGCACAGGGGAGCACCAAGCCACAGGGGGCTCGGGAAGGCACCTCACAGACATCTGCCCCGTGCCCTGCAATGGACAGACCCTGACGGCTGTCCCCTCATGCTCCGCGGCAGGCACAGGCCTGCTGGAGACAGGGAGCCGGGGCGCACAGCGCTGGGCACTCTCCCTTCCCTGGACCACGAAAGGAAGGAGAAATGAAAATTGCCCAGCGGAGGCCATCACACAGCTGCACTTCAACACTGGACTAATGCCCTATGGGGGTGAGGGCCTTAGAAAGCCAGGACTGGAAGATGCGGGCCCGAGTGCTGCGGCGATGACAGGAGCCTGGCTCTGTTTTTGATCCCCCTCCTCCAGCACAAAATCATGGCTTCTGCAGTTAAAACCCTCCAAAGCAAACAGAGGGAGGGTGGGGAAGGGAAGCTGGCCAGGCCAGCTCCCAGTCTTCTAATGAGGAGGGCTAGGCTTCCTGACAGGAGGAAACAGCGCTCAGGCTAGCGCATGCTCAGCAGCCTTCGCTCACCTCCCCCCTGCCCCACAGAGCAGCACACCAACACAATGGGTCAGAGCAGCTAAGCTGGTATAGGTGGGAAGCCAGGACACTTTGGGAGACAGAGGCTGCAGCCCAGGTGCTTGTCTCTGCCCTGCAGAGCTGGCATTGAAACCCACGAGCTCCAGCTGCTCCACAGGGCACTGACTCCGGCCCCCTGCAGCAGCGAGGCTGCAGGAGGGAAGCCTGAGGCACATCATGCCAGGAGCTGGCTCTGCTCACAGCTGCACTCACCAGCTTGGCCTAATCAAGCTCATCTGTATGAGAACTAGTAAATGAGAGATCTGGGAGCCCTTCCAGGCTGGATTCAGGCCAGATTAAAGCAATTGTACAGTCATGAGCTCAGCAGAGTTTGGAAAGCATTTCTCCCTCCTGCAGGACAGCTCTCCCACTTGGTGCCCAGCACATCCATACAGAGCATAAAGGGCACCTTGCAGCAGGCCAGGGTGACTAATCCAGCTCTGCAAACACAGAGAAGTGAATCATGCCTGAGCAATGCCAGGCTGCTTCCAAGCAAGCCCTGCAGTTATTTCTCTCTTACACAAAAGCTTCCTGGAGTGCCAGGGAAGCAGGGCTGGCTGGCGGCAGTGGAAACAAGCCACCGTGCAGAGGATGCCACTTCACAGTGCAGCAACAAAACATAGCAGGCCGGCAGCATTCAGCACCACTTCTGTGAGCCCAAAGGAGCAAGCCCATCACCTCAGGGCAGCAGAGAAAGCTCAGTGCACTGACCCCACATGCAGTCACCACTGGAAGGGGGCAACAGATGCCATTTAGGCTGTTTAATGAGACACTCATACCGAAGTGTGGTACTGATGGGTGGATGAAGTATTTGCTCAAAGCTGATCAAAAGCGATTACCTCCCAATGGAGTCTGTGTCTTTTCCTCAAACACTTGCATGCAAGTGATGTGACTGCTCCACCTGAAGCAGGTGCCTCGTTTTGGTGAAACAGTCCCCGAGGGAATCAAGCATTTCAGAGCTTGAGTAGGGCCCTCAGCCCAACAAGCTGTCTGGGAAAAGAAGGTGGTGGATGGAGCATTATCTCCTATAAAGGACAGAGCTCTGTCAAGTAGCATGGCATAATCCAGCATGAAATGTCACCAGTATTTATTGCCAGGTGCCCTAGAAGCAAGAGGAACCCTCCCTGATGAGCTCCCACGCACAATAGCTTTTGATTTATACAAAGCCCCAAGGCTGAAATATCTTTGGGGACTGCTAGTACAAGGGTGCTTGCTCAATCTCAGCCAAGGCCAGAGTAAAGAGACTTCTGGGGTGTTCCCAGTGCTTACCATGGAGATAAAGCAAAAGTGTGATCTACAACAAAGGAGAGTGTGCACTGCACTGGGCAAGAATCACACGATCTCCTGAAGAAGAAAACCCCAGCTCAGACCTGAGCTTGTCTACCTCAAGCAACAACCATGCATCTAAATTCCAGATACATCCAGGGCAGCACATACCTCCCAGCCTCTCACCAAAGCACCCAGCAGCTGCCTTCACTGCCTCTGAAACTAGCAAGATACAAGAATGCAAGAAAATGGGCAAAACTGTGCTGTCCCAGTTCAGCACCTTCCAAGCTTGACCCTCCTCCCATGGCTTTTCATCTGGGCCCACACATGTGAAGCTCTTGTTCTCAACTGACAACCACGGGACTTGCACTCCTTTGCTCATTCACATTTCAGCCACTAACCTGCAGGTAAACAGCATCTCCAAATTCTCCTCTGCTCCCACAGGGAGAAGAATTTCCTCAGATTTACCTCTACCATGTCTTGACCTCCTCCTCCCAAAAACAGGGAAGGTCTCTCCTACCATCAATAAGTCCAGCACCTGGAGACCTCAGCTAGCTGCAGAACAGACAGCGACTCCACTCCTCATAGTCAGTGCAGAGACACAGGATTCACTCTCTTCGAGTGGCAACTAGAGAGATTTAAGAAGCAGAGGATTTCCCACTATGCATTCTACTATCTCAGAGCTCACCTTCTGCCCTCTCAAGGCTGGAGCAAAGGGAAGTCCCAACATGCTTTCAGTGCCTTGTCAAAGAAACCATCCACTGAAGCAGAGCAGTACACACTGCCACTGGTCCAAACAAGGGATTGTTGAGCCTTCAGAACTACTGCTGTAAATATTTTTTACAGAAAAAAATATTAAAAAGAAAAAGACACTCTCTTAGGTTTTCTTGTACATGTAATACAGGAAAGGAGAGCTCTTGCCTACAGGTTGTAAGCAGCTGAAAACATAAGTAAAGGATGGTGTCAACCACAGTGCAGTTTCTCGAAAGACGAGTTGGCAGTTTTCCTCCCTCTTTTCCACACTTGTAACACATTTTAGTTTAGGCAGCCACTCAAGAACAGAGGTTGCTTAGTTTCCTTCAAGGATCTAAGTGCAAGAAAATTTTGTGCTGCAAGCTAGATGGAGGATTTCAGGAAAGACAGCCCAGCTTTCCCTAGAGGAAGCCATCTGCTGCCTGTGGAACCCAGGAAGACACACTGTGGTCAAAACTAGGTTTGAATAAAAAACTAGCATAAAAATTCATCTTTGCTCAGCAGTAGTCCTAGACCCACAGCCCTTCAAGCACAAGTTACATACTAGTTTGGTGGCAGACACCATCCAGAACAACTAGTCTAGCTGAGGATGTGGATTCAAGTCCAGGTTCTGCTTTCACACAGGTGTGTACCCTACCAGTTTCATAGCCTGAATCACCACGGCAGTCTTCCCATGCATTCTCACCATTTCCTGGTTTACCTGGTACAACAGACAAGTTTATTCATAATTTCACAGTAAGAAACAGCTCATCTTACTGCAGGACATACATTAAGCAGTCTTAGTGATTAAAAAGTAACAGAAATAACGATGATGGAAAATGTGCTCTGCTTCTGCAGCTCTTCACACTCAACCTAGGCTAACTCAGATGCTGAATCACCACCAGGCTAGTACTATAGCTAAGACCTGCCATAAACCATAACATCCACATTGCTGGATGTGGATAACTGGCTAGCTGAAAAAGGTCTCATAGTCATAGTCCAGCTGGCTGGACAAAAATGCACATCGCTCTCAGCTTCTCTGAAGTAAAGCAAAAATACACTGTCTTTGGCTGTTCTTGTTACACAATAACAGGAAGATTTCGGTGGGAAAAGAATGTTGCAGGTGGGAACAGATAACTACAGAAGAGAAACTAGGGGCGGGCTTGGTATTTAGGCAACTAACCAATAATGAGCTTAACTTTTGTAATATGTATGAGCTAATTATAAGAAGGCATAAAAGGTGACTGTAAGGGACAATAAATGAAGTCTGCTGATCACTCATATTGAGTGACTGTGTCTTCCCTCCGTCACAACAAATGGCGCCCGAACAGGGACCCTAGAGAGGGCTGAACCTGCGAGCCACGGTTCGACGGAGATTCGGGTACCGGTCCTGAAAGCAGCGCAGGAGGCGGAAGGGCACAGTCCCCGCGCCCGGAGCACCTACAGAGGGTCCCGCCGGCCACACGTCGCCGAAGTCTTGCAAAGGCTGCAACAGCGCTGACGAAGGTATGGAGAGACAAGCAGCGTACGATTCGCTCATATGCTTTTTAGAAAAGCGGAGCGTTCGGGACATAGATTGTAAAAAGGAATTACCCGGGTTATTAGCGTATGGGATAGTATCTGGGACCCTCGCGGCAGCGCGCGGCCCGGCAGGCCCCTTCCCGGCCATGGTTTCTCTCCAAGGCGGCACCATCCCCCCCCTCCAATCGGCGCCATGGCGATGCAAGCGGCCAAGCGAGCTAACATCTGGCTGCCCCCAGAGGTCAATCGGATCCTTTATATTCGGAACCTGCCGTATAAAATCACGGCGGAGGAAATGTATGATATGTTTGGGAAATACAGACCTATTCGACAAATCAGAGTTGGAAACACTCCTGAAACAAGAGGAACAGCTTAAGCTTCTCAAGGAAAAATACGGAATTGATTACAAACCCACCAAAAAAAAAAGTGCTTCAGATGTCCCCTACAAGAAATGGGTTTCTGCCTTGAACTAGCAAACATCTCTGTGCTTAAAGAGAAGCCTTTTTGCCTCGATGGAGATAATTTATTCTGTATTCTGTATTTATGCTGTATGCTGAATGTGGAAATTGGTTGGGACTAGGAGGCTGGCTTAAAGGCATTTTGCAAACGGGATTATTATTTTTGATCGTTATTGTAATAATAGTTTTTTGATCAAAACCAGCCAAATTATTTGTAAGCATTAGGCATATCTGAAGAGAATGCCTTTATTTGAATCAGCAGTTAAGGTGTAGTTTAGTCTGATACTGTGGTTTTATCTGCTTCTGGTGAATTTTTGAAGTGATGAAATCACAGATACAAGGTATACTAAGAGTTATGAGGTAATAAGGTAATAATCTAAGTAAGGGTGCTGTCTTTTTATATCTACAAGTGCAATATGTTTTTATGTAGCAGAGAGAAACTTTAACAATAATGTTGCTTGAGTGAGATGTGCATGTGACAACTTGGGAAAAGGGATATCACAACTGGAGTGCAACAGTGTTTCTATGTCTGGCAGAGTGAAATCTTTCAAGACCTGAGTTTAGACAGTCTAAAATAAATTGTTAGTATTCAGAAAACCCATCTTAAGCCTCTTTTGCTTACATAGTGTTATGAAAGTCAACTGCTATTGTAGAGAATTAATGATTTTTTAACACATATTAACAAATACTACTATTTTAACTTGAGGCAGGCGAGTGAGAAATACGTGTAGCTTTTGAGGGAATGTCAGCATAAATCGCACTTACAGTAAGACTGCATTTTTAATTACTGTACTCGTTAAGATTCAATGATGCCATAAGGCTAAGGCCTTTTATCACAGATTGGTTCTGAACTAAAAGGTGTGTGCACATGTAGATATGCACATTTGTGTTATTTTCCTTAATTGGCTACAATATAATTAGGTTGGGGACTAGATCTTGGGAATTTGTCTATTATACTTCTGTTTGTTAAGGAACGTGCATAAGATACAGCACCCATGTAGGCTTGGCTTGTGGCATAGTTGTCAAATTTAGCATAGACATTCAGACAGATAAGCAACGTACTCTTCTTGTGTTTATCACCTACAAGCCATTATGGCTTAGTGTGCAAATCTGTATGCAACTATTGAAAAATCCACTTATGAATGTATATAGCTTAGAACTAATTTTTTCCCTTTGTTAATTCTTTGATATCAATGAGGTACTCTTCAGAAAATGTATGGACTGGTTGGTTGCATAAGGGCAGTTGTTATTTGGACAGAAAATTGTTAATGGTCAGGGATTTTCCACTAAAATATTTGCAAATATTCCTAGTCAAACATAACTTTGGTTTCTTTTTGGGTTTTGAGCTTGCATTAGTCCATGTTCAGAACTTTAAAATTACCTTTGAAGTTTTTAAACTTTTTATATCACTGGAACAGAAAGAGCATCTAAATTAAAGCTTCAAGCTAACTTTATTTTTCAAGTATTTCTGGAATTATACTTCTGAACTGAGATTTTATAAGTTGGCTGTGTATTTTCCTGTGTTAAAACGCTGTTATTGAAAATGGTCAACCAGGCCTATGTCACCCAAAATAAAAACGGGGGAATCGTGGATAACTGGCTAGCTGAAAAAGGTCTCATAGACATAGTCCAGCTGGCTGGACAAAAATGCACATCGCTCTCAGCTTCTCTGAAGTAAAGCAAAAATACACTGTCTTTGGCTGTTCTTGTTACACAATAACAGGAAGATTTCGGTGGGAAAAGAATGTTGCAGGTGGGAACAGATAACTACAGAAGAGAAACTAGGGGCGGGCTTGGTATTTAGGCAACTAACCAATAATGAGCTTAACTTTTGTAATATGTATGAGCTAATTATAAGAAGGCATAAAAGGTGACTGTAAGAGACAATAAACGAAGTCTGCTGATCACTCATATTGAGTGACTGTGTCTTCCCTCTGTCGCAACAGCTGGAAAACAAAAGGAAAAGCACAGAAAGGAAATAAAAGTCCAAACACATTATGTAAGTCAAAGCAGATTATTTATTTACGAAACTGAAATTGATGACCGCTTTGTAGTGCAATGACAAGCACAAGTTTCTTTATCTCTATTTTGAAATGAACCATCCCCTGCCACCTCCCCAAACAATTGTGCTTTACCACCATGTGCCTGTTCTACAGTCCCCAGACCATGTGATACACACTTCACATTTTTGAGGACAAGGAAGCACCTCTTTGGAGTTCCACAGATAGTTACTTTTTCATTTCATAACTTCTGTGACAAAGAAATAACTCAAATCATCTTTATTTCATGTTCCTTGTTGCTGGGTTTTGAAAGTCACATTAATGTGACTCATTAATCCCAATCTTGATTAATTAACAATTAATCCTCATTAATCCCCCCCCACTAATAAGCAGACCGCAGTGTTCTTAAACTGCAACAGTGGCTCCAAGCAAGAGACTATCACAGAGGAAATTTTTGCTGATAGAAAAACGTGATTAAGAAGACTGCAAAGTATGGTCACTGAAATTTAAAAATAAACCTCTGTATACAGCAATATACTGGCACTTTATGAAGGCACAACAGGAACTACCGCAGGCATCTGACCAACAGACTTCAGTACCCATCATGACAGAAGGGTCCCTGTTCCCACAGAAGAAAAAGAAAAAAAACCAACAAAACAAACCATATCAAGGAACACACGGTAAGTATCATTACAGCAAACATGACTGCAGTACTTCTCCTGCTCAGCACAGCAAAGCAGCATTGCATGAGCAGCCCAGTGCACATGCCCACTGTGATACCATGCAGCAGATGGGCTGTGTCAAGCAATGATGCATGGTATGATGTGTCACTGTTGCAAGGTGGAAAACCAGCAAGGTCTATTTTTCTGTGACAAACTGCCAGCAGCTGTGGGTTTTTCCTTATATATAGTTCTTCCTATTAGGAACAGGAAAGATCAAAGATACAGAGCACAAGCAGGTGAAAGAATTAGTGTGAATGGTACGATCTTGAGGCACTGAGCACTGACAGTGTGTGCAAGGGAGAGCATGGGTGCAGACAGCTTTCTTCATGCCAGTGATACAGGTGGCCAGGGTCAGGCTGCAATCTACTTCATCATTATTTCTGACCATTTCACAGGTGGCCATCCCTGCCACTTACAGTATGACACCAGCTGCTTAGGCACTTCAGCCAGAACCATCTGGGAAAGTGCTTACTGGGAGCCCACAAGAACAAGGAGAATAAACCAGAAATACTGCAGAGAAAGGATTTATCAGCCCAGTGACAAGCACTCTTGCAGAACGCAGAGCACAGCCCCCACCCCATTTCATCTCACTCCCTGTTGCAAGAGTTCTTTGCTGCCGTTTAGCACTGCTGACGAAAATCACTTGTTCTCACCCCTGCACTGCTCCCTTTCCACTGCAAGCCTAGGCTCACACAGCCTTTATATGGCCCTGATCTGGGTGGGGTACTACCTAGCCACTAGCAATTTCTCTTATTTTGGGTTTTCATTTGACTCCATTCTTCAACCCAATTCACTGTGCAATGTGCATGAATGCTAGAGCCAACAGTGAAAGCAGGGAGGAGCTGCGGAATGACAGGACTGCTTTCAAAAAACAGGGAAGACTTAGCTTAAATCACTCACGGGACTCTCAACATCAGAGACTGACAATATGATCTCATTTCCTTGCCTAATAAATGTTTTGTATCCCAGGAAAGACATCATCTCATCTACTCCTTTAACTCTGCAATAGCCAAGAGACAGTATATTAAATCAATGATACAAGAGCTCTTTAAGAAAAAGCTGCAAAAGAGCTGTGACTAGGCACACAGTTTCAAACACACAAACATCCCAACTCTCACTGGTATCAAGCACTGGGACAGCAATTTGAGCATGCAACTTGCTGCCTTGTCTAGACCCATGCTTATTTTTTAGATGCAATAGCTGCATATACACTGGCATCAGGACTCTTCTGAAGTTAAAGACAACTTACATTTAACTGTCTGAAAGGCACAAACTGGACACAAACTGTCTTGTGCAACTGGCTCTCCTGTCAGAGACTTCAGGACACCATTGTCTCCATCAAGGAACTCCACTGCTTTGAAATCAGCTTTACCAACTCCAACAATAATGATGGACATTGGCAGCTTAGAGGCATGAACAATCGCTTGCCTAGTTTGATCCAGGTCAGTGATCTCTCCACCTGTGATGATCAGCAAGATAAAATATTGCTGAAAAACATTAGAAAGCACCCAGTTAGGGAATTCAACACCAAAGCTCACATAACTGAACGCAAATGGGGCAATTTCTTAGAGCAGGAAAGAAATTAGATGGTGCTGCAGATAAGACAAAACCAGAACATTAAAGAAGCTTATGCTTATTCACATTTCTCATATGCGTAGCACCTTTTATTGTGCACTTAGAATTTCCTCTGTACTAGAAAAAAGGTAGTCTTAAATTTAATTTATGAAAAACAATCAATTGGGAGAAAGTACTAGAGATGAGCAAAGTACTACTAAATCAACAAAGCTGCACACAGAATTCACTGATAAGGTGCTGCTTTACTCACTGATAACTCAAAAAGGCTAGTATGTAATATCCCTGCAGTGTAACTCAAAAAGTCGTCTTTTTTTAGTTATCAGTAATTTACATTGTAAGCATTAAAAATCTCAAAATACAGTGACAAACGTCATGACACAAAGACACTCTAGACATAACAAGAGGGGAAGAATACAGGACCTTTTCAAGAAGAAGAAAAAAATACCTCACACCAACAAATATGCACAGTGAAGTGTTTAAAATTTCCCTCCTTTTCCAGAGGGTAATGTTTGTACCTGGTTCTGAAATGAGCAACCACTGTTTTACAGCAGCTATCTATAGAATTCAAATGAAGACAGAAAGTGAGACACGCACAATTAAAATAAAACTGAATTTCCAATTCCAAAACCCAGTTAACACAAGGGTTACTATGGTTGTACCCCATTACTAGTTCTTTATTTAAATAGTTAGGTTTTCATCTGTAAGAAAAGGTAGAGATATTTAACATATAAAGAGAAATAAGATTCCCCCAAGTGTTGGGAAGGCTGAAAAATACCCTCAGAAATGTAAGAAACTGATTTCCCTAGACCAAGCACCTCACAGTGTGGGAAATTTATTTGACATACACACAAACCTAAGTAGAACCAAAAATACTGGCACAGCTAGGCCATAAAGCAAGTATCTGAGGGTACATCCAAATTCTTTCTGATCCGTCTGTCAGAAAGGAACCAGTTAAATCCATCAGGAAATAAGAGTCCTTAAGCAAAAGGATTAAGTTTATAAAGTTGAATTTAAACAGCAGCCACAGCCATGCAAGCACACAAATGAGACATGCAACACAACTGTAGGGTAGCATAGATTCTCTGCAATACAGTTAGCATACTGATTTAACAGTTCTCAGACTCCTTTGTTAATCCGGTCCTCTAGATAACCCTATTCTGCATGCCATCATGGTGGGACAGATAGTCGGGCCCTCTGGTATTTTTCTTGGAAGCAGTCTTTGTGCACATTCTTAAAAGCAAAATTGTTTGGAATAAAATACACAGGGCCCCTCCATACTGTGTGTACTCCCTACAGGTGATAGAGCTTGGCAAGATTGGTTAGAGGCAATTGCTGACAGAGTCCAACTGGTCTCAAAGCCAACACAGCACCTCTGTATACTTCAATAGTTAAGTGCAACGCTAGCAAACTGTGAAAAAGAGAAATAAACAGCACTTGAGCAATGTAAACTAGAGTCAAATGTCCATCATACAGGTTCATACCAATATGTACCAAGACAGTACCAATACCCTCTCTGTAGGTTGGTAAGAGAAGACCAAACTTGGGATCCTAAGGAAGGACGACAACACCACTTTACCATTCCATTCTATCCCACCGTGAACACAGAAAAACAGAATCAGCCCAACGCAGATCCACAGGAAAGGGCGTGCACTCACTGAAGGAGTTCCCTGTTGTGCCCAGCGCGCTGCAAACCTTGCCACGAGGTTTATAGTAGGAGAGAAATTGGTTGGCCCATAGAGTCGAATCTGAGGCAGGATCTGGTGGTAGGCACCCACTATTCCTTGGATCCCTGTAACACAAAAAAGGCAAGCTGCCAGAAGAGCTTCACAACTTCTGCAGTAATTATTTTGTAAGTACTACTAAATAGTATGGCAAAAGGATAACAACTCTCACACAGCTGTAAATGCCTGAAGGGCAAATAAGCAGCAGGATAACAGCAAATACACAAAGCACAAGGCCAGAACCAGTGGACAGCCGCAGAGACAGGATTTGCAGATTTCTCCCCCATTCTACATCCTTCATATCACTTTGGGCATCTAACATCACAGAACTCATGGAAGTTGTGGGAAAAGTGATCCAGTGAAGGCACTGATCACTATGTTTACCTTGTCCTTTCTACCTTGCATCCAATTTGCCTAGTTTAATTGCCTATAGTCTCACTAGACAACAAGGTCAGAAGTTCTCTGGAACAGTAACTTTTCATTTTCCTTGTATGCAAGTTAGACAATGATCCCTGTTTCAGGATTCAAACATTTCTGTAACAGAAATAGCAATCACTAAGATTTTTCCTAGGTAAGAAGTTTTCCTCAGGTTAACTAAACAACATATTTTTAAAAGTTGATTTTAAATGATGCATATTATTCTGTGGATCCATCTAAATTGTCCTATTCCTGGCTTTTATCAATGTAGCTTCATTTGCAACAACTGCTGCCTGTGTTGTTCACCATGCAGATTTTACTGCAATACCTCTCAGAACTACCACACAGGGACATTTAAAGAGCAAAGACACAGATCCCAGTGAGGCAGACAAAAATGAACTGTCCGAGGGAACGCTTGGATTTTCACACTGAATCTCGGATTCCATTTTTTGTTGGCCTTAGGCCAGATACTTTAGTCCTAAAAGGTCATAATCCGGCTTAGAGAGCAGCCATTAAAAACAGCTGTGTGGTGGGCTGACCCTGGCTGGATGCCAGGCACCCACCAAAGCCACTATCACTCCCCTCCTCATCCGGACAGGGGAGAGAAAATATAATGAAATGCTCATAGGTTGAGGTAAGGACAGAGAGATGACTCAGCAATTATCATCACAGGCAAAACAGACTTGACCTGGGAAAAATTAGTTTGATTTATTACTAGAGTAGGATACTGAGACATAAAACCTAAATCGTAAAAGACCTTCCTCCACCCCTCCCTTCTTCCCAGGCTTTACTCCCAATTCCTCTACTACTTCCCCCCACAGCAGTGCAGGTGGATGGGGAATGGGAGTTGTGATCAGTTCATCACATATTGTCCCTGCCACTCCTTTTCCTGCAGGGAGAGGACTCCTCACACTCTTCCCCTGTGTGGGGTCCCTCCCACAGGAGACAGCCCTCCACAAACTTGTCCAAAATGAGTCCTTCCCATGGGCTGCAGTTCTTCACAAACAGCTCCAGCATGAGCCCCACATTGCAGTCAGAAGTCCTGCCAGCAAACCTGCTCCCGCATGGGCTCCTCTGTCCACAGGTCCTGACAGGAGCCTGCTCCAGCGTTGGGCTTCCCACAGGGTCACAGCCTCCTTCAGGCATCCACCTGCTATGGTGTGGGATCCTCCATAGACTGCAGGAGGGTATCTGCTCCACCATGGGCCTCCATAGGCTTTGGGGGACAGCCTGCCTCACCATGGGCTTCACCACTGGCTGCCAGGGAACCTCTGCTCTGGCACCTGGAGCATCTCCTTCCCTCCTGCACCAACACTGGTGTCTGCAGGGCTGCTCCTCTCATATTCCCACTCCTCTCTCCAGCTGGAATTGCTGTTGCACAGTTGTGGGTTTCTTTCCCCTCCTCCTTAAATGCATTATCTCCAAAGTGCTACCACCATCACTGATGGGCTCAGCCTGGGCCAGAAGTGGGTCTGTTTTGGAGCTGGCTGACATTGGCTCCATCTGACATAGGCGAAGCTTCTAACAGCTTCTTAAGGAAGCCACCCCTGTAGCCTGCACCCCACCAAAATGTTGCCATGCAAACCCAATCCAGTCTGAAACAATCTCCACTAAAGGAGATGGCTATAAAGAAAATAAGCTTTAAGGACAAGCCTTTAAAAAGATTACATTTGTACATAGACACACTGCTGATGAAGTAACTGGTCTCCAACAGCCTTAGCAGATGGTCACTCTAGAAACATGACTAGCACAGGCACATTGCTGACCTGAATCCACTGCCGCCTATAACATACCAGAAGCAACCAAGTTGCAGCAACAAAAATTCCAGCACAGACTAACAATCAAATTAAAACCCAGACCCCTTCACTGGAGCGTATAAAGACCGCACAGAAATCTGCATCAACACACATCCATTTTTGTCCGTATCCAGGTGAGAGTAAATCCAGTTTCCTGCATATCTTGGTGCTGCATATAGTTTTCACCAGTTATGAAAGAAATACAACACTTCAAACATCTGTCCATCTCACAGTGAAGTATTAATAAAGAGGTGTCCTCACCCTGACAACAAGGGTTGCTGGGGTTGAAGTTCAAAGCGAACTCATGAGATACCTAGGAAAGGGGACATTACAAACAGTTAGGGAATGCAGACAGACAGAGCAACTGCCCAACGTTGCAAAGGCCCTACCTGCCAGCTAGAAGGAATCTGAGCTCCAAACCCAAATGCAGGAAACAGCTTGTCCCTGAAGAGAAAGGACAACAAGAAATAAGAAAGCAATTTTTCGTAACTCACTACTCTGTTTTATTCCCAGAAAGCAGTTGCGGACCAAGGTTCAATTCCTGCCATACAGAATGCATGCACCATCTAGCTCCCCATGGCCAGTCACCCAAAGGTTTCAGGCTTTGGCTTGACAGTTTCAGCACGTCTGTCAGTGCAGCACCCCACAGGACTCCCAGGAAATTTCAAAGTAGCAAAAGAAAAGCCAACCCAACCACAGCCTGGCTAAAGGACAGAACAGACAAACACGTTCCCACTGAATCAAACAGGGCATTCACGTTTGAAATGCACCGTCAGTAACAAGGGATTAGTGACCAGCTAAAGCAGCATTACAGAGTAACCCAAGGCCATAAAAGGGCAGACCTGGAGGGAGACAAACCAAGCAAATATGCCAATTATTTGCATATATTGCAAAAAATTACAAAGGGCTGCCACTGCGCTCCCTGGCAGTGACAGAAGCAGGAGAAAGCAGTAGCATCTCCTGCAGGCATTTCCCAAGGAAAGGCAGCACCTCAGTCACTCAGACACTACAAGTCAGAAACAAGCTATCAACCCTGATCACTGACACCTGCTGTGACACATTTTTGACACAGTGGCTAGATCAGTTAAGATCATTACATACATGTCATAATCTTGGACTACACTTCCCACACTCCAGATGGCATTCAGCTACTCATTATCCCATCTGGGCTGATGTAGTGAAGAGAATCTGGTGACTTGGGATCTCAGTTGGAGCCAGTGAAGTCCACGCCCACCTAACCAGCCACAATGACAGCAAGTCACTGATGCATCACCATAAGCAAATGAGAAGAACTAACCACACCCAGAAACGGAGGGTTAGACAAGGCCCACAGAGCTCCCCTTCTCCCAGGCACACAGGCAGTCCTACACAGGAGCAGGCAGGTAAATCTGTGTACCTTTTCCCACTGGGGTACATGCATGTTTAATAAATACTAATCTTTTCCACTGATAGACTGAACTGATTTCTCAGAAGAAATTTAAGGAAACCCTAGTTCCACTGAAGTTGCTACTTGATCACAAAAAGTAAAAATATAACATCATTTGGGTTTTGCAGTCTTCATCACTGCAAATAAAAGTACTAATCACAACTTCATTGCTCCTGCCACCTGTCACACCAAGAGGTACAGTGGGGAAACAACCCACTGTAAAGTTAATCTGGTAGCCTCCCATGATGTAGTCAAGAAACTAATATTGTGCCTCAATCCAGAGGAACAGAGTGTTACACCTCCTCCCCACAAGAACAGATTTCATTACAATCAGAAAATAAAAGAGAAAGAAAAAATCAACAAAAATCTTCCTACCTTGCAAGATTTTATCCTAATAATGTCAGAGTTTTTGTAGCTCTTTTTCTTTCTGTTTTTCTCAGGATTAATGCATTCAAATTCCACCTACAGAAAGCAAGAATGCAAGAAGCACATTCCCAAATATCTGCATTTACGACAGGGCATATTACTGAAACAGAAGAGTGTCACACATCACACAGTTACACAAATACTGAGCACAATTCTGAAATTTAGTATTAAAAAGGTCTGCAACTACTTTGGCTGCTATCTGACAAGTTAAACACTATGCTTTTGCTACTAGCACTGGGCAGAACACAAGGAAAGGCCTCAGAAAATCATTCTCCTCAGCAACGTAACTGTTACTCTATATGCAACTATGAAACAGTGTCAATTTTATCAGAGGGAAAAAAAAGTTGATCACAAATAAGATCACTCCTCTTAACATAATCAGGTTCTTTTTCCGTTAAGGGAAAGGAATGCACTCAAACAGAAGACGAGGCAAAACCTCAGCATGGGATAGCCTAAATTCACAGGCTCCCAATGGCAGTGTTTCACTTGAAATCAAAACTAATTGATGTAAGCTAGGGAAAGAGCCAAGAATCTTCCACAAACTTCAGGATTACAACCACAGAAGTCAAGCTGGCAGGCAACTGGAAGCAGTCCTAGGCTATCTGCTGTGTGGGAATTCATCTGTGAATTCTGATGAGACACTTCCACAATGAGAGTTCAGGTGCAGACAAGAGAGAAACTGGCATGACCAGCAAGTGATTCAACTTAGTCTAAACTGGATGCCCAAGACAAGGTAAGAAGAGTGCCCCTGGAAGAGCTGCTTCTCTCTGTCAGCTAGAAAGGCAACCAAGAAAGGGTGACCAGCTCAAGCACAAATGTTATCTGAGACAAGCCCTACCTCTGGGCTCACCTGTTAAAACATGAACAAGCCCTTTTATTTCCACTTGACTCAGCAGAGGCAAAAGCAAGCTGAACTGCTGGCCAAAGTGGCTGGTGGCCAGCACAAAATGGGCTCAAGGATGTCTTTAGGAAAAGGAATAGTAACAGTACCGAGGCAAATAATTCCCACACCAGGTTTTATTTTTCCCAGATGTTAGCTTAGTAATACAAAGATACACACAGAAAAATTCACTTTTGGAGGCAACAACTGAAAATATATCTCTGAGGTCCATATTAAAAAGGATTTCTGAAAGACTGACTTATGGACTGAGTTAGTGGGGGATTGAGAAAGCTCATCGGAGAGTCATCACTGGCTTTGTTTAGCTGAGTCAGATTAGTTTCAAAACTGCCTATTGAGTCATGTGACCCATCACTGTCATAATCTGCACACCATACCTGAAAGGGAAGAGAGCAAGCAATGGGCAAAGTGTACTGCATTAGGGAGAATGGCAGCTGCTCACCACATGATCTCCCATTTCTGACAGCTTTGCAGCAATGCTAGTGAACTCCCCTATCACATCTGAACCAGTGGCGTCATCCATATCACTAACTGAAACCTGATAGTAAGAGACACTCTGAGCGAACTGCTCAAAAAGGGAGATGTTGAATTGCTCACCCACTGCATACCCATAAGCACGCACAGTGAAAGTTATAATTAAAAGCCTTCCGCAGTTTAAACATAAACGAAACAAAAAAAAACCCCAACACTTCACAGCCTAGATGTATAAATGCAAGGTCATTCATGACAAGATATGCAGCTGGGGTAATGGGAACAAGCAATTAAAAATTTGTTATCTAAGCACTTTTCGAACATACTCTTTTCTTCTGCCCAGCAATATCATCGCTTTACAAAGTAATGGCAAATTCCACAGAGCACTAAGTCTTTTTCTGCATCTTATACCAATCAGATTAGAGACAATTAATAACCAGTCACGTTTAAATCAGCATGAAAGCTTCAGAAACAGATAATGCAAGAGAGCAATGCATTTAAAAATACAAAATATGCTAACAGCTATGCCTTCGAGCAAACACAATAAGGCTTATATTATCAATAGATCCCCACAAAATCAACTATACAGAGCATTTATAACATGCAAGATACACACAACTGTAGAACACAATTCCAGAAGCAGTCAACCAAGAAACAGTTGTAAACAGCTGCTTTCTCCCCTGCTGAAATTCACATTCTACACAGATTCGAAGG
This sequence comes from Falco rusticolus, assembly GCF_015220075.1. NCBI lineage: Eukaryota > Metazoa > Chordata > Aves > Falconiformes > Falconidae > Falco > Falco rusticolus. The sequence continues at coordinate 38,060,953 of NC_051196.1, read as the reverse complement.
CTCTCTTTTTCCATGATCTGCCTTTAGCAATCAATAAACTGATGTTAATCCAGTATAAACCACAGTGACAGCTTTTTCCTCAGGACAAAGGGACAAGATGAACCCACAGGTAACACCTGAGTAAGGATGTCTAATTCAATAGCCAGATACCTGAATTTGAGACAGTGTTCTTTTAGGACTACTTTGATTCATCAGGGATATTCCATAGGTATCAGTGGGAAACCTGTACAAAAAGTCCGGTGGATTATGGCCTAATCCAGCCACCTAAATGGGAAGCACCACGTCATCCTTCAGTCTCTTAACGGGAAAACAAGATCACCTTAGATTCTGTGCCCCACTTCTCCCTCTTTATCCATCCCAAGCCACTACCTTTCCATTCATCTCTTCTGCACGCTCCAACATGAAGCAACTCTCACCTTCCCGCCTGAACTCCACCCCACCTCTCTCAACAATGCCGACATTTCAACATCACTCAGAAGCACCTGGATTGTGTGAGGGAGGAAAACGAAGGAGGCTCTCATGCTGAACGCAGGGTGCAACCTCCTGGTGCAGGGTCTGCTTTGCACAATACACCTGAGAGCTGCAGAGAATTCAGCAGCTGCTGCCTCCATGCACCTCTTCTCCCCACCCCACTTGCTCCCATTCCCCCTCTCAGCCACTCCAATAAAACTGTATTTAGGACCAGTTTAGTTACTAGTTCACAGCAGGATATGCCTTAAAACAAACCTCTTTTTGCAAAGGTTTTCTAAAACTGGCCGAGAATCACTGTACACAGCCCAAAGAGTGGTGTTGCTTCAAACAAAATCCTAGCAATACTGCTGGACACTGTATATAGTTATTTAATGATTAATTAATCCTTCGTAAATGAACTATCCAATATACACTATAAGCCTTGGAATACAGTCAGCAGGTAAAATGCCCCTTTCATCTACAGGAGGAGCTTCCTCACAGAAAATGGATGTGCCTTTACATATATGCCATCAAGCACTTGAACTGGCAGCTTTAGTCTCAGTACCAACACCCGCAAATTTCACATTTGCTATTTCCATTTAGATAACTATGGTGGAGATATGCTACTTTCATTTGCCCCTACTGTTAATGAAACTGTCAAGAAGATTAGGCTGTGTCACAAATCAAAGCTGCTCTTAACACATAACAAGGAGAACATCACTCTGCATCACAATGAATAAAGAATTACCATTGTTAGTAGCATCATTAATTTGAACCAAAGATTGATGTTCACACATATATTCAGTACACAATCCTCACACATAGCTGGCAAAACTGATATTTAGGGGATGCATCAAAATGGCTGTTTCTACTGTGCTGCAGTACAAGTTCTCCCTTCACTGAAGACTGTTATTTCATGTAATTGTTCCTATGTAAATTTTTGGAAACCTCAAACCAGAGGTTCAAAGCAGCAAATGCCATATGAAAAATGAAACACCAGAGTAATATTATATTCTTTAGTGCTGCTAGTGAAACTCCTCCTGTGAGCCTGGATTCCCCTTTCTGACTTCCCTAACTTGTTAAATACAAGAACAGTATAATCCTTTTTTCACAGCTGTGTTGTGAAATTTAATAGATTATTTGCACATGCATTGAGAATTTTGGCTGAAACAAACTAACAGCAAAAATCTATCTTTTTAGAAGCAGGCCATTACAAAACTAATTCCAAAGGACAGAAAGCTTCTGAAAAACAAACCAACCCCTCAAAACAAACCAAACAGGGAAAAAATCCTCCCCCCCCCCCCCCCCCCCAAAAAAAAAATCCACCAACCACTACCACACTAATCTTTTTGGACTATAGCAAATGCAGCCTCATGTAACAGAATGTGTAAAACATGCCATCTCATGTCAGTTTTGACAAATAATAATATGCATCCTTTTGCCTCCTTCTTTCGAGGTTTGCTGCTCACTTGGACCAAGAGGACTTCTTTCTGACCTGAGACTGTTAATTCCCCAACAAGAAAAGCTCACGAACACTACTTAAAACACTGCTATGCATCAACAAGTGCAGTAGACCTGAACACCTATTTATAGGTTTACTTTTACGTTTTTTTTACTATTTTTATATTGTATTTATTTTATAAATTTAGTATTACTGAGGTTAACAATCTCAGTAGTTTTCAAACCCATCATGCTGCACAAAAACACATTAGCACGCATGCTTTTTGCTAAACCTTTCAGATCAAACTTCCAGCATGAGATTTCTTCACAGACAGGATGAGGCAGGAAAATTCTGCAAATGGAAGGCATTTAGGAGTTGGATAGGCAGAAAGAGGCTACAATCACATAGAACTATCTATACATTTAAATGTGTTTACATTATCAATGCATTTCTTAGAACAGAAATTAATTTGCTATCAGTTTTTCTATAAACTTATTAAAAGATGTAATTGTTCTGCTACCACCTCCATTAAGCCAGGACCAGAGAGAATTAGTCACTGCATGCAGGACCACAAGGAATCGCAGTTCTGACTCAAAAACATTAATAGATTGGAAAAGACTTGGGACAAGCCCGCCAGTCTCCTGAATGGATGAAACTGACAGATGCATTAACGTCCTCTCTTTGTCAGTATCCTAAGGCACTCAAGCTCGTACAACATAGATTAACTTCTCTGGTAATTTAGAAACAGTGCTAGAAAGCCATAATTAAAAAAAAACAAAACAAAACAAAACACAACAAAACCACAAAATAAAAAAAAACACAACCAAAAAAACACAAACCACACAAAAAAAACCACCAAACAAAGGAAAAAAAAAAACCCAACCACCACCAAAAGCCAATCTGAAACCCTGGCCAGAATAGTGAAAAAAAGAAAAAACAAACACCAAACCAATTATTACTCTTCTTATGACTAATCATTAGAAAGTATGTCACTTCTGCATTTCCTGACTTCTCAATTTGACAGTTCATAATGTTTTAATACAGACTTCAATAGACATATAATCATTTATCTGCCACACTACTATTCTAGAAAGGCAATCTAAAAATTTAAATGTGACCAGACAACCTGATAACTCATAGTTTTAACAGCAACAGAGATTGAATTACTTGTAACAACAAAGAGAATTTCTGAAGGCTGTACCTTGATAGGTTTATTAAAATCTCCGCCACAGAACATCTGCAAGGGAACACTGAATTTCCTCCAGCATGTATTTAAGTTGTTCTTAATCACCTTAAAAAAGTTACACATACAAGCACAACATCATGCAAGGGATGCAGTGTGCAAGACACTAAGAAACATAACACAAGGGTTCTGTACAGCTATCTAAGAACAGCCTCAGTCAGTTCAACCCTGACATGCATAGACAGCCAAGCAAAAGCTCTGTAAGAAATAAAAGCTTTTAAGTTCAGGGTAGATTTTAGACTTAAGTTCAAGTTAGATTTTAGAGCCAAGCTAAGCCAATCTAACAGCTCATCACCACTGAAAGGGAGAAAGGAGACTCCTGCCCTGTTCTCACTTGTTGCATGGCCAGACTCTTCACCGAGCCAGTGTAATCCAGTCACCAGGTAGCAAATAAACAATCTGCTGCCAGGATGGTGAGCAGAATCCATTTTTTAGGACACAAGACAACTTCTACTGCAAAACCAGTGCAAAGTGTGAGCAGGAGCAGGACTCCCGCTTTTTTAAGGAATAAGCCGTCTGATCTACTCAAGAAAGACATCAGCATAGAAATACTACCTCTGATCTGTACACCAGCTACCACATTCCAGCATCACTCTGCTTGTAAAACTCCAAAAATGGATCTGATTTACCTAAGAAATCCTGCAAACAAAAACCCAACGGAAGTAATCAGCTACCTATATTTTACTCAGATGAGAGAAGAGCTGGTTAATCACTACACAATAAATACTTCAAACAACGAAGTCAAACAAACTGTGCATTTGTTTTCCTCTATTTTACTTTTCTCTTTTAAACTGCTGCACTTTCTAAGTCATCAGAGTTTATTACCTCCGATTCCAAGACCGCCTCCTCAGACCATTTTGGTCACTACAAATCACGTCATTTTGCTGACTGAGCAGTGGTGTCATTAAAGCCCTGGATTGGTCTTTGGCTTAAAATAACGTCAAGGCAGCATACCTAAACATTCACCTTTTCTTCCTTAGTAACATTACAGAAAGCTCAGTTCACAGCTACAATATTCATTGGAGGAAAATATATAACTGAACTGTATTAATATACAGAATATTCCAAAGCCAAAATAATCTCCTAAAACCTAAACATGGCAGTTGAGTTTCTGATTTGACATTGTGGTTTTCAACATGAAATTATGTCTCCAGTTTACTCCATTGTAAGCAATGAAACACAGAGAGCCCTTCTTCATACATGGATTACCTAGCTTAGTTAAACATCCGCAAATAACAGAGATTCCTGGCCAAAAGGTACTAACTGTAAATATTGCAGAAGCATGCAATAGAGTTTAAAAAAAGAAAGATTAGTACCTTTTTGTCCAAGTTTTGGCCTTCCATTTCCAAGTGCACAACCCTGGTATCTTTGATCTCCTCTGCTGAAATCTGTACCACAGAAACTGGGGGTGGGGGGGTGGAGAGGAGTTAAACAGGAAACCCCACAGAGTTCACTGTTCATGAAAAAAACTGTGGTTACAAACACCTAACTTTTCTTGTAGAAATATAGCATCTGAAGATACACTGACAGAAAACCAGAAATGTTACCTGGTCCCAGACAACATATGAAAAATGAGAAACCATTTTTTCCACACAAAAACCTTATTTACCGTAACAGTCCCCTTTCCAGCTGGCTTCCCCTGCTTCAATTCCAGCGGCCAAGTGAACACAGAGCTGGAAACAACCTAAGATTAAAAGATAGGTAATATATAAATAAGAATAAAGAACTACTCCTCAGGAGCAAAATTTTCAAGCTTTCTTAAGAGATTTAAAAATATTTAAATACATTTCCAACAGCAACTGCCATCAGAGTCTGTGCTCCCTAATAGCTGAAAATTATCTTCTCTCACTATCTACAAAACAGTACCCACTATTGTGTCTCCAAACTTAACTTTACCCTCTTGGTTTTGCTACCCCCAAACAAGACGCAATAGGCATTTTCATTATAAGTAGCCAAAAAACGCTAATAAACAACAGAAACCTACTATCAAGTCTTTCTTTAGTAACATGAACCCCACTTTTCCTCTCATACCTAGCTATACAAACTCTTCCCGAAGAAATGAATACAGAATCTTGTATAGCTTTATTTCCCTAAATTTATTGTCTGATGATCACTTTGCGGAAAGGAAACTCCATCAGGGCTCCCTGCACACCATGCCTTCCTTACTCCTGTACTACTTTCAGTTTTACAAGTGCTTCCTAACTTAAAAAACTAATTGCAAACCATGGACACCATTAACCTTCCCTTTGTGACTGACAATTATTTCTGTAATTAACGCAAGCTAACCTATTTGATGTTTTCAAATTTGAATGTGTTAAAGGATTTGATAAAGCAACCTTTCACCCCATTTTTCATAATAATCCCAACACTTGCTACGACTTTGTACATCACTTAACATGCCTCTACGCATACCTGTCCCAGGGTGAACTCGATCCCTCCCAGGTAGTCATCGTCACTTAAATCAAAGCACTTGTTATCAGTATCATACACTCCGAATTTCAGCTTCTGCACTTTCTCAAAGTAGCAGTCCACAACGAGGTTCTTGCAGAAATACGGGTTTTGGCTGTTCTGGATCCTCTCTGTGCGATCTAGCTGTGCAAACACAGAAGCAAAGCCACTGGTGGTGAGCAAGAGGGGCTGCCCTCGCACTCAGCTTCTCACCCACAGCCCCTGCCCCCAGCTCACCCATGAACCCAGCCACTGCCGCCCGGCCGAGCCACAACTTGCCGGGAAAGGGAGTTGCACTGGGCAGCAAAGGGCACCACAGGGAACATTCTGGGAGTTAAGGGAAAAGAGGCTGGTGAAGCGCTGTATGCTGGAGCGCGTGCTCTGGGGTACAGGGAAGTGGACAGGCCGTATCACACCAGGGAGGCAAACAAACATCTCAACACAGCTCTGAGCAAACGTGTAAGCAACAACACCAATAAACGTCAAACCCTAGAGTTTATGAGCATGGACACTGCTTGCTGAATGCAAGCCTGGATTTGATGTATCGCACACCTGCTGGGAAAGCCGCGGGACAGAAAGGGCAAAAACCCAGCGTGTTGGCACCCGAGGGCAAAGCGGGGCCGACATCCGCCTTACCTCAACCCATAGGCCTCCACCCACCTCCTGCAGCAAGACGCAGAGGGGGATCCGACCTGGAGCCCAGGTCCCTGTCGAGGAGGCTCCGGCAAGACACCGACAGCTCCACCCTGGACACGCACCCGGCCATCTGCGGGCAGAGCACAGTGTCACCCGCCGCCCATCGCCGCTCCCGCCCCACAGGTGCTGGCGGAGGCACGGGGGGGCGGGGCCGGGGCGCCTCGCAGCGCGCCCGCAGCGCCGGGGCGGCGGGAGGCTCGGCCCCGCGGCCCGCTCGCCACCGCGCGGGCGCGCGGCCTGCGCGCCGCCGCCATGGGCCCGGCGCCGCTCCCCGCCTCTCACGCCCGCCTCTGCCTCGGGCTCTGCCCGCAGCTCCCAGCGGCGCCGGTTCCCCAGGGCCGGGGCGAAGGGCCCTTCCCTCCGCCGGGCGCGTCTCGCTGCCGCCCTGCGCTCCCCGGCGGGAAACGGGCTTTTAAACGCTGTCGCGTATCGTCGCTTCGCCGGGGCAGCGGCCGGTGACGGCAGGGCTGGCGCGCAAGGCCTGCCCGCGCCGCCGCCGCGGGGAACGGCGGCCTTACAGCCCCTGGGCCGCCCGTGCCCGGCAGGTGCTCCCGACGCGGCGCAAGAACTGCAGAAGCGCCCCAGCCTGCAAGACCTCCCTCCCCGCCAGCCTGACACGATCGCCCACGGCAGCTACCGAGCCCGGCAGCTGCGGTGCTGCCTTCAGGAAAAAACGGTAGCGAGCCTGTCACAAGGGGACAGCTAAGCTTTGTTGGACACCAAGGTGCAGACACTTCTGTTCCAGGAACAGCTACAATGCTCAGAATTGAATTTAGAAGATAAGCCTCCAGGTATCAGAACGCTCGAGAGACTGGACAGCTGCAGAGCTCCAACAACTACTTTAAACATGGCTATTTGATGGAGAAGCTCTCTCAGGAGCTCAGAAAGCAGGGAAGCAATTGTTTGGTCTTTCCAGTATCCAAGTAGCTACACTGCTTTCTTATACTTACAGGGTGTAAACACTTATCTCAATGAAGAGATGAGCTTTTATTAGACAACATTTAGTCCCTTAGACCTCCCAGTGCAATCTATCCCAGACAGACGTTAACGATGTCACTTAATAAGCTACTGCATGGCACTCAGATACTCCAGTGATGGTGGCAGGGCAAAACCGGTGCTCAGCAATAATTAGCAAAGCTTTAGGCAAAGAGGATCATAGGTCAGCTTTCTACCAAGGTCGTCATCATAATCTGCTTTAATGCCAGCACTTTCAAAGATGCAAGTTTGAAGTAGTCAGGTCAACTGTTCAAACTACGAGTTAGAGCCATCCATCTTCAGCTTCAAGTTGCCTTCAACCCCAGAAGAAACCACTGCCTTTAATACATACATTTCTCCTAAAATCACAAGTCACAGGTATCAGGTTTTTTCCTTTACCTACACATAGTATTCTACCAGACCAGCTTACATCAGTCTCTCATCTGCACGATCTGCAGTTCTACAGACAACCATTCACATTTGTATGACAAGACAGAAGAGACCAGGACAGCCAGCCTTGGCTCCTGTGCCAACACTTCTGTTTTTCTCTACTGCAACAGGGACTTCTGTACCAAGAAGAGACAGAACCAGGAGCCACCTTTCCTCCCCAATAGAACACAGGACCAGGAAGAGTAAAGTTAACCTCAAATAAACTGCTCCTTGTAAGCTTTAGCATCCCCAACGAGCAGCAATCCCTTTCTGGGAGGAAACCATTACTACAGGTCTCAAGCTGCAGGCAGGACAAGTCTGTACATATTGGTGTCTTTGTAACATGCAATAAATAAGGAAAAGTTAAAAGTTTGAGATTGGAACTGTTAAACCACACAACAAAGCCAGGAAGTGAAATGACCCAAGCCCTCAAACCTGAGGACCTCCCATCTACTATCAAAATCTCTTCCCCAGATCAGTAACAATGAAATCATGGTAATACTCAACTGTTTCAAGGATTTATCTTTCAATACACTAATACCCTGAAGGGTGTCTCACCCTACTGTTTTGGATTTAGTAATGGCATAGAACTTCCCTTTAAACACAGCCCAGGTATTCTCCTGAACTCCTGGCAAGTTACAAACCACAAAGGACCCTTTCCCACTACATCCTCCTGCTGCACCCAGAGATCAAAGGGCACCAGCTGATGCATGTCACAGCCAGGCTGGCAGTGTAGAGCAGCAGAGCAGAAACTGTTCTTCTAACAGGCTGTACTCCCTCCTCACCAACTCGTGGGATAACAAGAAAGCAGGTTTAACAACTATAGATGGAACCCTTATAGAAAAAAGAGGGATAGCTCCTTAACAGATTCAGATTTTAAAAATTCACATTTAATCTGAAAACATCATGTTCAACCTCAGCCAGCAATTGTTTATATATTGCTGCCTACAGACATTCTTGAAGAGCCCACACAAAGTTTTTTTTCACTTCACAGCTTTCCAAATACGCTGTATGTTCTCCAGTTTCAATCAATTCCTTGAATATTAGCAGCAGAAACTCTTGATCATAGACTAGTCTAGGTATCCCAGCAGCAAGAGCAAGGAGTAGGTGGTCTGTTAAGACACAATATCCATTTCCGTAAAGCCTGAAGATCTGCTCAACCTATAGGTAAACACCTTAACCCAGTTACCCTGCTTGTGCAGTAAGTGGGAGAAGCACGAATCTCTTGAAACCTGCCTGCATCAGAAAAGCTTAAGAAAATCAACTGCTTAATAATATTTTCACTCCAAACACACACATTCAAAAAAACTGAATGGAAAAAAAAAAAAAAGGAGTTTCTCAGCAATTAGGAAAACTAGGCCCAACTTCAGCTACCAGCTGTTTCTAAACAGGATTTAGAAATGATGAGCACTGGCTCAAATACTCTTTTCCTCCCTAAAGCAAGAATTCTTTTTTTTTAATTAAAGGAATTTTTTTTTAATTAAAGGATTTCACTTTCATTCTTCATAGTAAATGAAATTTTACTATAGCATTTCTCTTCCTATTAAAAAAAAAAAAGAGTAATTGTTTATGTGAAATGTATCAGTTGACTTTCATCTGCACCTCTCTCCACAAAGGCTCTGTTCACTTCCTTCGGCAGGAGTGACAGTCCTGCAAGCTTTGAAAATGCCAGCAGTTGGCACCTGTACTTAGAACAACCCCATGCCTAATACAATGTCTCATCCTGTTTCTCTTTAAGCAGAAGCCTGCAATGCTTTCTCTTTTCTCTTAAGATTCTGTGTTCTGAGCTTTCACACAACCCTGCAGCATCTTCTTGGTATTTCATCACTTTAAGTTTCCAAGCTGACACATGCCAGCTTACTCCCAACCACTGCACCATCAAGTATGGTTTTGAATACCACCAACCAAGCAGTAATGCTTCATCACTTACCAGAGCTGTGTAAAAGACACATGATGAGAAAAAGGTTTTAGTGGTTACTGTGCTCAAGCAGTGCACAAAGGCTCTGATCCCAGGCTATGATTACAGTTTTGTGTAATTAAACTGAAATAACTTGGGGCTTTATTATTTTCATAAGAGCCTTCCTTTTTTCCCTGGCATGCACTCAAAAGAACACCAATCTCACTCAGCTTGCAGATTTGAGTCAACATTTCAAAACCAAGTTTCACATTGTTTCACTGAGTTTTTGTAGAGCATACTTATATTTATATCCATTCATACACATAAATTTATCTTAGACTTGCAACAATTAATCTTTACTGTGACAAAGTATTATTTATACTTGTTATGTAACATTCAAATTTTTCTATTTTCCAACAGTTCCAGAAACTCTAAAGATCATTGATTTCTTATTCTCTCCCTCACAACCACTCTTGACATCCATTATTTGGAACTTCTGGTTTACAGAAGACACTGGCTATTTCCAAAGCAAAACCAGCAACTAAAGCAAACTGCTTTCTATAAAGGTATGAAAACACATTCAGTTTATAAAGGATTTGTTATAGACTGAACCTTAACAGCTTGCAAGGACTACAATTTAACACACAATCTCCCCAATCTACTCACCTCTGGCAGATTAAGTTACAGCATGGTCTGGAAGTCACAAAACTATTCTAAAGCAGAATTTCCGTTTGCCAAGTAGAAAAACTCCCAACTGTAATAATAAATTCAAACTATTTAAAATGCATAAAACAGAGCCACTGGGTGCATCCCAGCGTAGTGGGTTCAAGAGAAAAGGCAACATACCAAAGCCACTGGGTAAGTTCTGTTGTTAGAAACAGCCTGTAAAATCGTAACTGATGTTATGTTATACCCCCACGATCTGCAACTTATATTGACAGTAGCCTCACACATCTGACCCAAAGCTCTCGCAACACTGGGGTCTCACTTTTGAGAGTCATCACCTGTGATGTTTCACCTTGAGCTGAATTCTGCACATTCCTTTTGCAAGGGAAGAGTTTCCAACACTCAGCTTCAGATCCATCAGGACCTACATATTTTGCCTAGAACTGCACATGACAGAACATGACAGTTTGAGGAAAAATAATACATCACCCATGTTATCCCTATGAACGCTAGAGCAAAATACTATCCACAGAGGTCTGTGAGATCCTGAGTGCATGCTTCAGAGAAGTCTTTCACTGCTCAACCAGATGTCACTCCCAGTTATTCAAGCAAAAGACAGAATGGCTCCAGACTAAGTCCGCTTTAAGAAGTGCTGAGACAACTAAACTGATGTCCAGCTTAAAAAGTCAAAATTATTTCTGCTATGCATACCACTTCTTCCCTGTACAGAAGATCATAGAGTCCAATAGTTTTGTAATACACATGGAAAGATAAATCTTGTATTTCCAAAGTTGTTCTACACAGAACTGGAAGCGCACCAGTAAAGAAGTTGGTCCTAAATAATCAAACCAAGACCAAAAAAATGCTGCATTCTAGGAAAATCACATAGGAGATCCATGTTACATATTCGTAAGAACTACCTTCTTAAGTTTTATATAAGCATTTCAGAAGTTCCAACACTTCTCGCATTTTCTACAAAAAAATCAATTTCCTTTCATACAGAACATTCACCAATATAAACAAAACCAACTCTACAGAGAAGTCTGATATTAATTTATAAATATTCTTCAGTGATTCAGCTTAACCAAAGCTTAAAAGCAAATCAGATGTAGAGAAGAAAATACTGTCCACCTAGGCTTGAAGAAAGCTCCAGAACAAGAGTGCTAAAAGATTCAAACAGTCGCAATTCAGAGCTTTGGAGGGTCTTTTGGGGGGGGCATTTCCCCAAAATGCCACATATAAGTGTCTGAAGCATAAACCAGCTCCTCTGTACTTATACCTCTGCAGTAGGAATGCCACCATTTAGTTGACTAAAGATCAAGTGTCGGACTCCATAAGGTGAGAATTACTGAATTACAACATTTGTTTTTATAGGCTTCCATACTGCAGTAAGCCTGAAAGCCAGAGGGTCCCCTTTCCCTTTAGGCTGGGGAGGACAGGACGAAGGGCAGCACAGTACGAGAATGGAGGCTGTGACTCAGAGCACCCCAGTATGGCAGATCATGGAACCCATGGAGTCACCCAGAAGACAGGAAAACTCTATCAACTTCATGGCATCAAACACCAGCAGCAGTATTTTTAGTAGTGCCAGGAGTTACGTTTTCTGGAGAGAAAATGTCAGCATTATTGCAGTATCCAGTTTGTGGGTCAGCCTGGTTTCACTGCTCCATGTAAGACAGAATATAAGCAAGGATTCAGCACAAGAAAACCTGCAATTTGTTCCTAATCACACTAATAAATTCTCATCAACCACATCACTCTACAGGATACCCAACATGCTATATTTCAGTGTACACCAAATATCACACATTAAGAACTTGGTTAACTCAAGCTCGAGGCTTTAATACATGTGCTTAAGGACAGATGATTTCCAATGAGCTTATTTTGTACCAGATTAATTACAGCTTCTGTCTTACATGCTGCTTACAAACAACACAAATGCCATCGATCCTGCCAGCAGTATGTACCAACTGAAATTTTCACCATCTTGGCCTTATGTTACCGAACAATTCAAGAAATATATCCAACACATCTAACAGACCATCCCAGTTAATGAATCTTTCACTTCCCAACAACCTAACACAGTCCCCTCCTTGTCCATTGCTTAGTTTAATCCCACATCTTGCAGTTATCACCCTACTTCAAGAAGGAAGTTTCTGCTGTGATCCCTGAATATGCAGACCATCAGAAGCAATGCTTTCTCTAATTACTAGCTCAATTTTCAGGGGGCAGCCTGTTACATTTCAGGTTTTGATATTATAAAGGTGATGCTGGTGCCAAGGCAGCATCAGCATCACTTTCTAAATGGATCATCAAAATAAAAATTCTCATGTGATCCTACTTTCCTGAACTCCAAAAGGCTCTTAAAAAAAACCCCAACCATAAAACTAGGTTTTATCACTAGATGAACTAAAGAGCATCTTAATTTTAAGACGAGATTACGAGAATTTCACAAGAAAGACCACAGTCCACAAAAATTATTAGTAAATACAGCCTCCTTCCAGCATACCAGCTCTTCCATGAGCCACAAAGCCTCATCCCACAGCCCAGAAGCTCTGCAGGGAATATCAACGGCTACAATTTTTTCTACCATTTTATTATTCCTGGGCATTTGGAGCAGGGATGCTTAAGACCAGCATTACTACAGGCAGATAATAAATCAGTATTCTCTACACCATGTTCTAAAGTTATCTGTCATCATACATTTTGATGGATGAATCAAAACTTTGCGGGAAAGGGGGTTAATTAACTGTTCTTAAAAATTTGACATAAGACACAAAACAAAAGGCATCTCCTAACTGATAAATGAGAATCAGAATACTGAATACTATTAAGAACACCTTTCTAACCAAACTGCTTTGGAAGCTTGATTAATCCTGGTAAGGCGTGTCCATGTTCCATCAGACAGCCTTAATTTCAGGGACAAGAACTCCCAGGGACTCCAAACCACGACCAGCCACCAGCCCAGACACACCTTTCCAAGCTCTGAACATGACTACAAGCTTTATACAAAGGGGTTATCGACTATTGTGCACCTAAGGCACTACTGAATATGCATGGAAGTTATGGCCTAGCTCTACTCACAGAGTTGTCTGTCTCCACATGAACCCTGAAGCTCCAGTATCACAAGAATTTGCAGGTTTTGTATCTGAAGTCAGCCCATGGGTACAAAAGCTGAGCATGCACTGTGGCAACCTGACCTCCAAGACACTCACAGAAACCAACTAAGAACACGAAGCTACCGTTTATGGTTAATTAAAAAAAAACAAGTTTAGGACAGTTAAAAAACCCCACTGAAATAAAGCACAAAAATTATAAATGAGATTGTGATTTCAGGCAGAAAATGCTAACATGAATTTCAGTCATTTCATCGTATTTACTGTAGCTTCCCCCCTGCCCACGATGAACAAGAGCCAAGTCCCAACTCTAGGGAAACACTACCTTCACTTTTACACTGTTCAACATTCACCTTTAACTTACGCATCACTAATATCCCCCCTTAATCACAACCACCAAGCTCAAAGAAAGGCCTGTGCATGCCTCTACTATACATATATATATATATATATATTCTTCACTTTTCTGAGAAATAAGTGAACAAACTGATAGGTCAATGTTGATTTAATTTCAAATATTAGTTTGTAATTTATTAAATTACAATTAGGTTCAAAATAGCAATTGAACTTAAACAAAACCTAAGTTACCTTTTCAAGCTCTTCATACAAAAGAAAATGTGTTTCAAAGTTTTTCACATCATTTAGTAGCAGAATAAAAAAAAAAACCAAACAGTTCCTTGAACAACTAAAAGCAGCTTGGGAGCTTTGGAGTCAATTATTCATTTGGCTTAAGTCAAAACAGTAACTGCAGTTCTAGAAGTGGTCACTCATCTCACAAAGTAAAATTTTTTCATTCCTTTCCTATTTTAATTCAGCTGCTTCCCCCACCCCGCATGATTCTCAAGTATTTTATTACTGAAACATAAAGAACTTAATTGAAAAACAGACATAAAAGTTCAACCACACTGAACTTTGTAACAACCCAAAACACACCATTTTACATTGTAAATCATCTTTGCCTTTCTCAAGTAAGGCCTCACTTTTCCTTAAAACTCTGGAGCTCTTCCCATCTTGGGCACAAACAGCTAAACATTCTGTCCTATGCCTCAGAAACTCTGCTGCCTATGGCTCAGTCCTCCACTTCTCAGTCTGAACTCCTTAACAGAGACTGAACACTACACCATATTCCTCCTCTTTGGTTCTTCTACTACACTGCAGCTTCACCTGCAAGTACCTCAACATACCACTCCTTATTTACACACACCTACAATTTTTGCAGCAACATCTTGGCGCTAATTCTGCTGATCCCTTTTGCAACCTCTACCCTGCCCAATGGCTGGAAATCTAAACCATCTTGTACCTACTGCAGAGCCTTCGTGATTTTACCCATTCCCCCAGACACAGCCATGACATTACACAGGTGACCAAGGCAGAAACTTATTAAGGCCCATCTGTCTAGACCAGTATACACTGTATGAACACCATGAGTTCAGGAGTCAACTTTAAAAAGATATGTGCCAGCAACACATTTTACCAATCTTTGCTGTTTTATCAAATGCACATTACACAAGAATTTTGCTGACTACATAGCACCAATAGACACGTAATGAAAAGTTTGCCATACTTCTTGTTTGCCTTGCACTGCTAAATGATCACCAAAAAAAACGCTGAGACACCCCAGATGGTTTCCTTTGTTCTCAGTTGCCCTGGAGTTACTACTGCACAGTGACAACTCTTGCCTAAAAAAAAACACGAGTAAGCAGAAGCAGCCTTTTAAGTTCCCATGCATTACAGAATCACACTATCTCTCACATTCTATAATTCAGGCTTTCTTCTTGGTGGATTTTAATCTTGAATCTAGCTCCTCATGAAACATGATCCTGAAAAAAATGCCCTAATATTCCTTCTGCAGTACTCACAAGAAATTGATTTGATTTATTCATTGCAAGTTCAGCCCTCCTTATGCCAGTGCTGTCTGTCAGTTATTTTCTCCTTTTGAGTATTTGCTTCTTTTTAAGAGATTCACACCCCCATAATACTTTTCTGCCACTTAATTATTACCACCTGCAGTACGAACATCTTCACTTTTCCATCCTAAACTGTTGCAGAATGATGCTTCAAAAAAGAAAAACATATTAAAAAAGCCACCACCACAAAACCCTGACATCAAGGTAGCAGAACAAAGGAAAGGATAGGGCAAGGGATTTTAAAAGCTCTTTTTTCCTCTCCCCTACCCAGACTAACAGAAGTATTTAAAGGCCACAAAACACCACACTGACCTCATGCCCCTTTCCTGTTCTCCTCCAGATCCAACTTCTGCTGCCAGGGTACCTTTCCAAAAGCACAAACCCATTGCTACAACAGATTCAAGCTATTCTGCTTGTCTCAGCACCAAGTGGGCCAAAATAACCAATCTCCCTGCATTAAGGGAGAAGAGATTCCACAACTGCAAACGTATTTTTGAGTGCTTCTTCCGTGTCTGCTATCCACAGTATATGTACTGCAATACTTTTCAACATATACCCTTTAAAAGCCTGTTGTCATTAATTTTGACTTTGCTACAAAAGTATTCCACACCCTTTAGAAAATATGCCTCTGCAAGTTCAGAATCTGGAAAAACACTATAACCCAATACTGGTAAGCCTCAGATACTCCCACAGTACGCATCTTTATTTTCTCAAAGTCAAATTAACAGTTCCAACACATTTTTAATAAACATGACAAAACAAAGTCAGAGAGAAGTTCTCTGTGCAAAAACCCCTCTGTTGAAAAACCCCGAGTAAATTCAACAGCCATAAAAGCATGAATTGAATTACATTTACTCTAAATAGAGAGACTTGGAGTTATCACCATTAGGTGGAACCTGGAAACTGGTTACAAATTGTACCTTCTCTGTTCAGCACTGCGCTATCTGCAAAGTAAGCGAATAGCTGAGTAACTGTGACAGGCAGCAGTCAGGACCAAGCATTAGACAGGCTCAGCACCTTACCAGTCTGTTGATGACAGATTCTTCACCAACAGGGCTTTTATGTGTACCTAATGCAGTAGCAGAGGGATCTGAAGACCACAAAAGGATTAAAACATTATCTGGTTTTGTTACACATGTAAGTGACCTTGGGAGTGTGGGCTGCTCAAAAACATTCAAAACAACAGGTTCTTACCACCTTTTCAAGACTAAACAAGATTGAGAGGAAGGTTATATACTATACCACCATACCATGGCTGGTGCAAAACTCTGATACAGGGATTCCTGTCACCTTTCACACTAACAGAATTAAATGATGATACTACGGTCATATTCAGCCAAGTCACTGCACTGAAACCAGCTGATATTTCATAGAGACAGAACATTATCCGCAGGCTCATATTAGGATTTTTATTACATTGCTTTATTGTCGTTTTTCTTTAAACCAAAGCATTATTGGTTTCAGAAAACTTACTCTTGTTTCTGCTTGAAGTTATTTTTACAGGCACAACTAAGGATAAATTTTAACATTAAAAGTAGCACAAGCCACCCCGCAGAAGGAAAACACTCTCCTTTCTGCTCCTGGAGAAATCAGGGTAGCCAAGTACTACCTTCTCATTCAAAGAAACAGCATGACATACTGCTTGCACTGCAAGGAAGAAATGCCATTTGCATTATCGCCTTAACAAAACTATGGTGTCAGTTACCCAAAAGGAGTGGTAAATGTCCAGATGACAAAAGGCCTTAAAAAAATCCAGGACATTTGAGCAGTATGTCATGGTGGTGTGTACATAATTTTTCAGATGTATTTGAAAAGTTTTTTTCTTTAAGAAATGCATCCAGCTTACTCAAAATGTTTTCATACGCATACAGGGGTTATCACTGACTTAAGTGACAACCACCAGTTGTCTTTAAAAACCTTAACACAGACTTGACCATAGAAAGCAACTTTGATTTACAAGGTAAGAATACAAAATAATGTGCAGGGCTCACGTTTAACAGCAAATCATTTAGATCAATTACATCTCATACATTCCATTATTAACAACTGAATTTAAATTTCAGATTAATTTAGGAATTTAACTCACTGTTTTATTCTGCTCTTTTTCATACAAGCTCAACACTGAAGTCTCTGAACCACAAACATTCCTCATTAGATGAGGATATCCCTTGGTTGTTTTTAGTAAAGCTGAAGAGTGAAAGTTTGGCCTCAGAACCTTTCAACCTCAACCCTATGCCACTTCACTGAGGTTAATACTGACGTGCCTTTAACATGAGGATGAAAACACTCTCCCACTGGCTTACTAGTTATTCAGAAACAAATGAGCTATACACCACCCTGCATACACACCTCTTAAAAGCACTCAAGTCCACTGATGAAGAGAGCTCTAAGTGCTATAAAACTCATTCCATTTATCCATGAGACCGGACCTATAACACAAGACTGGCTCTGCAGCAATGCTGGAATGTAGTGGGGTAATCCTAAGCAAGTGAATTTGTAATATTTAACTTGCCTCCCCTCCTTAGAGAAGGGGGCTTCCCCTACCTTCAGTCAATGAACTACCAGTGCCTAGTTTTACTTTAATTACCCTCTTTGCTTTTGTAGCTGGTTGCATTAGTGTTCCTCAAGAACACAGGATTTAGAAATACTGCCCTTTTATTAGAAACATTTGGCTAATAATGAAATAGCAACCATAATTTTCACTTTTAAGCTGAGCTTCCTGTTCAAACAAGCAAGGACTTCACATTCCATATCCATCCTCCTGTCAAAACAAGCAGCAATGCTTTGGTTATATCGCTGAAAACAAAAGTCTTGTAAAAAGCTTGCATTATGGAGCATCACCACAGCAAGGTAGCTAAGCAAACAGATGCTACACAGAGGTTTGAAATCTTAGTGACAGCGGTCCTGTGAATTTTATCATAAAAACCAAAGTTACCTAAAAGAAATTATTGAAGTTGTTTAGGTTCCGACTATGTTACTGTTTTCCTCTGCAAATCTGAGCGACTAGACAGCATTTCAAAGCTTCCTACTGTCACACAGAGCAATGCTACATCGACATAGTCACATTTAATGGGAAATGGTTGAAATTAAACTATTTGTTCAAAACTATGAAATAGACGGAAGTTCCACTGACCCTCAGGTGATCAGAAATCTGGGCAATACCATTCTACTGATTCTTTGGTTAACAATACTATACCTACAATATGAAGACATATAAAAGTCACCAGCGTTGCAGAAGCAGCAACTGGTCCGAAAAGCCAGGCTACGCCAACCAAGAGAGTTTTAGGCAGCATCAAGTCCTGGTTTCCCTGTGCAAGCCTTCCAAGTCCTAAATTTTCAGTTCTCAACTTTACAGGGGGTTTTATTCTCTAACCACGCACTGTAAAAGCAATCCCCACTCTAACATGAAGTTACCCTGGCTGTGATCTGTTATCAACTGAATAAGGAACTACAGTCTAGTTCACTGGTAACTCACAACAGAAGAGCACCCTAAAGTTGGGGGGAAAAAATGAAGCTGGTGTAAGAATAGTAAATACTGAGTTACAAAATTAACTTTGTGGAAATTGGACCCATTAAAAATATATTCACCATTTCCGAAAGCTTACTTTAATATATCAGGGAAGCACCTAGTAAGACCATTTGAATTTAAGGCTACAGACATGCGAGCATACAAGAGAGAAACAGTCACAAAGGAGCAAGCTTTAACTCTGCAGAAGCAGAAAAGGAACTCGGGTCAGTATTCATCAGGTTGTTTCTCTCCTAAGCTGCCATGCTATGAATACATACATAAGAAGAATAATAACAAGGGAAGCTGCACAGGAGTGAGCGTCAGCAAGTCAAAAGTCACAGCTAAACCATCCAACACCACATTCAGTCTGCAGCTATGGACAAGGAACACTTTTAGGGTTGCTCTCTTACATATGGTATTTATACCCACAAGTGAAGAGCATCCCGGTCAAGAAGCTGGAAAGCACACCCTACACAAACACCCCCCAAACATTTCATGTAGTAACAAAGCTCCAAGAAAATTACTGACAAAGTCATCTGTATAGAAAACAAGCTGCAGTATACCTACCTGATCATAAGATAGGGAAAGAGTAGTAGAGTTCAGTACGCAGCCACAAACCTTAAGCTGAATGCATACTACCAACCAACAGATTTAATTCCATGGGAAAGCCCTATCTTTCAACTACAATCACATTCTCACTGCCAAAAACAGATGGGAAAAGAACCCCTTGAAGTTACTCCTCCTGAAAAAGCATTTAACCATGAGTTTCACTTCCACCAGGACGAAGAGTCATTTGTTCTGTACACAAACTCTAGCTCTGTTTTCCCAAAACCATGAAAGAACATACAGTCACAGAACAGAAGGAAGCATCAGCAAACCTGCAAAAGGGCACACATGAGCAAACATATTTGATACCACTGCTTCCAGGCCCAAGGCACTGTTTCTGAAAAACCTTTTAAAGCAACAGAATTCAGCATCTTTTTTCTTCTTAAAGACCTGCACAATATCTACAGAAGCAAACTGACATAAAACTGATCTGTGTATGTCTCTAGCTTCAACTTAAATGTCTCCTAATATACCAGTCCAGTTTCAAAACCGCTTCCTTCCAACGAATTATCCTGTCAAAGACAGAAACTAGTCTTCCCCTTGCACTACAGTCTGTATTAAACAGGAACTGTAATCCTTTGAATCAGGGTCTAATCCATACATTTGGATAATCATGCTAAAACAACTGCTCTCAGAGTGGCCCATTGTCCTGCCAGAGGCTTTAAGTGGTCTATAATAATGTAGTAGTTTCAATTTTGCAGATCAGAAGGCCAACACTGTTCAGAGGCACACACTGCTCAACAACAAGCTGAAGACTGACAGCATTTGCTGTAAGAGCAGCAGCTTTGGAACCACCACAGCAGAACCAAGGCAGAACAAAATACAGAAACTGAAATAGTTATTTAGAGTTAATGCACCACTGGTGTGCCTAGGTAACTGGAAAAATATTTTCTACAGTCTGCAGTCTTTAGCGCACCAAAATACCCTCAGCAAAACAAGCTGGTAATTTCACACAGTACAACTTGAGGACAGCCTGAGCAATTTCACAGAACTGACCAGCAGGTACATTGTTTAGATGGTAGACCTTCAGTGTCAACTGGCACATGGCTATAGTCTTCAGTATCGTATTATCTTCCTCTACACTAACAACAAATTAAGAGCACAGACATTCAAGGAAAACATTAAATGCTATGAAAGGAACATGACTTAGAATAAAAAGAAGTATCCTTCAGTTTTCTTTAAACCTACAAACCTCCAAACCTACGAACCTTCAAACCTCTCAAATCTACGTTTAGAACATGGCAACAATTCATCAATAAAGAACTGGCTTTAATGTTGTCTGTGATATTACAGAATTAACTTGTGTTGAAAACATCTGTGACATTCACGTGTAACTGCTTGAAAACTCAGTAATTTTAAAAGCCACACTTTCATCTAACCATTGCAGTTCTTCCATATGTCACAAATTTATCATTGAATAATTATATTCATACTTTCTCTTATGAATGGGATGACAAAAATATGTACATTTAACAGAAATCACATCGTGAATGTAACACTTTACCACTTAGTTTTTTAGAAGTGGTACTTAAGACACCAACACTTGAAGAACTGCTAAAAAAACCAACTCAGCCAGTTATATAAACACGAGTACCTTCTTTCCATAACTTGAAGAAACTGGGGACATCAGTGTCACAGACTGTATTGCTCCAAAGAGGCTAAGCAGGATGTTAGTTCCTGACACTCAAAACATCAAGGCCAAAACAACTGCAAGTATGAGCAGTGTCCATTAGCTGATTCTTTCTGTTGCTACCTCTTGTTAGCAGCCAGCCTTGAAGTGTGTATGCAAGGGCGGTTACATACCTTTCCACATTGGAGATGGGACCTCAGAGGTCCTACCCCTTATTTTTAAAGCTGTTCATTAATATAGAAATACAAAGTAAGCAATTATATCAAATCTAGCCACAAAGTCTGTTAATGTAACAGTATTCCTCATAATTTAGCACAACATGCAGTTTAAGGCTGCTTCTAACATGAAAGCAAGTTGTTACAGAAAACTTCTTCCATTTCCAAGTTACACTTGGCAATGAACTGCTCTATATAAGCTTTAAAGAAGCAACCATAACTATTTGGGACAGCAGCTGTACTGCTTACGATACATACAGAAATTCCAAATATGCTACAACTTCCTATTTTTTCCAAGAGCCTACTCTCAAGAAAGAGCAGATACTTACTAATTTACTACTACTTTATGCTAAAATACATGGAGCATCAACTGCTTGGCAAATAAAAGCCCCTTCCCCACCCCAAATCCTCTACTTAAGCATTCCATCCGTGTCAATGTTCCCAAAACCAATGGCTTTTTGTATAGGTTTGCACTTTTTTTTTTTTTTAGGTAAGCATTTAAACATCTTTAGACCATACAGAAAAAAAAATCAAGAATCAGGAAATGAAAGATTTCCAAAACAAACCTGCACTTTTATAAAGTCCAAAGGAACAGGCACACAAGCATGTTCTGCAGCATATGCCGTGTCTAACACAAACACTAATAACCCTGTATCCATTACCAAGAGGATCAAGAGGTGAAATCAAAAGACAGTAACATAGAACTGTGTATCTAATTCCAGACACCTGTAGTAGAAATTACATTTCACAACAAGGCAAGCATTGTTGCGATTCATTTGATCTTGAAAAAACAGTTATCACCAGTGTCCACAAGTCAACACACACTAATATCTTAAATCAATTCTGTGAACAATGAAGCCAAGTTTTCCTTTTCATTAATTTTATTCTAATGTGAAACATGAAGAAACAAGCACCCAAATAACTCCAATATAGTATGAAACTTTAATAAAAGCTGTTTAAAAAACAAAGAGTAAAATTTTAAAAATAAACTGAAAGGCTTGACTCCTAATCACACATCTTTCTGACATCAGCAAGAGTACTTTCAGACTTTCAAAGAAAGAAAAAAACAACAAAAAAACAACCAAAAAAACAAAGATCTGCTGTTGAAACATCACTCCCAAAGACTGTTGAAACGCATAACATGAAGCTTCAGAGACAGACAGTTTTATTAACAGGAGGCTTAATTTTAAACAGTATATACAAATCACATTACTTTTCCAAAGTTGGGACCACCTAGTAATCTGTCAAAACAAAATTACGCTAATGAATTACAGAAGCATCTGTATAATGCGACCGCCTCTTTATTGAAGTACACCTTTATACAATCCTTCCACATATTCCTGTACTGTGAAATCCTCTCAGGATGCAGCGCTGCACAGGTTTTCAAATCTCTCCTACACACCACATGAATAAAACTGTTGCCACTTGCACCTCTCAATTTTGCCTGACCATACACTTCAGTGTTCCATGATATGCAACACCAAAAGGCACTGTTTTTCTCTGTCCAAAAAACAAAACATTTCAAAGTTTACTATGTTTAAGTACAATGATTTGCAGGGAATAGCAAGATTTTTCAGGCAATGCCCAAGACTTCAAATTTATCATAAACCAAGCAAGGATGAACAAAAAAAAAAAAAAACAACAAAAAAAAACAAACAAACAAAAAAAAAAAACCACAAACAGAAAGTCTACTTTTCACTTGTGTCATTACTTCCTTTCCAATTCTCTGGTTTTTTTTCATGGAAGGTTTTACTGCACAGCAAAGAAAATGGCAACTCTTTACAGACTTTGAATACAACAGCACAACTTTATTGGAAAAATATATTGTAAACTCAGTATTTTCAAGTTTTGGAGAAAAATAAACTCAATCTCTGGATTCACTCATAGCAGTAATTCACGACAGAGTTGCTGAAGTTAAAAGTTTCTTTCATATATAAACTAATTTAAAACTTTAGCTGGACTCCAATCTCCTACTAATCACCACTTTGATTCTCTTAGCAGAGACTATGTAAGGAGTTCAAGAGACACATGAGAAATACAACATCAATATCCAACTAGTGTCAGAGATCCTATGCCAACTGATTCACATAATCCTAACAAATCAAGCTACTTAAACAATAATGAGTATTTTCAAGTTGTTACTTCTACTGCAAATGTTTTATAAGTGTACTGTAAAACTCATAATGTTTGAGGTTAGCTATACTTGTGGCAAAAGTCTTATTCTGCACAGTTATAATTGCAATATATAAATAACTAAAGGTTATTCCACAAAGAACAGCTTGAATTTTACAGAACGATTCTGCTCATACTTATAGGAATTAGTTTGGTAGACACATCAGCAATGGGCATAATTCAACTGTTCATACAGTGAGAATCTTGGAAAAAATAGATACATACACAAAACAATTAATGTGTGTACACTGAGAATTCGTTCAGTTGCAGAGTAAAATCAGGACTTTAAACAAAGCTTTGACCTGTAAACAAAGCAAATTCAGCCAGCTTTTAACCAAATCTAGAAATAGCTATCTATTTTACAATGGCTTACAAGAGCACCCACTGAAGAGCTTCACTGACTTCATCTTTTCCCTTATCCAAAACTACGTAAAACCAATCTAGATTCCTTGATAAGCACGGTGTCCAGTCTAGTTTACCAAACTTCTACTATGAATAAGAATCTGTCTAGCTTCTCCACATATTTGTACGGGAAAATCCACTGCACATCTATCCTCACACTGTTTCTTATGTAAAGGCTAACCCAATGCTCCGTGTCTCATCAAAACCAATCTGTTTTACAATTTAAACAATCCACAGGTTCTATCCTGGAAATACTATAAAAACCAATCCAGATGCATTTATCACACCACTATGAATACCTATTCTACAACTACTTCACATTAACAACTACCCTAAAACAAGTTTTACTTTTCTGGAGCCTATAGGCCTATCATTTAAATCAACAACAGCTGCCATAGCTTCATCACGAGACTCAAATGCAACCATTGCTTCTCCAGTGGGCATGCCTTTTTCATTGTATTTTAAGCACACCGAACCAGGGATCACTTGGTAACCATAAAAGAAATCCAAAATTTCATCCACTGAAACAGTAAAGGGCATATTTTGCACTTTGATGACAGTTGGTCCTGGCTTCCCAGACCCTGTACCAAAACCTGGGGGTCCACTAATATGTATATTTCCTGGTCCAGGTCCAAACCCTGGAGGTCCACTTAAGTGTCCAAGACCACTAGCAATTCCTGGAGGACCAGCCCCAAAGGCAGGGGGTCCACTTAAATTGCCAGGACCATTACCAAAAGCCTGAGGAGCCCCCGCAAAACCTGCCGGTCCACTCAAATTACCAGGACCACCTGCAAAACCTGGGACTTCAATACCTGTACCAGGTAAACCACTAGTTGCGACTGTAGGTATTCCTGGTCTAGAATCAGGAAAGCCACTTATTCCAGGTGGTGGTAGAGGGGGACCAAATGTGCCAGACCCACTGAAGTTACCAGGGAAATTAAACGGAGGACCATTGCTTGTATCTTTAGAATTTCCCCCCAAGAAGGCATGCTCATCCCCACCAGCACCCTGTGCTCCTGGCACAGTCGCATTTCCTTGTATCGGTATTTTCAGTATCTTTTTCCCTTGAGATGGTGGGTTTCTCTCAATATCTCTCATTTCTTCTACAGTTATCAAACGCAAAACAACATCTCTTCCATTCAGTTTTTTACGGTGCAAACGCTCTGCCTTACGAGCATCATCTTCAGCTTTAAACTGAACCAGTGCTTGTCCTAAACCTTGCCCGTTATTATCAACAAGAATCTGTACAGAGTTTTCTTCTACTGCCAGTCCCTCTAGAAACTGAAGGATTTCCATTTTTGTTATGTTGTATGGAATATTAGATATATGTGCACACAGTTTTGGTGAGCCTGGCTCTCCCTCAGCATTCATGAGGATTTCTCTCTGGTCATAGTTGAAGTTCTGCAGTCTTTTACGAATCATGTCTATCTTTTCTAACATTGCTTTTTTAGTAATTGGATGAACTTGAATAAAGCGATTCCCTATGTACTGCTTATGATGACACAAAGCTGCTTTATAATCAGCTTCATTCCTGAACTCAACAAAACCCTCTCCAATTGCCTTCCCATTAGGTCCATAAGCTATGTAAATGCTGTCCTCAACTATGTCCAGCTTTTTAAAAAAGTCTATCACATGTTTGTTCTCTGATTCAAAGGGGAGACCTTTCAGATAAACACAGAAGCCCTGCTCATGGGGAGATCTTGACCGTGACCTTTTCTGTCCACTAGGAGATTTGGACCTAGAATGAGCCTGGGGAGGAGGAGGGTGAGATGGCCCAGAGGGACCCATGGTTTGCTTGAAAGTTATGTGGCCTCCAGCAGCCACCCACTGTCTCTCTGTTGCAGGACTAACTTCAACATAGCGCTGAATCATCAGCATTCTGTTTCGTTTCAGTGCTTCAAATGTATCTTGAGGAGAAAAAAACTTAACTAGTCCATTTCCATTATTTCGACCTACATGATCCTTCAGCATATGGACTGCATCCACACGGAGCCCAAGGAAAAAGTCTTTCACATCAGATTCTGTTGCAGAAAAGGGCATTCCATGAACGCTGACATACAAATCATCTGGATTGATTGGAATCGGCTTGACACTACTTTGAGAATTCATCTGGATAGGATTTACAGGATTCATGGGACCAATAAACAATGGATTCAAGCCGCTGTTCATATTCACTGCTGCTCCAGACCCATTCATTCCAGTGGGTAAAGGTGCTACAGGTGGAGGATTCATAGGAGGCATTCCTGATATGGGAGGCATAGGTGTCATTGGAGGTACAGGGGGCACAGGGGGTATCGGAGGAACTGGAGGAACAGGAGGTAGTGTGGGTACAGGAGGAGGAACAGGTATTGGTGGAATAGAAGGCATTGGCGGCAAAGTTGGCATAGCTGGGATCGGAGGGATTGGTGGAGGAGGTACTGTGTTCATAGGGGATGCTGTGCTAGGTATAGTTGAGCTAAATGTTGGGCTACCAAAGGTACTCCCAAGATTTGGAGGTGCAGTCCCCATACTGGCAGTAGAAAACGTGGATATGCTTTTATTGCTTTCATGCACAGTAGTAGAAGCAGTTACTACACTAGAAGGATTACTGAAGTTAGGTACAGTAGTAGGTAAGTTAACCCTTCCACTCATTCCAGAACTAGGTGGTGGTCCTGACCTGCTAGCATTTGCTGGTGGCATATCTAGATTGGCAGTTTCAAAACGCCTACGACTGAGTTCTATCATGTTCTGCATTTCAGTTTTACTACTCAGCAATAGCGTTACTTTTGACCCTTTAATTGTACCACCTGTGCGCATCATACCAAGCCTTGCATCTTCATCAGTGGCAAAAACGATGAAAGCCTCACCCAGTTCACCCCCTACAATATGCACGCCCCCATCAGGAATGGTCAATCCAGAGAAGAAGTGGCGAATGTCCATGGTCCCCGCCACAATCGGGAGACCTTGCAAGCGGATGACCACAGCCATGCTGCGCTGAAACAACACACACCTGCAGATGAGAAAAGGCAACGGCTATGTCAGACTACTGTTTATGACACCATGCAATTACCTACAGACACCATCTACTATATTTGTTTATATATACCTAACAACATCCTGCAAACATTAAGCATGCTTATATTCCAAGTTCCTTATTCATGTTTACTTCATACAGATTGAAGTATTAAACATTTACCAACACAATCAGTATACATTTTGCACTAGAAATTCCAAAGTAACTGTTAAACTAAGACCCACAAACATCAGTAAAAAAACCAGACAATCTGAGGAACATCAAAAATCAGAACTATTATATCAGTAGTTGAATATTTAATGGAACATAAGCAAAATGAGTAGTTTAGCCAAACTGAATTTACCATATGCTGATATGGTATCCACTGTACCTGGCAAAGTGACTGCAAAAAATTCTGCACACCTATGGGAAATAAACAGTTGTCTTTCATTTGGGGAGGGATTTTATCTCCTGCCAGGTGAAGACAACTAGGAACGTAACAGTGGATTGGTTACAAACAAAACCCCATTATGGACAGCTAGCAACAGTGAGACTCACATGACATCCTGAAAGGGACCATCTAGATTACACTGATCTTGTCTTTTTCTCAAGGCAAAGGGAAAAGGCCTAAGGTGACCATGAAGCTAGCTAACAGTTATAAACAAGCCCCAGACATTTTGTGACCATACAGGCTTCACCTAAACTATATCCTAGCTAGATACTTGGCCTTTACAACTTTCAAGAACAATGTGTAGTTTCTAGTAGTTGCAGGTGTTCTAAGATTACACCTTCTGTCACAAGCACAAGTAAATGACTTTTACCTCTGCAGCTGAGGTTAATGGACACAACATCAACTGTTAACAGCTAGATCTTGACAGTTATCTTGTACACATTCTACAAAACAGCCTGAGGTTTTCTCAGAAGTTCAAGATAAACAGAAAACTAGGTAATCCTCTCTTATTCTTGACAAACCTTCAGTAAAGATTAAAAGCATCATATTAATACTAGCACAATTCAGCAGTTCAGAAGTCTCTCACACTAAACCATGAACAGCAGTACCTCATTTCACCTGCGCCACTCAATCTCTGAAACTTTTTGACTTCCTAAGCACAAGCCAGTTCAGTATCTGTATGGAAGACCTCCAAGGCTCCAAGTAGTCACATACAAATGGTGTTAACTAAACATTTGAAATGAAGAATGAACCAGATCACATTATTGTTCAGGTTGGAAAAGACCTTTAGGATTGAGTCCAACCAGATGATACAATGCATCACCAGACAGCAGTGCACTGAAGACTTCTGGCCACACACCAAAGCTGTGACCAACTACAATCAGTAACTAACTCCCAATATTTCACATTCAGCCAAGTATTGTATCCCAGCATATAGTCATGTCTTTAAGCCAGCTGTGTTTGCCTATGTCTCCCAATCACCCTAGAGTAGACATGTCTTGAAAACATCCTTAACGACCAGGTAAAGCCACTATCCAACCACATAACTATGCCAGGTAAGGCTGAATTCAGTACTTAAAACAGGAATAACAATTCTTCTACAGAGGGAGGAAAAAAGCAGCAATTCTTTTGTCTGCATGACAGAACTTCAGATTACTCAAATGGGTACTTAAGTATTGTATTGCCCAATAAACCACAGCTAACCCCTTCCATACACTAATGAACTCAGGCAACAAACTGGGGTATTAGAGGGCATTGGCCCAGATCTAGCTGACACCCGAAAAATGCAGAGGACTTTTCTCCCTCAGGGAAACAGCAGACAAGCCCATTGGCAAAAAGACAGCTCTGCTGCTCTAGCTGCTGTGAATGAACATCTGATTCCTGACTAGACCATCCTGAAAGAGAGACTGGAACTTGCAAAACAAACATGAGAAGGTCTGAACAAAAATTAAAATTCAGCTGTACATACCACTAAGAAAACCCCTACTCCACCAAGGGACAGCAGCAACAGAAAGGGGGGTATATACTAAACCTCAGGGATCATTTTTTTAAAAAGCAACTTTCCCATCTCCATGGCAAGGTAACAAAAGCAACATCCTTGCATTTCTCTTGCAGTGACACACTTAACTTGAAAATAAGAGTTCATTGCCCAGTCATATTCCAACAGCAAAATATCTCGCCCATGTGAAAAAAAACAGGTCAAACTAAGAACTATGCTATGTACACATCTAAGTAAGTATGTAAGACTTTTTGCACCATTTCTAAAAACAGCAGTATTTCTCAATGATTCTGATTTTAAATTTGCCTAACTTTGACAGCAATCTCTGAAACTAAAGTTAAAATGAAAATTCTGCCTACTTTAATGAAGCCATACCAAATGGTACTGTAAAACTGAAGTTTACTACATTATGCTACAGGACTGCTTCTGAATTAGATTATCCTCAGGCAAGCAAGTGGTATAAAAGCATCCCTGGTTTTCTACCTACACTTTGAAAACTACAATACTACTAATAGCAAATCTTGCTGGGAAGCTTACATTTTCGCTATTATTTATACAAAGAAATGAGTTTCAGAAATTTTCATGCATCAGGAGTTAAGACATTTAAAGTGTTTTGTGCTAAATGGGAGATTACTTTTAGTTATTTCTTTACTTATGCAAAAAGGGTGACAATCTAATAGAGCCATTAGTTGAGGAAAGGCAAGATAAGTCAGCAGGTAAGGTCACAAAGAATTCCTAAGACTTCAAGCATTTGAACACCTACTTAACTTCTAGGATACTGCAAGCATTTCAATCTTGCACTAAATTCAAACTTAATTATAAACACTAAAGGTATCTTTAAGTTTTATTACTAAGTATTCTATTCAGATCCACTAAATCACTACTGTCAAAAAAAACCAAGCAGCTGCTTCGACCTACAGCTGCTAGAAAAGCTAGCTGCAATGAACTTCTGTGTAGTTAACTCCATGCATGATATTAAGCAAGTGCCTGCTATTAGGCAAAAACTAACAGTAATATGAATAAAAAGAACGTGAAGGACTTTACTCATCAAATATTTTTGGCAAAAGAGTATTTTGTCAACTCAGCACATAACTGCCACAATTTTTTCAGGATTTCAGTGCTTACCTGAAGTATTAGTTTAACTTCTGTGATTTAAAGAAAAATCACAAGGACCAAAAGGGCCAATTTTTTCATTTCTGAACACTCACAAGTCTGATTTTTTCCAAAATGCCAATACCCACTATAGGACACAATAACCCACTCACTCAATTTTTCCAACTAATAAAAAAGCAAAGCTTGCCGAAATATTTTATTGTTCATTTGTCAAGATCAATATACATGCAGAGGCAACATCAGCTTCAGACACAGGATGAGCTACACGCCTGTTACGTGTGCACTGAAGGTTTTTTGTTGAGCTCTTAGCAGTGTTCTCAGGCTGCCTGCTTTTCCCCCTGTACAAAAAGTTACTTCAAGGCAAAAGCAAGTTTTGGTGTCATTTTGCATGTCTGGTATATTTTTTGAAAGCTCATACGCACAAAATCCTATAGTTGTGCTAAAGACAATCCATCCCCATTAGCAAGATGAGATGAAAAATGGAAAGGGCTGCCAACAATAAATCTGACTCAACTCATCTGATTAACCTTAACAGCATCTTTGTCTTGACTGAAATGTCCTTAAAAACATTGATGTTACATTTGAGAAAGGTATACAAAATTATTTCTTGCACGTACGTGCTAGTCAATAAAATAAGAATAATTTCCATCATATGAATAAATTAATAAACACACCAGACTAGCCTTTTAAAATACTTGCATTTTTCGAGTTGAGGTAATTTTGGAAGATTCAGCCTAGTCCCTGGAGAGTTGTTAAAAGTATAATACCCACACAATACACGCACACACAACGTATCTGGCAATTCTTGGACGAAGACTGGGAACTGGAATAACACCAGCATTGTAGGAGGAATTTTAAGTATCCAGGCTGAGACTGTCTAGCAAAAGCTGAAAATGCAGACCACAATTTTGCCTTTTTTTTAAAATCACTTTTAAGAAGGCTAAAAATCAACCTGGTAGATTAAGACAGCCATCTCTGAGCTAATTTGAAACTCTGATCCCTTTAAATGCTGCAAAATCTAATAAGAATCAACTGCTGCACATTTCTAAACTCCCAACAGTTAGAAACATGCAGACCTGGGGCCTGCCGCAAAGTAGCAACATTTTCCAACAGTGCAAAATAATCAGGAGAGTGTCCCAGACTACCACATGTTGATGAAGCAACAAAACATTAGTTTGGCTGAAAACTGTTTATAGGAACAACACTGCCAGAACCTCTATCAGCGCAGTGGGAATTAAAAGAGACTAGCTACATATTCCTTGCCCCAAGTGTTCTGATACCAATTCACAGATTCCAAAAGCTTCAAATATTTCTTAAGATATACTCAATATGCATATAAAGAAGTCTTCAATTCAAAGGCTCTTACCTGCAAAGACAGATGTTTTTTTCTTAACAAGTAGCAGAAGCCAAGCCAATCCTGTGGGCAACCAATTAAAACCAACTTTTAGACTGCAATAAAGAATAAATGGAGGCAAAAATCAATGCAGGCAACACAACAGCAGTAACAGTCCACAAAGAACTGTATATATAGAAAGTTCAAACCTGAGACCACCACAAGGCACTGCAACATAGAGCAACCACAAGAGTGCATCTTCTAATACCTTATCCCTGTGTGACTTGTTGGCAACTGCACTGCACAGGTTTTGTATAGTTTCAAGACATGAATATGCCTTCCACAAAGAAGGTAAGAACCACCAGAAAACATTCAAAGGATCTTTCAAATTTTCCCATCACCAATAGGCAAACAAATCACTCTTTCAAAGGCAAAAAAAGGTAATTAAATACTTCAAATCCCTGAATTTTAACAAACCCTTGCTCCACCATGATTATGTTCCTTCCTCCAAATGCAGATCTTCTTACTTGCATAAAGCAACGTAAGCCAAACTTCAGAAAACCTCCCTATAGCTGCGTATGAGTAGTTTTTCAGGAGTCACAAAAACTGGTGAAACTAAGTGACATTTCACAGCCACCTCCAGGCAGTCACCTCTACAGAGCACACAGTAAGAACTACCCACCAAGAAATGCCCATTTTTTTCATCCCTCTATAAAAAAAATTGTCTGCCTGGGATTACAACTCAACAGAACAGCCAAAATTTTAAGCAGCAACATATGCATTTAGTATTTAAAGAAGGGATGGAAAACTCTTATTCTTTCACTGCTTAGTAAACCACCTCAGACTAAAATTGTGATTCTTTGGAAAACTACCTAGGAATGAATCACACCAAGAACTGTTAACTGCCTCCTTCTCACACAACCCAAACAAGCCATTTTCAGTTATAAACATCATCACCAAAGTGAACTCAGAGAAAGAAGTACTACTAAACAATCCACAAACTCCTTAAGAGAGAGAATTACACCAGATATTCACAGATCTTCCAGGACATTAAGAACAGAGTTACAAGTGAGAAAGATACAACTACACTCTTCAGATTTACATTACAATGGCAAATTCATTTAAAAAAAAAAAAGACGACCTTGGGGCTTTTTATTAGAACTTTAAGAGAAACAAGCAATCCTGTATTAGAAGGAAACAACTATATACTTTCATATATAGTAGTGTCAAACAATAGTTTACAATGCAGGAAAGCATGTAATCACCTGAAAAACAGTTTCATGCAAACACACACCTGCTTCAAAAAGCACACAAACCTGTCATGCACAAGGAACTTTCCATTTAAAAGAAAAACCCAAATAATTTTATACATTTCCAGTACAGCAACCACAGTGTTGCACATGTTCCTCTTCACGACTCTGAAAACAAGCTGAAGATTTGCAGTGGACTAAGACAACATGCTATAATGTGAAACAACATAAACAAAACCAAGCACCATTCTTCAGAAAAGGTGCAAAGCTGCACTCTGCTACATTTAATCTTTCCACCAAACACCATCTACTTTTGTTTGCAAGTCTCTATTCTCTCAACTTTAAAAGAAAGCCATCCATCACTCTCGTAGATGAAGACATCCCTTCCAATCAACCGATGCGCAAGAGCGTATTAACTAGGCAAACATCGACTTGAGCACAGGTACTCCCACACAACGCCGACGCCACTCCTCTGGGACTTCATAGGAGAGAATCTCCGCAGCACCCTATCAGCTATACAGAAAGCAGCACCATTCCCTGGAGACAAAACAACTGAGGAAATTACAAAGAGTCCACCCAGGAAACAACCTGCCGACTTTTCTGCTTAACCCCAGCAGATCGAGATGGGTAAGAAAATTACTAAGGAGTAAATTTGAGTAAAACCAAGGCCAAGAGTTTTTTCAAAAGAAAGCTCACACAGACTCCTGGTAGTACTGGGACCCCCTCCAACACTAGTTTGGGGGGGTGCGTGTTGGTTTTGTTTTACAGAGCTGATTTTTATTAGTAGAGCACTGCGTTACGTTACGTTACTGCACGGCAACTTCACTGGCTTTTACAGGGTAACCCCAAAGAGCTGTGGCAGCGCCACAGACCCCAGGGACCTTCTTCCCCACGAAGTGCAGAGCGTTTGCCTCGCTCGCCTAGCCTCCCGGGGCCGGGCGAGCAGCCACCACCGGCGCCCCGCCGAGCGCCCCCCGGGACCGGCCCCGCACCGCTTCCTCCCGGCCGAAGGGCGAGGCGCCGACAACGGGACCGCGCCGCCGCTCGGGGCCCGCCAGGTGCCGCTCCCGGCCTGCGCCACCCCCACACCGCCGTCGCGCCCGCCCAACCCCGGCCGCCGCCAGCAGAGCCCCCGCGCTGCGGCCCGGGCTCCGGCCCCGGCGCCGCCGCAAGGTCACTCGGCCGCCCCCGCCGGCCGGGCCCTCGGCGCCTGCGCCCGGCCCGCACATACTCACCTGCCCGCGCCGGCCGCGCAGCTCCGCGGGCCGCCGGGCGCGGGCGGAGGCGCGGCGAGAGGGAGGGAAGGAGCGGGCGGCCGGCCGACGGCGCGGACCGGCGCACGGCCCCAGCTCCCCGGCCTCGGCGCGCCAGGCCGCGGCGAGGCGGGTGCGGCCCCCGCTCGGCGCCCCGGGCCGGCAGCGCGGGAGGCGCCGCCCTGCCCGGCCCTTTGTGCGCGGGGACGCGTGCCAGTCGCGCCGCGCCCGCCCGGCCTCCCTCCCCTCGCCTCGCCGCGCCACGCCGCGGGCCCGCAGCGCGGGGCAGGTTAGGCGGCCCGGCCCGCCCGGGCGCCGCCGCGCTCTTACCGAGGGATCTGTACGAGAAAAAGGGCTAGAACGGAGCCGAATGGCCCCAGGCCCCCCTACGCACCGAGCCCGACGCCAGCGACCGCGCAGGGCCACAAAATGGCCGCCTCGATGCGGCGCCGCCAGGGAGGGGCGGGGCGGCTCGAGGAGGGCGGAGCCCGCGGCTCGCGCAGGGCTCCTGCCGCTCGCGCTGCCTGGGACGCGGCCGGCGCGGGGAGCCCGCGCGCCCGCTCCGCGCCCCGGAAGGCAACGGCACAGCCGGGGGCTGAGGGGAGAGGGGCGGGGGCTCGGCCAGCAGCGGGGCTTTAGCACAGTTGCCTCTGGTACAGCAGCGACACGTTGACGGTTTGAGGCACTTTCTGGAAATTAGTGGTGAGGAAACCTGGACTCCAAAGGAGGCGTTGATCTTCCAGCGAACAAAAAGCCCTGAGAGAGGTTGTGTCGCCTTCTTCACATAGGACCAGGTTGCAGAATTAAAATGAAAGATTACCTTGGGCCAGTGCCCTCTTTGAGTGTAACTGCCCTGCGCTGTGTCTGTCCTTCGTTCGCTTGACCAAGTACATGTGCAGCACAAATGACTGTCCCACACTGAAGCATGGCGATGCACAGCTAGGGAGATGCCCCATCACCACATTTCAGTGGATGCGGGTGCTGCAGCAGCACCCAATTCCAATGAAAAAAAGAGCCTGCATAGTCTGCTGCAAGAAATGAATGAAAATAAATCATCACCTAACATGGCAAAATGCTTTTCCAGCAAATCTGGGCGTTCAGCAATTCAGTTTACTTAGTTGTTTTTCACCACTGAACAGAAACTAGGGCTGAGCTGTGTGATGGGTGTGCTGTCTGGAGGCAATGGGATCAGGTCAGGCCTGGGGCTGCTGGGCCCCACAGTAGCCCCCACTCCATGATTTGTTTCCCTGTATATTCCCTGTTTCTACTCTCAAATTCTCCTTTACCACCCACATCCCCTCCCCAAAAAAACAGCCCACGCTTGTTCATCTTCTTCCTATAATCCCTGCGTTTACAGATTTTGTACTCTATTTGGTATTTATGGTAAAGGTGCCCTGAAAATGTATCAGTTCCATCGAGCTAACACATCCTTTCTGTGTTGCAACGTGTGCCACCTGCTTACACATCACACCAATGGCTATAAGTAATATCCAGTAATTTGTAGTTTTATCGCACTGGGCAGGGTCAGCTGTCAGCATGCACCCCTCAACATAACTGAGAGAAGCAGGTGACTGAAGTCACCAGCAGTATCCACAGCCAGGCTTGGCCAAGATACACAACTGGGAGCAGGAGCACCTGCAGCTCAGAGCCTCACTCTGCAGCACTTCCCAAGCTGTAATAGCCACCCTGCAGTGGGAAGAAG
The DNA here is from genome assembly GCF_015220075.1 of Falco rusticolus. NCBI lineage: Eukaryota > Metazoa > Chordata > Aves > Falconiformes > Falconidae > Falco > Falco rusticolus. The sequence goes on along the minus strand of NC_051196.1, from coordinate 38,025,560 downwards.
ATATAAGATAACAGAAAAGCAGCACTGGAGTATCCCAGGTCAGAAAAAAAACTAAGACTTTTCAGCTTTTGAGAACGTGATGAGTCACCACGTTGCTTTTTATCGCTGAAATAAAGTCTGGTGGAGAGACTTGTGACGTTTACTGTGTGGACCAGCAAAAAAGCCAGGACAAAACCACATAATCTTCAGCAGGCCTCTAGCCAGCGTCTGTACTGACTCCACAAAGGTGCACTGGAAAGCAAATCCTGATGCTCTGGACAGCTGCTGCAGATCATCATGTGTCCTTGCACCTCAAGTGTTCTGGTCTATGCTGCAGCTTAGCTGGGGCAGTCTGAAACAAATGTCTGCGACTCAGGTTACCTGCACATGTCTCCAACTGCCTCCTCAGCCATACCCCAATTTTCATGGGAAGTAAATATATAGTTCACTCAAGATTAACAGAATCAGATTTACTGTAGATTGTATGAGGGGGAACAAAATCCTGGACTAGTTATTAGGAGCATGCCTAGTGACCAAGGGCACCAAAGAGGAGTTGGCAGCATGATGCAGTTAGGTACCAATAGCAGGGGGAAAAAGTGGCTCTGGAAAGCAAAACACTGGTAGGCAGGTTAAAAGACAGGGATCATAGGTAACAGTGTCCAATATGCTCCCCTGTAATATGCACATGGTGGAAGGCAGAAAGTGCTAGAAAAGAATGGTATTTGCCTTTATTAGGTATGAGGAAACTGTTGAGAGAGTGCCAATTTATCTGTCTCCCCCACCTAAACTGAAAGTGAAGCAGGATGTTAAGTACATAATGGGGGGGTAGGGGTGGTGGTGTGGAATTTATACAGGATGCTCTAAAGTAAAGTGTGAGGGAACAAGCACCCATTGTGCCACTAAGAAGAACTAGTAAGTTTGAGTAAAACCAAGGCCAAGAGTTTTTTGAAAGAAAGCTCACACAGACTCCTGGTGTACGGGACCCCCTCCAGCACTGGCTTGGGGGGGTGCATGTTGGTTTTGTTCTACAGAGCTGATTTTTATTAGTAGAGAAGAGCACTGCGTTACGTTACTGCACGGCCACTTCACTGGCTTTTACAGGGTAACCCCAACAAGGCCCCAGGCGTTTGCCTCGCTTGCTTCACCTCCTGGGCCAGGCGAGCAGCCACCACCAGCACCCTGCTGAGCGCCCCCCAGGACCTTGGGTTTACTTCTTTCTGTCATGGAGAAAAGTATGTCCACTATAAATTTTTCCTCATCTTGCCATACAAGCATTCTCAAACAAACATTTCTTAACAGTGTGAATGAGTTTCCCAAGTCTTTATATATAGAACTGATGTTTTATATCTTAGTACATAAAAGAGGTGGTGAGAATCTTCAGGATCTGGGGCTCCCTCTTCTCAAAATTATTATAAATCTAAGCTATTTGAGTTTTTTTAAAAATTAGCTCAGATCAGCCATTGAGTTTGAGAAGAATGACTCACCAAAAGTCAAATGCTGACTTGATGCCAGAGTGAGTTTCTAACAGTGTTCACAGAAAACTCAGGAGTTCTTTCTCTATTCTCTAATAAAAGGCTACACTTTAGCCACTTACTGATAATGCTGCATAATTCAGCCAGAAAGGCAGATCCAAAATGACTGGAAGTAGCCAAGTTTAAGTCTTCTCTATAATTTTTTATCATCCATGAAACACAAAGAACAATTTCATAAACATATAGATCTAAAACATGCCGGCAGTGTTATCATGTGCTTAACCCAGGAAACAGTACATATAACACCTCTAAAACCTATTTATGCATATGGTAGTTTCAAAAATGTTTTGAAGAAATAGGTGCCAGCCCTACAAAATTAAAACTGCCAAAGCTAATAATTTCCAACAGAACAACTGAGGATTAGCTTTGCGTTATAGCCAACCAGATCCATCCCTGGTAACAAAAAAAAAAAGCAAACAAACCAAGCTTTTGTAACACAATCCACCTTGTGAGACTTAGCTTCAGCTTTTACGTTACATGGTTCATCTTCGAGTTAGATACCATCCAGACTGCAGGCTTACTGTCTAAAGGGTATATTAAATTCAGCAGCTAATACAGCATCTGTCAATCAAACTACTTTGAGAGCTGTCAGCTTATGCAACTGAAAAAAAGGCACTTTGTAATGCAGGGTTACGGTTCCTACTGCGAAGACCAACAAAGGTAAGAAAGGAGAAACGATACAAATTAATCTCATCAAACCCTTTTTAACAGACATTCCCCCAGCATTTGCATGGAACAGGAAACCGATTCCCATGCAAGTCTCTAGTGAGACAGAAGTACAGACTGTCATGCAGAGACAACTCCAGAGCCTCACGTTCCTGTCTCCAGGTAAAATATACAGGCTCAACTGGGCAAGACTCCCTAAAGTGATAGAAGCCAACAGCCCACAGGCAAACTCTTGAGTAACAGCAAAGGACTCATTACAAGGGGAGGAAAAAAACCCCAACAAAACAAAAAAACAGACTGCATTAAGACTTTATCTGCTCTCCCCCACCAATCATGTTCCAACCTAACTAGTGCTGCAACTGAAGCTTGCATATTCTGCCTATGCCACTCCCCCAACCATTCAACTTGTCTTTCCTTACTTAGAAAAATATCACATGGAGAAACACAATGGAGGGGACAGCAAAGTGCATCATCATTGTACATAAACTGTGTAACGCTGAAGAATGTTTTAGATTAATGCACACTGGTCTGTACAAGCATCACCCAAAAAAAGGATAAAACCGAGGCAAAAAGAACACAAAATACTCAGTTTCGGGGGGTGGGGGCTGGGGTGGGGTGAGGGAGTTCTTAACTGCACGTACATCTCAACTGTGAAGGCACACAGCCACACTGAGGCATCCTTTTCCTCTAGAAACGCCAAGCTTCTTCCTATCTGAGAGTTTCTCAGAGTGCAATGCATTTGAGCAACACAAATCCAGCTACAGGATGTCCGCCTCAAAATAGAAAGAGCAGGAGGCCTGGCAATAGGTCTGTGCCACAAACAGAACAGCTACGCAGGATGTTTTACACGGAGAAACAACCACCTCTCGCCAGGATTCCACTGGCCCAGAAGTAACACACTGATTTAATTTTCCTTATTAGAAAATACATTTCCAAATAAATTATGTTTTAGCATAAATTGCTGTGAATCAATATAAACACAGTGGGTGTTATATCATCCTGCCTTTCTTCAGGATAGTCTAAGAAGCCATAAATTAAACTAGTCTTTGTGATCAGAAAGGGTAGTTTTCCAGCCAAACTGCAAGTGTCAAAAAACGTAAGTGCTGCATAATTTGTTCAAGAATGTACAGAAAACACATTTTAATCCACATCTGCATCTAGTCCATGGGTAGTGATTTTTTCTCAGTGCTGACTCCATTTAATGCTTTTGAGGTCAATTCCATCCTGCACCATTTCCCAGAGGGGGCTGTAAAGAAAGGAGAAGAATGAGGACTAAAATGTACAGGACAATATCAAAAACAACCACCAAAGACAGTTTCATCAACTACACAATAAATTAGGACATACCCATCTACCCATCTTCTTCTGGAGGTCAGGAAGCTTCAGACAATCAGTCCTCAACTGTGTCCTCACCCCAAAATACAAGAGGTGAGAGAGCAGGGCACCTCATTTCCTGCCCCCATTTTAGGCATAAACTACTGCTGTCTCTTAGAGACTGAGCCCTCACATTTGACACTGTCCAGATGAGTCAGGAGTCTTTCAGTTTCACCAAAAAAACCCCCCACCAACCTTATTGATACATAAACTCAGTAATATCACCTCTGGCTTAGAAACTTCTAGGTATTGCCCTACATCCTTGCCCTACTCATATTCTTTCCCTGACAAAGGCAGGATCTGGGAGAAGGTTTGTTACCAGGTCTGTTTCCTTCAAAAATTTCTCACTACTGTTAAAATCAGGCCCACTACCCACTCTGGCAATACCGCTCGCTTATATACAGACACCACCACATTTCTGAAGCAAACAATTATTTTCAGCTAAATCCAGCTCTTCAAATATTACCATACTGAAGTCTTTACATTCAGTAAGATGGCTCACCTCATTTCCCTCAGCCTCCTAACATGCTGTATGCACTTCTGCACCGTATAATCCACTTCTTCTTCTGTAGTGAAACGACCAATGCCAAATCTAAACCAAAAGAAAACCATTAAGGACTAGAATAATGTGCATATGTAAGGGTGGAACAAATCCACCACCTACTGCTAGCAGAAAAGAAGAATATTTGGAAGCATTAGGGAAGACCACTCCACGCACCTTATAGATGAGTGAGCCAAGTCTTCATCTGTTCCGATAGCCCGCAAAACATAGGAAGGCTCCAGAGAAGCTGATGTGCAAGCACTGGGGACAGGGAAAGCAGGCAAGTTTCAAACTTCTCCTCATATGCAGATGCTACACTGAAATAACACTTCACTAATCTCCAACAAGGAACAGGTCATTTACAGGCATTTAATATTACTATGACCCTACAACAACCTGTACCAGCTTCCTCAGCCTCTTAGAAACCACCAGTGAATACAAGCAAGAAGAGTGGTATTTCTGCTCCTGAAGAATGGAAGGAGCGGGCATTAGAGGGGAATGAATATAATAAAATAGGAGCACAAAGTAAGAAGAGAGAACGCATAATGCAGGAAGAATAAATACAATGCCAAACAGAAGCAGCAAGAATGCAGACTAAGAGGTAGCTGAAATGAAAGCCATGAAAAAAGACAAAGGATCAAAGACAGAATTAGCCAGAGAAGGTAACATACCAACAGAAACATTAAAAAAAAAAAAAAAAAAAGGCTTCACAAGCTGTTGTTTTGCAGCAAAACAATTAAATGAAACACAGCGTGCAGAGGAATCCAGAGCAAGATGACCTAGTTATAGTCATCACTAGAGAAAACTTCCATCTTCAAGCAGCAGGCAACACTGGTTATATGTTGTTACTCAATTTTTACAGGTAGCAACACGCAGCATGAACTGGAAAGCCATTTACAGCTCTCTGGTGTGCAAAGCAGAGCCTCAGAAGAGATTTTTAAATTACAGAAGTGTCTGGCTTCAGAGACAGTCATGTGCAGACTTGTTCTTCCTGTTCACAGTGCCAACATATTTCTAATTAAAGACACACTGACCACTTTGTTCCCAAAGGTTAGGAAAGGAGGGCATCTTGACACTCAGTTACCTTCATCACAACCATCAAGTTCATCTTAGTAACAGAAACATTACTCATCACTCCTGTAGAGCCAACAGAGCTCCATAAAAGCGTATTCAATTTTCTTTCTGCTTTTGCATTAAACACAGGTACTAGAAGCTAATTTAATTCAGATATTTGCCCAACTTCACTAGATTCTAGTTACTATCTGCCACTTGTGTGTAATCCTGCTGAAGGACAGAAGCTGCTCAAATGCTGGTAGCCTTTAGAATGAAAGCGTCACGGGCAGTTACAAGTCAAGGCTACTCAGGCTGCATTTAACCAGTCTGCAAGGCTAGCAGGTAGGAATTTCTAGGCTGTTATTTTCTGGTGGTTTTGGAGGTTTTTTTGGTTTTGGGTTTGGTGGGGTTTTTTTTTGCTTTCACGATGAGTAAATTAGACCTTCATTTAAAATGTGCCACTTAAACACCATCTTAGAATGCAATCAATGTCAGGCTGACTCACTAACCAAATACACAAATACATGGCACAGAGGAGATCACTCCTTAGTTTGTACGTCCATTAGCAGATGTTATTTTCTCACCAAAATGTACTGCTATCCTCCCACACGTTCCACCTACCTTCCTGAAGACAGAGCCACATCTTTCAAAGCCATCAGAAGACTCTCCCCTTCCACATATGCAAAAGATAAATTGATGCATCCTACACACAAATAAATGAAATAGAAAAAAACTTCCATCAACTGAAATCTAGGGCAAATCCTACCCCACATGGCAGTACTTGCAAAACATGTAGCTGAAGTGCATTATTCAGTCATGGTCATTAACACTGAGGAGCTAAGGGGCTCTGGATCTTGCTAATGTTACCTGGATAGCGATGCTCTCTATCTCCATTCATAACCACATCAGGAACTTCAGTCATTATTTTTGTAACCAGTCGTTCTGCCAGTTGAGAGATTCGCTTATGGTCGTACTAGCAAAGAAACCAGAAAAGAGACCAAAATAATGAACGGTGTACAGTTTGACCTCACTCGAACTGCTTTGTGTCACCAGCCATGAGCAAACTGAAGTAGCTGGGTTTGCAGTTTGGTTAGACTAGGGAAAGAACACACCTGAAACTTAAAAAGAAACTGTCAAACTCTGCCTACTCTACAGACTGTTTTAGAAGAGAACTACCAGCTTGGTTCTAGCTAGCTCAGCCTTCAAAAATATTCCAAACCATTCAGAAAGATCTATATATACACAAGCTGCCAAACAGGCTTTCACAAAAGCACAGAGTCCTTTACGTTTAAAGACAAATTAGGCAGTGCATAAGACGACACATTTTGCAACAGAAGTGCATCTATTATGGTAAGTGCCCCTTATTTCCCTAGGAGCTCTCGAACTATACTACATAAACACATGGACTCACAAATTACTGTGAACTCAGCTTGGCAATGAGAACTGTCCACGTGCACTGTCTCGTTCCAGACTAAAAAATGAGGTCACTTACACTAAAAAAACCAGCATTAAGGTACGGTATCAGCTCTGGTGTAGAGAAATGGCCAGATGCACACATGCAATGCATGCTTATAAAAAGAGGGTATCTCAAATGTTACTTGGTGTACAAATGCCAGAACTCTGCCAGGCAAGGAAGAGAATCCAGATCTGAGGATCATGCAGAATTCAAGCTCTGCAGGCTCTCCAATCTTTAACAAGGCTTCCCTAATCACCCATCTCAGATGAAGATCTCTGCCTGCCCCCCAGGAAGAAGCTTGATCCTACATGTACGGGTATCTGGCTTATGCGTCCCACTGGCATTGTATTAGAGGATTTTTACATTCCAGCTGTAAGGAATGGATTGGTGCCCACAAACAGATGTAGCAGCACACAAAGGCTTAGTTAGAGACCAGACCTAGCAAATAAAAACTTTACTGTCCAAGCTAGGGAAAAAAAAAAAAAAGTAGTAATTCTTAGTTGCAAAGCTGCAGTAAACTTGAACTTACATACATTTAACAGGTATGATAATGGACTCTGGAATTTTTATTTTTTTCAATATAGATTACACAAACATGGAGTTATACCATTTCAGAGATGCTGCTAATGCATGTGCACAGAATGGAGAGATGAGTGTAAGCACTTAAAGCTGTATTTTACTAGAACTGTCAACGATAAACCTGTTGTAGAAAACCATGATTCAAACCATTTCAAGTAAAAAAGAAACTTAAGAAAGAACTTCCAATTACCCAAAAAGTCCTTGAAAAATGTCAAAACATTTACTTAATGTTACAACACGAAAATCAAATTTAATTCATGCACATGGACACAAAAAGACCTAAAGAATCTAAGACTTAACTGGCCCTCTAATATTCTTTTCTGGAATCCAAAACAAATATCTCCTCCCACATACCTCCATCTCTTCCTGTGCCACTTCACATGCTGCCCCCAGGCCCACTGCCAAAGGAGTGGGCACAGTCCCAGACCGCAGTCCTCTCTCCTGGCCTCCCCCACTTTGCAGGGGTTCTAGCCTGACGCGCGGTCGACGGCGAACATAGAGAGCACCAACCCCTTGAAAACAAGGAAAGCTGTTTTAGTATGCACCCACCATTCTGAAATTATGCAAAGGGACTCCAAGGTTTGGAAACATTCCTTATTTCCACAGCAAACACATATTTGGACACCTCACTGGAGGAAAAAAAAAAAAAAAAAAAAGTAGTGAACATATACAGAAGCACAGTATTTTCTAGGAAATGCTGTTCGTCCCCATCATTCGCATTTCTCTTCGCTCAGGCTCCCAGAGCTTTAGCCATGGGAGAAGCTCAGTTTCCACCAGCATGCTTTAGCCACCTAAGGAGTCCGTACTTCCCTTACTTCTCAATTCCTGTGCACAGCTGAAGTTCATCCCTTTACACTGAAGTTTTTATGTGCAGGTATTTCATTCATGTATGTTCCCTTACTGACTTCCAACCGAAAGCTCTAGAAGAACTCCTTTCTGTGGTTTACCAGGCCAGCAGTAGTCCCAGAAGTCCTCTCCCATCCTTATTAGGGAGACTCATCAGTGGCACCGATTTCCAACAGGCAGATTAGATATGCCAGCCAGTTCCACTGTCTGCTCTCCTCACCTGTGAACTTGATTTCCATGTCTTCACGTGCCTTGGCATACCTAACAAGTAACTGTCACCACATGAAGAATGTTTGCAACTTCTGCTCATAACAAGTTGTGAAAATTTATGTCTGTCACCTGCTCAAAGTTACTGGTTGAAAACTTAGTCCTCATCCAGAGAGGACTTCAGCTCTGAAGAGAGCTCATGCATAAAGAGACAACATATTGAAAAAAATAATTTTGTCTTTTGTTTCTGAATAGCACACAGAATACAGCAAACCTGCTTTCTGTCTTTCTGCATCCAGTGTTACAAACTAAATTGATCGTGACAGTGATAATAGCTGAACTTTTACTATTTGGGAACCAACTAAAAAATCCATAGCCAGATTTTAAACCCCACTCCGCAAAGAAGATGCACAAATGGAGCTGGGGGGGGAAGAAGCCATTGGAAGTACAAGACAACCAAAATGACTAAGCATTTAAGCTTTCCAGTTACCTTTTGATCTCCCCATTGCAAGTTACACTCAGGACTAAACTTTACCGTGTAACCCAATCATTTTATTTCAACTGTTTCAGCATCAATAGTGCTTCACACCAAGCAGACAACTCCTGAAAAGCCACTCCTCCTAATACTGCCACCATTTTAAGATACTGTTTCTTCCTTCAGTGAAACGACCTCACAACCCACCTGCACTGAAGATCCGCACACCACAGCACAGCTCTAAGTCTGGCAGTGGTGCCTGAACTACTCCAAAATCAGTCCAATACCAGTCTTAGAAGATACTTCCTGTCACTAAGACAGGTAGGTTTTACTTCATACGCTGCATAGTTACCTTAAGGTAGGCAGGCATGGAAGCAACAATTCTCTAGAAAAGCATTTCAGTACGTACCTTTGGGCCCATAAATTTTATGGCCACTGATGCTCATTAGATCAATTTTCATGTTGTTGACATCCATAGGAATTTTACCAATTGCTTGTGCAGCATCTGTGTGGAAGAAAACCTTATGCACACGGCAGATCTCACCTGTAATAAACACACAAAAGCAAAAAAACCCCATGTAATCTCATCTAATGGTTATGATTCCAATGACTCCAACAATGAATCTAAAGCATCAGTTTATAGCAGGGACAGGTTCTAAGGTGACAAAGGAAGAAACGGGCACTGTCATGTTTCTTTTACAGTAGTGTCTAAAGCTGCATAGGAGCTATTCTGGCTGGTGCCTAGCTGGGCACAGGTTTAGGCAGGTCAGCAGGTAAGACTGCAGTGAATTTCTTCAGTTAAGTAGTTAAAAAAGCCTGCTGCTGCTAAGAAGTAAGACTGCTTCCAAAACCACACCTACCAAGTTTAAGTACAAATGGCTGCATGGGTTCATGACCATATACAACAATACTGGGGGAGAAGGGGTGTCCAAGTGTGGTGCTCACCATCCCCTCCAGCCTCAAATTCTGCATATTTCTCTTCTTAAACACTACAAGTCCACAAAGTCTACAATAAACCATTATAGAATGTAAACTCAATTTGGCCAGTTACCTGTGCAAATTTTTCATCCATCAGTGAAACTAGAAACACTGCAGCTGATCTGTACAAGGCTATAATTGCTGCAATACTCACTGTAGAAGTACTATATTTCATCCTTATTTCCCCTTTAAAGTAAGTTTTCATTTGGGACAGCATTATTATTTATTCCTTAACTATACTACATCTAATTTGTTGCATCAGTAGCACTTGGGTATGAAAATATTAAGTAAAATGAAGCAGATGTGACATTAGTTGGCCTCTGGAAGCCACGGTGTACTTACCAATGTCATGAATTGGCTGCTTTACTCCTATTTCATTATTCACAGTCATTACAGAAACCAAACTTGTATCTGGCTGGAATGCATTCTCCAAATCCTGGTGAAATATTCATACAGAAGTTGTGACTAATGGCAGAAGCAAGATTCCTGTGTACACCTTCAATTTGCTAGCAAATCTTAACCACCAGCCTCCTAACTAGCACGTTATGGAGAAACCCCTTGGGTTCTGACAAACAGTCCTGGCAAGAACACTAATCCATGTGAAATTCCTGTAGGAAGAGGAGCACGATCAATTGCATTTCTGCATATCCTAACCCTGGTATGCACTGTGCCACCTGACTTGATTTAATCATGTCAGAACAGGCTTTTGCCATGTCTTGTATATTCCTCTGAACTATTTTCTTTAATAAATTAACCACCCACAAAACAGCTTAAGCCACATCTAGACAAAGTGGCTGGCTATAAAGGAACTGCATTATATACAAGAAAGCATTGTGCAAAGAAGGAGTCTGCCAGCAAAGTTCTCAGAGAACACAGCTAAGACTCCTGCGCCTGCAGGCCTAATCCCTCTACCCCACCACATACACACAACACCTCTCCAAGTCAGATGACAGGGCTAGAAATAAAACTGACGCTGTCCTGTATTACAGGACACAAATCATGAAATAAGCATATACAACATCTAAATCCCAGGACTGCAGCCAGTACAGCCAGAAGGGTCAGTTCATGGACAGCAATCAGAAGGGAGTATGGTAATCACTGATGCCTTGAGTAGCTCAGGTCATGGAATTTCACCAGTGTCTCCTGCATCAAAGCCAGCTCCATCCTAGTCATGTACTGGGCTCTCTATAAGGGTATGCACAGCTCCACCTGCATGGGTGTGAAGCATGAAGGCACAGCAGGTGAACTATGGGATGAGAGATGAATGTTTTGGTTGAGAAAAAGTCTAAAGCAGACAGAATAGAATATCTTTCCCCAGCCGTGACAGATTTGACTGTGACCCATTCTACATTGTGATATTTACCATCCTTTCCTCTTTATCATCAAGAGGACACAAGGCCCTCTTAAGCATCAATGTGAAGCAAAAACCTCTTCTATTTTCACTTTCTTTCTGTCAGTAAACAACCTACCTTCAAATCTATAAGCCCATTCTTTTTAACGGGTAGATATGTGACCCGAAAACCTTCTGTCTCCAAGGAACGGCAAGAATCCAACACGCACTTGTGCTCTGTTTGTGTAGTAATTATATGCTTTTTTCTGGATTTATAGAACCTTGCGACACCCTGTCAGGCACAATCCATCAACAAAAAAACTGCTGTTAGATCACGGAAGAAAGCGAGCTTTACACAAAACGATCAGAAATAAGAAATCACTATTCAGATATAATACATTTGGATCTTCCCCGTTTTCCCCAAAGTGATGAATCTAAAAGGTAATGACATGCAATTCACACCACATATTTCCATCAGCACTCATTTTTCAAAAGGCCTGCAAAAATGTTAGCCAATATAAGTTCTAGACACTATTAAAATAAATACTTTTAAAAAAACATTTGCAATGGAGTCCTATACAATGACAAAGTCTGAACAAGCACACACTAAAGGTTAGAACACTACCTGATCCTAGTCAGAAAAAGGTTTGTGATCAACATCTCCGCTATATTTCATTATAAAGATTTTAATTACGTAAGCAGAAGGACTGCACTCGGTGCATATAAGGTAAACACCAAGTATTATACTCTGTCCTCAAAACCATGTCCTGGGCACTAAAACATCCCAGTATTTTCTCCACTTACGTAGTAGAGTACCACAAGGAATAAATCCAGGAACTTGAATATCTGCTAACTGGGCCAATATATTAACACCTAAACTATTGAAAAACGCATACAGTTCTTAAGAGCATAATCTTAACAAATAACTATCAGCATAAACCTTTTACCTTTATTGCCATATTATTTGATTCTGTTGCACCACTGGTAAATATAATTTCCCTTGAATCAGCTCCAATTAAATCTGCAACTTGCTGTTTAAAAAGAAATACAAATTTGACTTGTTAAGATAAAATATAATGAACTCATCAGAGCAAAACACATGCAAAATGTTTTCAAGAATACACCCTTGCGCCTGTCATAAAAAGAACGTAAACCCCAGTAAGTATTGATTCCCCCAAAAATGACAGACTCGCACCTAAGACTAGCAGAATGATAAAATATGGAGTTAGCTCAGTTATTGCAGCAGCATGCTTGTGACCTCAGGAAACCAAAAATTTTGAGGCACTTTCACCTTAAGTATTGGTTTCTGCCAATTGGTTTTCAGTTGCTCTAACCTCATTATTTTTTCTCACAACAAATCTGCTTAAGTACAACTATGCAAAGAGAAAGCTGCTATAATACAGCCCACAGAGAACTAACTAACTACAACAGCCTTATTGTTAATTTTGATTTTCTTTTGACACTGGCATTTGCTCGCCAGCAGGAAAACCACTATGACTGCAGAGAGCTGAAGACTCACCTGCCTTGCTTTCTCCATGGCAGCCTCACTCTCCCAGCCATAGGCATGGGTCCTGGAGTGGGGATTGCCGTAGTAGGCTGTCAGATATGGGAGCATGCTGTCCAGGACTCTGGGATCCTGCAAGACATGAACCACACAGCCTTAGAAAAGGAGAAGGAAAAGCATCTCTGTCCCCTCTACACCCCCCTGATACCTCTGTCCCAGGATTTGCAGCACTTCTTCTGCAATGTCTAGATTTAGCTCAGGCCAGACCTTGAAAGCTTGAGGTTGTTACACCTTATATACAACACTGCCTCCAGTGAATACGAGCATCTGGCAATCACGTTCCGCACCCTCACACGTAACCTCGATCTGCCTCAAGACAACCATGCAAGAATAGGATTTTCTGGGCATACAGAATCACAGAATGGTCTGGGTTGGGAGGGGCTTTACAGACCACCTAGTTCCAACCCGCTGTCCCAAAGGACACCTTCCACTAGACCAGGGTGTGCCAAGCCCCAACCAGCCTGGCCTTCCAAGCAGAAGCAACACCAAGTCTTAAAAAGTCAGGAAAAACTACGCAGGTAAGCATCTCGATCAGATTAATTCCTTGCTGCCCCTAAAAGCAATACTCGTACCCGCAGCTGCTGGTGCGAGCTCTGCCGTGGCTCCCGCCCCGCGGCGGCCCCGCAGAGCACGGAGCGGGCACCGAGCCTCTGTACAGAGGCGGCGAGGCAGGAGAGCAGGGCCGCGGCGGGGGCAGAGCTGCTGCCCAGGCGGGAGACCGGCGGCGTCGGAGCGGCGCGGCTAAAAGGCCTGCGGCGGCCCGGCCTCCCCGCCGCCGCCCGGCCTCCGCCGTTACAGCTCCCTCTAAGTGACGCTGCTTCGGGCGCGGCCGCGAGCGCAGGGAGAACCTCACGCCCGGGAAGACGCGGCCGCGCCAGGGGGAGGCGGCGGAGGGCGAAGGCCGGAGGCCGGAGCAGAGGCTGGGCCTCCCCTGCCCCGTGCCGCCTGCGCGCCGGGCAGCGCCGTAGCTTCACGGGTCGAAGCAGCGGCGGCAGCAGCGCGGGCGGGGGAGACGCGCTCTTACCAGCGGGGTGGTGGCCTGCACGTCCATGTAGAGCGGCCTCAGGGCGCCGCCTCCATCGCCGCTTCGTCCCGAGGATGGGGGGGACGGCCGGGACGGTGCTCCACCGCCCCGCCCCGGAGCCTCGGGCGCCGCCGCCGCTGCCGCCGCCCCCGGCCTGGGCAGCAGTTCTGCCCCCGCCGCGGCCCTGCTCGGCGCTGGCGCGACCATCGAAAGCCACCGAGAGGCGGGAGCCGCCCGCAAAGCCGCCAGGCGCCGCCACCCCGACATAGCCTCGGTGCTGGGCGCACCCGCCCCTTCCGACTACGTCAGGGCACGCACCGGAAGCGGAGACCGGAGCGGGCAGCGGTGGCGGGTGCGGTGCGGCCGGAGGGAGCGAGGTACGGGCGGGGTGCCGGCCCTCGCCCCTCCCCAGGGGGTTTGCGGTGGAGGCTCGGGTCTCCGGGGCGGGGTGCGGGCGGCGGTCAGAGCACCTGCGAGGTGAGGCGGACGTGGAGGGCCCTGGTGCGGCGGGCGCGAGGCCTGGCGGCGGGCGGGAGGCGGAGGCCGCCCCTCCCGGGGGGGCCGCAGGGCCGTGCGCAGCCTGAGCCCTCGCCTCGGCCTCGGGCCCTGCGGGGCGGGTTCGCTGCCCCGCTCCGACGTCGGTGGCAGCTCCGGAGGACGGGCCCGGCAGCAGAAGCATTGCTACGTGACGCCGTGCGCTGCTCACGGGGAACTGAAGAGCACGGAGGGGGGTCCTAAACAGCTCTCGGAGACACAGCGGCACTCCCCGGAGCTTGCCGAGGGCGAAACAGGGCCGTCATCGAGGCACTGGCATTCCCTTCCTGCCTTTTCCTGCTTGACGCGTGAGGAGACGAGCCCAAAAGCCTGCAAACCATCCGACACTACACTTACGAGACGCTCTGAAGTGTGCGGGCCGGCTTTCCAGCCCAGTTTGGTTATAGAAGTGTTAGTCAAAGCAGTAAATCCATGTAGGTGTTTTGTTTTCTTTTCCAGATGCCTGTGACCATGGGCCCATACGGGCAATCGCAGCCCAGCTGCTTTGACAGAGTAAAGATGGGTTTCATGATGGGCTTTGCAGTAGGCATGGCAGCAGGAGCACTATTCGGCACGTTTTCCTGCCTCAGGTATGCTGAGGAAACAGCTTCTGTGAACAGGTCATGATACAGTGAGAGCCAGAGAAACGCCACTGTGGGATTGGGAAGGGAGGTGCGGATCTGGTCCTGTGTCATCACACAGGTGAAACTTTGTTAGTGGCTACAAATTAACCACAGTTGAAGAGCCTCTTGTCAGCCCTAGCCTCAAATGAGAAAGTCTAATGGTGGTGGAGCATCACCTCTGGGTCAGCTGTGTATGAGGAGGTCACGGTTTCACTGACCTTTTCCTGCCGCTTGTAAGGGGGATTGCATTGGGAAGCTGAAGCTGGAAGATCAGCTCCAGGAAGAGCTGGATGAATTGGCTGTGCAGATAAACATGTAGCCCTCTCCTTGCTCTAAAGCTTCCTAGGGTATTCTGCAAGCTCTTGGGTATGTGCATCATGGTTGCTTTGGGTGTCCCATCCCCCTGCATGGAGGCAATCACTTATATGGACCCCGAGTCTTAATTGCAAGAGTGTAGGCAGAGCTGTGGATGGCACTGGCACAATACCACTGTGAATCAGAGAGGGACACCTTTCCCCAGCACTCCCCGGCATGCTGGCAGGGAAACAAACAATGCTCGCTGCTCCAAGATAGCCCTTGCACTGCGTACTGACTGGTTTTGGCACGCATCATCTGTGAAAAGGAATTCCTGAAATAAGCTCTTTAATATTTTGCAGAACGTTTTATGCTTGAGGTTTTTTAATCTGTGATTAAATATTGGCGATGATTTGTTGTGAACCTAAAAGGAGGAAAAGGCACAAAGTCTAATCTGATAGTTTAAAGAGTTTTCTGATCTCTCTCAGATTCTGGAGGGTATTTGGAAGTGGTACAATGCTAGCAGAAAATACAGATTTAAGGTATTCAGAAGAAGTGACAGTGGTTCTATCGTACTTGACACAACTATGTTACTTCTGCTGTACTGTTTTTGAGGGGAAATCTCCATGTTTAAAAATCAGGTGCATGAAATTCCTTAGACTGTATAGTCACTGCCGTGCTTAGAAGTCAAATATCATGAGAGCTTCCTGAGATGGAACAATTTATTTCAGTCTGACCTTAGGTAAGTGGGAACTGGAGAACAGAAATTCCTCTGGACACCTCTAGGCCTTTCATGTTTCTCTCATATTAAAATATGGTGTCAGCGGTGAATAGGAAGAGTTTACAACATGATTTTAAGTTGGTGATACGAAAACCAGTGCCACTGCAGCCAGACAGGATAGTAATGCAACAGCCTATCCCCTTTTTATTCTCTGGCAAGTCAAATATTTGAACAGCACAATTTTTTCCCCCAAAAAAATAAGGGTATTTAGGGCACTAGCAGGTAAAGCTGTTCCTGCTAGTGGTGTGGCAGGAGGGTACAGCATCAGGTGGTACTGCTGCAGGAAAAAAAACACACATGGGCCATTGGCGAGGGTCACTCAAGTGCCCAAAGAGTATAGCTCCTTACCCCACCCCCCCCACCCCCTGCCCGCTGTAGCTCAGGCACAGGGCACTGCAGCCAGTCTCGTTGTGAAGGCAGGAGTATCATTTAAATTTAGACTGAAGAGGAGGTATTTGATTTGGGCATTCAGTCTGCATGTATCAGATGTTTCCTGTTGCAGATCTGTTGTTACCTGTCAGGCTTCGGCTTTTATGTAATTTCTTTGTTTTTCTTTATCTCAGGATTGGCATGAGAGGACGAGAGCTGATGGGTGGAGTTGGCAAAACCATGATGCAAAGTGGTGGGACCTTTGGGACATTCATGGCTATTGGTATGGGAATCCGCTGCTAACCTGGCACTTGGGTTTTATCTTGGAATGCCCCTGTCCAGCCATTCCTTCTCTGTACCATAATAAAATCTTTAGATATCTAGAAGTGAGAGCTCTTCATGAAACAGTGAAGCACTGTCTTCCCTGCTTTTCTGACTGTAAACATGCTTTTAACCAAATTTCTACTTTCCTCCTATCTCAGTCTCATGACAATGAGAATTAATAATGCATTGTACTATGTTAAAGTTCCTATTTCACAGACATAAGTACAGCACACACGTTTCACCCTTTGGTACTCGGGCAGCTCACCTTCCCCATGTGTCAAGGTGGAGCTGCTCTGGCTAATTCAGATCAACTATCAAATTCCTGTCTTACTGCAAAAATAGGGGGATTGAAGCTTATCCCATTTCCAAGTGCCAGGTAATATGGGGCAAGTGCCCTCACAAAGACCAAGGGACCCCAGAAGGACTTGGGCAAGTCCTTCTCCAGCTGAAGGCAAACTACAGCAGCCTGGACACTTTCCAGCCAGCCTGGCAGCACATGGGTGCAGGAAGCAGCCACGGAGCAGCACAGAACAGGTACAGCTGTGTTGCCGGTGCTGGAAACTGTTAAAATTGCTGGAAAATGGAAAACTGCTTGTGTCACATGACAGGTAATTAGTGATGAGTCACAAGGATGACTTCAACACCAGACATGAGAGAGGTACTCCTTGGTCAGGCCTTGAGTGACACCTTTCCTAAAGCTCTCCCTTCAGGACTAGCTGTGCTGCAATTTGCTGTGCTATTGAGCACAGAAGAGGACAGCCTGACTGCGTTGCCTCTCACAGCTCTGAAGGTCCAAAGGGTGCAGTCTCGCACACCTTGTGAGGCGAGGGGCATGCTGCTGTACAGCCCTTCTGGAGAAGGGATGGGCAGAAGTGGTTGCAGCTGCCTCCAGCAATAGGAACTTGCAATAGCTTTTTTCCATTCCCTTAGCAAGGGCAGGGGGCTTCTACCTGTAGGAGACCTGCTACTAGAAATGAGGTTTTCTACAGCCTGCCTTAACAGGCCTACAGGGTGCTCAGTGCTTCCCAGGGAGAACAGATGGTTATTCCCTGCATCTCTAGCACTGCCTACAGCATAACTATCACATTTAGTGTTGCAAGCCCCTATTATCTGCCTTTTGAAACAAGGCTTATCTTTGCTCCTTTGTTTATGTTTAAGGATAGGACAGGTTAGCAGCAGAACCTCAACCAGCACTTATACAACCTTTACTTGGTATGAGTGCCATCCTCCCAGTTTTTAAGGGAGAAACACAAATCTGCCACTAAAAGCTTGTTCTGTTGGCTGTCAGGTTGACTTCGTAACCCCTGAGAAACTATGCCAATCATCAAGCCAAGCAACACAGCTGCTCTGGAACAGCTCAGGTTTTACTCCAGCTGGCACAGATGGATTTAATACTGGCAACTAAAAAAATATGGGCAGACAAAAGGGGAGAGCAGCTTTGCTTGGCTGGCTTCAGTTTTGTCGCATACATATTCTTCAACCAGTATGTTCCTGCCTCCTCCCCACATCTGCCTTTATGCTACACCTAGTTGCCCAGACCCATTTTCTCCCATGGCTCGCTCCTGGACTACTGGAGATTGCCTCCTGCCATACTGCAGCTCAGCCACAGCCACACCCCCCCAAATGGACACTCTCAAGGCCAGAAACCAGCCACCACCACATTCCATCTCAAAGCACTGGCAGCATCCCTGCATAGCCCCCTTTCACCCACCTGGGTGGAACATATACTGTCTACATCTTTGACAAACACAGCTTTTGTTAGCCACTGGTTAAAAATGACAGAGAGGTAGGGAAAAGGGTACTAAGAGGGCAATCCACTTGGGCAGGCTTCCCTACAGAAGCCAGACTAAAAGCCAACGTACCTCGCTTGTACTTCATACCTTACTTGCACATCCCTGTAATTCACAACCATTCGAGAGGGGGGCAGAGGCAGGCAGGGGGGAAGTGATCTCTGTTTTGAATCTGCAGCAGGCCCAAGAAAGGGCAAGAGCTGTCAATGGCCCAGGCAGCAAGAAAACCCACAGGCCCTTCACCACCACTTCTGCAGTATGCATAGGGTTTCAAACAGCAGGAACCAGCTCCTGCATCTCCTGAAGGAGTGGTATTCCAAACACCCACCCTCCTTCCCAAGCATCTTTGGCTCACCTCCAGTCTACAGCGCACACTGCTTAGTCACATCAGGAGAGCAGAGAAATACAAGATTCATGAAAGCCTTTTTAAGAGAATTTTATTTGAGTGGTTCTTACAAAGATTGTTGCAATATGAAAGTCTTTGTTTGATAGAAATATCAAGCTGTCTTGTCAAACACACTGAAGTAACCCAAAAATATATTTCAGAGCTCACAGAGCTTAAAAAGAGCAAAGATTATATGCAACCAGAACAAAACATGTTTCTGTATTTCCTACCAATTTTCAGACTCTACTGAAATCCTTCAACTGTGCCACACCACATACATAGAAACTTACTGGAAATGCAGAGATTGTTTTGTTTGGAAACTTAGACACACCTCACACAGTATTTACAAAGAAACTTTTACAGATACATTAATCAAAAGTTACCATCAAGAAATAAAACCCTTCAATCCTTCTATTCTTACCAATTATTCAGCACAGAGCAAGCTGAGTGGCTGCCTAGAGTCAGCTTTCAGTAGCCTTTTGAATCTTCTATTTATACAAAACACTAAGTATGTCCCTTCATAAAGTCTGTCTCTGATATTAACCTTTAGCAGATCACCTACATTTAGTGAAATGTAAAATGTAATTGCTGCATTAAAAGAAAGGCTTGTGAAACATTAAAAATGTCATCATGTCCCATCTGCCTTTTACAGAGAACTTGTTTTCTATTAGCTACTTCTCAGTTCCTACAGATCACCTTAGTCAATGTACAAGAATTACAAGGCAGAACAAGAAGTCAACAGCTTTGTATACAGTGGAAATGCTAGTTAGGGAGAATGAACACACTGCATTTCTGCTTACTTCATTTTATTTTTAAAGGTAGCAGGAAGTGTACACAAAATGACATTAAATCCTTTCCTTTAGTTTTATCTAAATAAAAGATAACTCAATCTTCCTCCAAAAAATAACTATGTACAAAACTGACTAAATCCATCTTCATCGTCGAACAGGAACCAGTAGTTGGGTTGCAGTCATAGAATCTGGGAAAAGGCTGTGGTATGTTGGAAGAGGTACATACGCTGCTGTAATCATTTTACCTGATCAGAAGATAAAGAAGTTAAATCAGCATTTGGTCATTCCTGCAATTAATCAATCAATGCAGTTCTCTACATGAAATCCACTCACCTGCAAACCACCTCCCATGCAACGCATTTACAGCTGCAATGGCAGCAGCAATTGAAGGACATTTGACATACACGTTGCCCTGTAATACAGAAGTGTTAAGAGTCTATTAGAAGCTTGAGAAACACCCCACAATATCTGTTCTCCAGACACTTCCTTGGTGTGGCTGCAGTGGAAGCAAACCCGCCTCGCTATGCTCCTACTGGCATCAACTGATAATGCAGAATAAGCATGAAAAAATGGGAGTAGTGGACAGTTTTTTTACTGACTGGCATTACCATACATCTTGGCATTAAAATTTTCTAAATAGGATTTTGCAAAACAGACCAAACATTGATTTCAGATCAAGCTCACAAATAACTGATTCCTTATTTGGTCGCAATAACCCTTCCAATGGCTCCTGACTGCAAATCTCGTGTGAAACAGGGAAGTGCAAGGAGTTTGGCTACCTCTACTGGAGGCTAGCCATCAAGTCCTGTAAATCACAAACTTTAACCACAAATGCTTAAATAGATATGCGAGTTCACAGCCTGGTTTTCAAATAAATGCGTTAAGCACTCCCCATTCCCTGGGGCAAGCACATTCAGCACTTCAAGGAAGACTGGTACTGTAAAAATTCTCCAACATGAAAACTTTAGTATGTATCTCAGTCCTCTGTTCCAGTAAAGCCCAAGATGTATCTAACATGAATGACAGACTGATCTTTTAACTTCAGCAGATATCTGAAGTTTTCTGTCTGCAAATTAAGCACTAAAACAGCCTAATCCAGAGTACTGCAATATTCACATTCAACAACTGCAAGATGTACAGATGCTCACAGTAGTGTGAATGCATTTTCCTGGCTACCTACTTAAACATAGACTACTACCAGTAATTTTTGAATCAGATCAGATTCCAGCTGAAACGGATTTTACAGGAAAAGAATATGTTAAGAAACCAAATCCAGCTTTCCCTTTAGCAGCCTTCACCAGCCTGTACTAACTGTACAGTTAGAAGTGCTAACTCTTCTCAGTGCAATCTAACTCATTCCTTCACAGGGAGAAACACGAGATTAGGGGCTCATGGTTAAGGGACTAAGCAACCAACACACGCAGTTCTGTTCTGTCTCCCCTGCATAGGCATCCAAGCTGCTTAAACCTTGAAATGAGATACAGCAACATTAAAGCTCTGTTTTCCTTAACATACCACAGTGTAGACTGGTGTGGTACATGAGACCATGTATTCAGCTGGGACTGCAAAATTTTACCCACAACAAATTACACCTTCATGGCTGATTACTGATGGCCCTTAGCCTGGGAAGTATGGCTGTCTGGGAAATAACCCTAAAAAGATGGGTGATTAAACACTTAAAAGATAATATTACCAGAATCTAATCCTAGAAAACAGCACAGCACAGTGGAAACTTCAAATACAGTGTTTTTAAATATGTGTGGGTATTTTGTATCTGGGTCATTGCTATTCTGTATGAAATCTGTTTTGTCACAGTAACAAACAGCTAACTCATGACATAGTAGCTGTAGGTGTTGTTTTTTTTTTCTTTCAAATCCACTTGCTAACATGAGCCACATATGCAGCTCTATGTGCTCAGAACCTATGGGAGGTATGTTGCGGGCTGTTGCATTCTTTGGGGTTTGGGGGTGGTGGGTTTTTTGGGGTCTGTATGTTTGGTTATTTTGTTGCTGGGTTTACTTCTCCCCTCCCTACTCCCCCATCTGCTGAGGGACACTTTGTTTCCTCTAAGATAGTAATAGACTAAGATAACTGTGGGAAAGGTTTCTACCTCCCATTAGCCCAGATTAAAAAATGCCAGGGAAGACTGTATGTTGTTTTATGTACTAGACTGCAGCTCATCTCTCATCTAATCTCTCGGTAATCCCCATTAAAGGATTTCAGGTGACACGAGTCTTCTGTAGAAGCAGCACAAGATAACAAAGGTTTCTGAATGCCAAGTGCATTACAGAGCAGAACAATCCCATCTGAGCAATACTGACAAGGACAGTAGTGTAGATTTCAGCCTTGCACAATCAAATGGAACACAACAGAACACTTCCAAGGTCTGATGGCTGGAAATTAATCTGACTACAAGAGCATTTGAAACCTGTGCTTCAGTTTGGGCTGTAAATTCCATATAAAAAGGGTTCTAAGCCAATCTGTATTTACAGAGCTTCCACAGTTTATATTCCAAGAGCTGAAGTACAAGGGAAGAGATAACCAGTCTGGGGATTGCATAAACAAAGTGAACACAGAAGAAAAATGTATTAGCCTTTTTAAGATGCAGGCTGAAGAGTCCCTCAAACAGGCGCTAACCTGTAACTAAGTCTGCATCAGTAGCCCTTTTTCTTCTCCTCCCCGTTATAGCTGCAGACACTTACACTACTAGCGAGCACAACTGTTCGCAAGTGTGGTATTATTAGGCGGGCATTTAACCACATCTCAGGTACGCTGGAGCAGGGTGTCCTTTGTGCTAAAGCCTGTCTTCTCCAGAAACAGAAGAAACTGGAAGTCCCTGGCTTTTGGGAAATGCACAGCTTAAGGGAGAAGCCAAATGCCAGAATGAAAGTGGTTGCTACTCTTCAGCCTGCGTTTCCACAGTAATTTCAGCTGTGTAAAACTCTAAGAGGACTGCAGCACCAGAAAACTGCTCTCATATCTGCATTCAAGCTACACACAATGGTTCAAAACAGGGGGGAACCACCTATGTTCTGCAAAAACTGCAAAGCAACTTCAAGAAATTTAGATTCAGTTTAGAAAAAAAACCCACAACCCAGCAGTATTTATTTATTATGCTCCCTCTATACACTACAAAGCAACAAAACTCTCAACATACCTGAGCTGAGTTTTTGTCTACATAGATGTGGATAACTCCTCCATGTTTGTTACACTCCTCAATCACATCATCTTTAATTTCTGTATCCCAGCCAGCTTCTTCTTCACTATAGGGGGTGGAAAAAGAAGAGGACAAAGATGGAACTGTTACCACTTAAACAAAACCCATGCTAAAAGTCATCAAAATAAGCTCTGCAACATTCCGATTCCTTTCTCAGATGTTAAAGTCATCAACAAATGCCAAACAGAAGCACACAACGGTAAATCACTTACGTTTGAGGATTAAACATGTTGGAAAGCTGGAAGCACTGTGTTGCAAGTGGTTGTACGGAAGCAGCTGCAGCCAGAACTGTTGTAATAGGAAAAGAAAACAGTACCAAATCTAAGAACCTGCTATGCATGGCTCCAATTTAAATCAGTATCTTTACCTATTTTTTAAAATCCCAACATTCAGCAGTAACAGCGGAAGTTTAAACAGAAAACAAAAACCAGGAAAGCAAAACTCATAACTAAACACTACATATTATAGAGAAATTTTTAATTGATCAATGCAGAAAACAGCACAGATGCACTACAGTTGAAGCTGAAAAGTGATAAGATAACCCCAGGCACTTTTTCTGCATAGATTTTCAGTATTAACATTTAAACGCAGATATATGCATCTTCACATGCATCTAAAAATTCTGCCCAAGTTGTATGCCAGCAGCACCTTTAATTTTTTTCTCCTCTTGGAAGTCAAGCAGCAGCTCAGGGTGGAGTGACACCACCCCATTAGACTGCACAGGAGTGACGTAACATCTTAGAGAGTTCTCAAAATGTATTTTAAGCATGTTGAATTATCCTTCAAAAAGTGTATCTATACTTTTGTCCCCTGGAAACGCGTAATTTAAGAAATACTTGACGACTAAAATTTTAAACATTTTAGCTGTAGAACAGATTGATACTCTTCCCCAGTAACTGTGAAATTATTTGTCATTTATTGTTGCTCATCACAGTACATCTTATTAAAGATAAGCACAGTCCTACAGGCTGCAAGCTTCTCCTAGTTTAGTTGAAATAAGAGTCACCTTCTCTGTACATGTGCATGCATTAAGGTTTGGCCCTCAGAGTAAGATGATGACTAATCCTGGGACAATAACACCAACCTCCTGATTCTCAAATGACTCCTCTAGTCCCTGCCCTGAAGGCAGTAAAAAACCCCAAACTCAACCACACTAAACCCATAAAACCCACAAAAATACAAACCCACACATTTTCTAGGACTAACATATGGCTGGGGAACATTACCAACACTGAGGAAATGCTACAGAAAGGCAAAAGTGTTTTCACATACGTTGTTATTTTCAGTCAATAATCAATATATAGTATGATTGCTACAGACAAGTACAATACAGTTCCTCGGGCTGCTGGCAAACTATACCAGAAGCATTTAATTTATAGACATCTGCAACAAGAACTACTTGTGACAGGTTATATCAAATGCTAGTTTACCTTCATTCTGCTGAGATAGTCTCGTTTGCAAATCTAAAGAAAAATATACAGAAGTTGATTAGTGTGCTTTCTAGCATTATTGTATTACCTGTCAGCCAGGTGGCTCAGCTTGTATTTTTGTGGTTAAGAGGTTGTTCAAGTACCTCAACCCACTCTCACTGTTCCTCTCTAGCTGTGAGTAGTTTCACTAGTTTCAACTTCTCAGATAGAATATTCTGTACTTGACAGAAATTCCAAGACCAAAGGTAAGCATACTTTAAAAAGAAACAGTACCTTAAAAGGAAAGACATGACCATGTCCTTTAATTCAATACTATCATTTCCACCTTGCCTTTGCTGTGCTTGAACTCTTCGTAAGATGTTATTTTGTTTCACAAGAAAGTAATTACAGAAATCCTTACAAGCATTAGACATTTGGCATCTTTACCAACAGAAAGCACTTATGCACAGTTACCCAAACATGACATTTTGAAAGCAGTTATCAAATTTAATTTTAAGTAGATTAAGGTAGTATTTCACCTGTTATCTTTTCATATAAATGTCGTAACAACATGAGTTAGTTTGGCATTTTTCAAACTCAAAACATATTCAAATGTTAAGAACATATAATTTGCCAAGAAAATGCTAATTACTTGTTTAATAACATACAACTGACTTTCTACCTACTTCCAAGTATATGACTCCAATACTTAACATCTTTAAACCACAGAAAAATTCAGAATGCAAGAGATCTTAAGCATGAGCCTCTTCATTTATGTTCCAATTCAATCTACACAAACACAAGGAGTCAGAACCATCACCTTAATTCACTTGTTTAGCAAGCAGTGAAGTGCTGGACCCCAAGTAAGCTTCCAAGCTTACTGGGAAATACCTGAATGCATCAGTTATCAACTTTCTAATAAAGCCTCCTCCAAAACACTGGGGGACCAACAGGAGTGCATCTTTTTTGCTCTAAGTATTAGGCAGTGAGAGTCCCAAAGACAAGTCTTCCTCAAAGTTGCCTTCCCTAGTGACTTGCACAGAAAAACACATACATACTCAGAACCATGCAGAAAAAGTAAGAGATGGAAGGAACAAGTTCTGAAGGCTGAGCTGTAGCAAGAATTCGTTATGTTTAGCATGTTTTCCCTCTGGATCTGAACACAAAGAAATCCTCAACTACAGAGTAAGAAATGTCATAATGACCAAGACTGTCTCAGCTTGTATTCTCCACAGAGGCTGCATGGATTTGGCCAAATCCATGCAACTAATTACCTAGCAAATTAGTATCCAAACTTCTTTTGCAAACAAGTGTATTTAAAAAAATTGCAAAAACCCTGATCTCATAAATCACTCTAGTTAGATGAGAGCAGAAACTTTCCCTCTGCAATTTTGACACAATTGCACATACACATCATGTACAGCCAAGCTCACCAAATGTCAGCCTGGGGCTCTATAGCCAAATGCTCCAGGACACCTGCAACCAGATCTGCACAGATTCTCAGTTCCAGTTCTGTCTAGGGCCAAATCTCAAATTGTTATAGTAAGATCAGCTACCAGTATCTTGGAGCAACAAGTTTCATGGGTTAATTATCTACTACCTCTGAAACATAACCCGCAGTCCATCAAATCTTTCATCAACTAACTGCATTTTCTTGTTGCTCACAACTGAATAATGGTTCTCTCTCCCACTGCTAAACGCACTCAGAATTTAGAAATTCATTGTCACTCTTCACTTTCAACTCTTAATTCTTCCCTATGTGTCGTTTTAAATAGTATACGGAAAATAGAATACATCTGTCAAGTACAGATCAACGTAATAGCAGTGACTTTAGCATGATGTTGTAAGCATGTGCTTAGTACAGAGAAATCAGGAATACAGAAACATTTATCAAAGCATTTTGTGTTTTAAAACAAAATTAAGTTGTGGTTTATTTTGAAACACAGCTAGCTTTAAATAAGCAAAAGCCTGCCAAGTATTCTCCAGTTTAAGTAATTACTTGCAACAGTAGAGCAGATCAAATGGAGGTCCTGCACATTAACACCTGTTCATCCCTCTCCTGCACCACACTATCTCAAATCTTCTTCAGAAACAGATAGTTCCTTCTCAAAAATAAGGAATGTTTTGTCCCACAAAGCATTAGAAGAATGCACTATTGCTTTGTGGTTATTTTAAGACTCAGATTTTCAGACAGTATTTACTAGAGAACAGAAAGTATGCAGCTACAACTGTTTAGCTTAAGTTCTTTTTCCTGCTGGATATTATTCCCCTGGAGAAAATTCAAAGTTCTCAGGTGTCCCGTGAAAATAACCCTTTAGCTTCCTGATTTTAGTTTGATTGAACCCACCTTGAACATGGCTGACCAAAACTGTACACGAATGCATATGTGATCTCAGATGCTCAAGTACACTACCTCTAAGAACACAGTTGCCCTTTCAAACATGCATCACCCTGACAGCTCATATTTACTCACTGATAAACAGTAGTATTCAGCTAATTTCCTCCTCCTTGACAATCTTTCACTGCTAAGCTCCCCAAATTATATAACTAGAATTTATTTCGATCCTGAATAGATGAACAATGCACAACACCCCAAGAAACCATCACTTCCAGCATCTCCATATTTACTCACCTCACTCCTACTATTGTTGACTATTGTTATTTATGCAAATATTAACCAGTATCAGCCCAACACCTGAACGTTAGCTTCAACAACAGCTTCTAACCTTCTCAGGCTTCACCTCAAAAAACCCCACTCCTCTTCCTTTGAGCCAGCTTTCCCACTCCCACCCCCCCTACACATCTTGTACTTCCCAATGCTCTAGTTTAGTAACTTCCAAATGACACAACTCAACAGCAGTTGAGAGAGATGAGTTCTACTACTGTTCCTCTGCCTAGGAAAGCCCATTTTAGCAAAGATTTTTAATCTTTAAATGCTATACTTTAATAACATTCTGCAGTTTGCCCATGTTTAGTATGACTTTTGAATAAGTGAAGTCAAGAGTAACAGGACTGAAAACCGGCCAGATTAATTCTAGACTGCCTTCACTTAAAAAGAGAGAAGAAAATGTTCCAGCTGTGTCACAGACTTAAAATATTTATTGACAATACCAGATATCAGAACTCTATTTTATATACCTATTCCTCACAGATTTGATGGGAGTTTTCTTACTACTCTGAACTGAGTATGTTCAGCTATTACTTTTAGCTTTGCTTCCACCTTGTGAGTAATTTCCTTTTTTTTAAAAAAAAAAAAACCACCAAAAAACCCAAACAAACCTATGTCTAGCTTACCTTCCTCAAATTGCAAACTTTATGACCAGTGCCCCTACTACAACCCAAGACAATGAGATTCTTTTGAAACATCTCAGGAATATATTTTTTTCCTTCAACCTCAGCCCTGCTTCCTTTTTGTTCTCTTCAGGAGTTGGTAAATCTTTAACTATGCTTTCACGTCTTTTACAAGGTCTAACTCAATCTGACTGTTGGCAGGTAATTTTCATTTTATCTATTTCCCAAACTAAAAATCTTGGTTTATTGTCAGTCCTTTTTCCTATTCTTCACAGGCT
Source organism: Falco rusticolus (assembly GCF_015220075.1). Lineage (NCBI taxonomy): Eukaryota > Metazoa > Chordata > Aves > Falconiformes > Falconidae > Falco > Falco rusticolus. The sequence continues at coordinate 37,997,870 of NC_051196.1, read as the reverse complement.
CTGTGCTCATTCCTTATTTCTTTCAAGGTAGTTAACCACCCAGTTCAGTGTGGAGCCCATTTCTAACAGGACTGTTTCTTCTTTCTGTGGAAGACAGATCCAATACGGCATTAACAATTTGGAACCGAAGAAACATTCGACATCCTGCCTGTTCAAATACTCTAGTTAGACCAGATAACTTTATTGCCCTGTTTCTTCAACCACCACTTTTGAAATCAGAAGCCTTAGTTACAGACCTGTTTTGTTTATCCTTCCATTTAAACTTGAGCAACTAATGATCTCTCAAGTCAATGGTCATTTCTATTCTCATCCATAACATCTCCATTACTTACCAAAATGAGTTTAAAATAGCATCCCCTCTTCATGAGTCAGTGAGTGTTTGATGAAGAAATTTGTCGGATATCACATCCAGGAATATCTGGGCCCCACCATTATTACTAGCATTTCTTCTCCAATCTGTATCAGGGAAGTTAAAGTCTCCCATAATGACATAATTCCTGGTAGTAATTTTCTCTAACAAGAGTAAAGAGATCTTTAATCCATAACCAAATCTCACTCTGGGGATAGCTCATGACTATGGTTGGAAAAAGATAAAGCTTTTTACCAAGTTACTTAAGTTGCACATCTGCATTATTCCTTTTGTACAATACAAGTAGAATAAACAGTGCTGTTCCTACCAATTTCTACAGGTACTAAACATGCATACTCTTCAAAAACCCGTATTCTGCCTTATCATTTATTCCTTCACAGCCATGTTGTCTCATACTGATTCCATGCTATCCCAACAGTTCAGCTGTGTCAGACAGTTTTGGCCATGTTCTTGATTTGGGGAGTCTGGATTTCTTTGGCTTGTTCATTTCAAATATGGGGGTGGGGAAAAGGATTGGCATTTTATTTTACAACTATTTCTGTCACAACACTTTATCAAGCACATTAAAGGTGATTGACTTCAGTGTTGTTTATCCATCCTTCTCTTTCTGGACTAGATAGGAAAAACTATCTTTGTCTTTTTCATCTTTTCCTTCTCAAATAGAAAAACCTCAACCTTTCTTCCTCAACCCAGATTTTTCTTTCACTAGCCAGTTCCTTTTCCTTCCAAGACTGTTATCTATAAGAAAACCCTATTGCATTCTTTTAGCAAGTGTCTGCAAGTTTCATGTGTATGCTCTTCTCAAAACTACACCTGAACTTCAGTAACGTGATCCAGGTGTTATCTTAAGACTGAATCACTTGTCACAAACTCTGCCGGAAGACAAACCAACCAATGCTACCTATTCTTTGTTGATTTCCTAACACTTTTCACACATTCCAGCCCCAAGTTATTTGTGATATTCAGGTCTTTTCTACTGCTATGACAGTTTCATGCCCTTTATTCTCATATTAATAAAAAACTAAGAACAAGACATTCCACTGTACGTTACTTATTTCCTCTAGGACACTACTCATTGCTCCAGTTCTGAAGCCCTCTTGAAGAGTTTTGTTGTTCAGGCCACCTATGAACTAGCAGCAGCCATCATATGCTCAGCATCATTCCCTCTCACAACAAAATAAAGTCTCAGTGACACTTCCAACATACCCACTTGCAGAACAGTCAAACTATAGCAAATTCCAAGCAACACACAAATTCCCTAACACAGTGTCCTTCCTCACCAGGACACACACTGTATAAACCTAACACTACCATAGTCTTAGTTGCCATGTCTCCCATGAACCTTCTTGCTCCTGGCACAGCTGTTTTTTCAGAGGGGTCAATCCCCTTCGAATTATGAGCCTACCAGTTTTAAGAGTCAACATTTACACTGCAGTAGAACATAAAAGTCCCCATTAGTACAGGGAATAGTAAAGATAGAGATGAAGGTTTGGGATGAATTAAGTAAACAGACTTGCCAAAAAAAATGCTAAGTGAATCACGCCCATCAAAGCTGTCATACACTGTCACTTTTCATTTGCTCGTGGATTTGCAACATTTTACAGTTTGTAAAACATGCTGCAATACCTATGTTCCCATTTTAAGAGGTCACAAAATACATTTCTGTATCTTGTCTCAAAATTATAAAGCATAAAGTATTTCTGAAAAATAAAACGGCTAATCATTTCTTACCTGCCACAGCTCCAAATGCCAAAGATCCACTCATCTGCAGAGCCTGCTGTGCAGCTGGGGGAATCTGCAAACCAGTACCTAAAACAGAACGTGAAAGTACCTTGCAGCAAGCACTTTTCACTCAGTTAGGGATGCACTAACATGGGTATCAAAAACTGTTGTCAAAAGTTTAAATACACCATTCCATGCATTCAGCATAATATTCTGTGGGGTATAATAATTCAAATCCTGTTAACTTCTGTATTTTCACACCTCTATTAATCATCACACATACCTTCTGCAAGTCTTGCCATCAACTGAAGGCGACCAGTTGTTCCCAAGTCAATTCCAGTCCGTTCCAACTCATCACTGTCCAAAAATGAACTAGCACTGGAAGCATCAGTGCGCTCAGTTACATGTCCAACTTTCATTGGCCTACCAGCCAGCTCAAATCCATTGAGCTGCTCCAAGGCCTTCTTGGCACACTCAGAGTCTGAGAACTGTAGATTAGAAAAACAAATTCAGTAATACTGCCTACAGGATTCAGCAACAATTCTACTGCATGTTAATATCCAGAGTTATGTAAACATGAGAAACACTAAATTTAAGGTAACAATAGCTACAGGCCAACTTAAATGTGCTCCATATTTTCCATTTAAACCAAACACACACAAGTTTGTACATTTATTTTCTCATATTTAGATAAGAATATATTTAAATATGTATTATCGTTGGAGTTAGAATTATCTAGATCTTGCAATCAACAGAAGTCATAACTACAGTTCTCTTTCAACACTTTCCAAGAATGACAGTCACCTCCTTTGTAACCTTGTCACTGCCATACACTTACTGGCTATTCCTAACAGATATTGTGCTTTATGCTGCTTAACACCAAATTAAAAATACAAATATTTTGTCACCGTTAAAACCATCAAATATTAGCATACATTTAGTTTGGTTTTATTTGTCTCCAAGTGCCAGATGATCCAAACAAGACTTTCCCCCCCCCCCCCGCACCCCCCCCATGACAGTCAAGAAACCCAAGTTCACAAAATTACGTACCTGAGGGTAAAGAGGAAAGATGTTTTCAACTGATTTTAGCCTCTAAAATTTTACTTCCTCTAAAAAGCTCAAATTCAATAATTTTCACAGCACTGTGAAAATGCCAGTCTTTACTAGTATCTTTGCCTGCAGAAGACAGCATTGCTTTACCAGGCAGTGATTTCAAAGTACACTATTCCATTCTGAACGTGTGCATTGTTCAACCACAACACGCACAGAGGGACTGGCAGAAACAAAGAAAAAGGCCAGTGTTGCATGCCCTGCAACATGATGTTTCTAAGCTGAGACTTAAGATTACACTCAAATTATCTAAGTTGTCTGGCAATTCTAGTCATACCGTAATAAATCCATATCCTTTTGAGCGTCCAGTTTCACTATCCATCATCAGCTGAATGCTTTCGATCTAAAAATAAGAATAAAGCTATTTATTATCAAGACATTTTGGAGCAAAGCACAAGATACAGCCTTGCCAAATGTACACATACGAATGTGAAATAATTTTTTTTTTTTTTTTTTTTTTTTTTACAAAAAATAATCCGTTCCTCATTCCTTCCTCAAGTCAAAATTAGTGTATAGGCAACCAGATACTTATTTGATACCAAAACAGAAGCATGATGTACAATTTATCCTTTTGAGTCCAGCTACAGGCAGAGGCTTGGTCCTGATGCAACATTCCAGCAGACAATGAGCATGCAGACATCATCAAATCCTAAGTGAAACACTATAGTCATGGCCTCTTGTATGCTGCGAAACTCCTTTTTACCCAGTAAGAAAAGTTGCATGACTTTGACCAGGGGCTTTAAAAAAAAAATAAAAATGCATATTTGAAATAATTATTGGCATATGGGAACTCCTTGAAGTTTAGAGTTACCGAATTTAAAACATATTAGTAACTCAACCATAAGCCATCAAACAGTGTTTGGAAGAGACGGCAACACAGAAGTAAGAGAAATTTAGTTCTTCAAGACCGGAGTACATCGAATCAAGAAAAGGCAACACTTTCACAGCTCTACATGTAAGCCTCCTAATCTACATTAATCCCACTGCCAGACCTTGAGAGAAAACAAAACAAGAACACCCATGGAGATTAAAATTTAATGAATTACTGCAATTTTGCAGGCTTTTGCACAACAGAACTAAAGGTATACACATACTGAATCCGAATAAAGCCCCTGACAAAGTACTGTTACAGTATGTATGAAGCAGGGTTAATATCCAAATGGGGGGGGGGGGGGGGGGAAATCAATGCACTTAAATAGAAAAAATAAATTTTAAAACCAAGCAGCATATTAAATATATTACCTTTTCCCCTAGGTAATCTAGGTAGTAATGATATACCCATGATACCTTAGCACAGTGGGGCTAATATTTATTATAACTCCCCTGGGAACTTCAGATTTGATCTGCTCACTTTCATAACTCTCTCTGCAAAAACAATACTATGCAGCAAACTGGGGCCTAATGATCAGGAGTAGAAGGAGCCTTCTGTCAGAGCTGTATGGGATATACCCTAGATCACTGTAGTAACATGAGCTGAATCTTCAGCAAAAATCCTATGAAACAGATGAAACCATGACATGCACAGTGAACAGAACTCAGACCTGATTCTGTTCTTTGTGCTTTAACCTATGATATGCAGCCCCTACTCACAATCACATAGCAGGGGGCAGATATTTACATGCTACAGAAGCAGGATATGACACAGGGATTCATTCCTTTTGTTTTGTTTTAATAATTTTAGGTACTCACTGAATTCTCAGTTTTCCTTTGTAAAGCCTACCATTCAAAATCACTGGACCACACCACAAATCAGGGTTCTCATTTGTTCTCCAGTACTAACTATGGATCTAAAGCCTTGTGGATGTAACAAGCACTGAAGAGCAAGAAAAATAAAGAAGTGTTTTTGCAGGTGTGAAGCCTAATTGTTTCCAGAGGTTGAGTGCTCTGCAATTAATCTAGGTTCTCCAAATAAACAAATTTCCAAATTTCCAAGTAAATTTCTGTAATGCAACATGCCAAATTAAAATTTACCCTGCCAAATGGCTCAAAAATTCCTCGAAGCATATCTTCAGTTATGTTGAAGTGTAACGATCCCACATACAGCCTCATAGGACCAGCACTGCCCTTCTGCAGGTTATTTGCCATTGCTGCTGCTCTGTTTTTCTCTGCCTAAGGAAAAAAAAGAAAAACTCACCTTCTATAAAATCTAATTAAAAATCCTAACATAAGCAGTATACATTTACCAGATTCACCAAGATACAAGCTATTTTCTAATCTGCGCAATATCCATCAGACTCACTTAAAACCTACAAAATCCAAGACCACAACCAAGTATAGAGGGCACAGCTTCCAAACTGCACAACCTTATGCAGAATTCTGGCTTCTATCTAGTTAACACTTCAATTTGTACATATGCTGGAAAGCGTACATAATAGATACTACAATCCTGTAACACTGTTAGTTTCCTTATTACTACCTTCTTAACATCTGTGTTTTCAAAATTCATTTATATCACTTTGAAATGCTTTCGTTGCCTGTCAACTATGGGAGGCAAAGGTCCATTTATAATGATCTTAAATAATCATTCTAGTTACGGTTTTCCAAACATTCAATGATAACCAAATTTTCAAACAGTAAGTTTTCCGGCAAGATAGAAGAGGAACCAACTCAACATGAATAAAAATGAGGTTTACAATTCCTTACCTGTGATGCTTGTACTATGATTGGTACACCCAAGACTCTCTGACCAGTTAGTCCTATTGCCAGAGGCACTGAACTAACATCAACAAATTCTACATAAGCAATTCCCTTTGAACGCCTGGAATTTCTATCCGAAATCATTCGCACATCACGAACCTGAAAGGCAAGTACAGAAACACTTTTAGAGAAAAAGGAAAAAACAATGCAGTCCATTTCTCAAAAAGGTATTAATAACCAGAAAATTATTTGCCAAGCCAATGGCTTTGTAATTATGCTGCAAATCTAGAACTGCATAAAGCTATAACGAACATATCCCAGAGGCAAGCTAGCATTAAAAGCTGCTGTTCAAAGTCAAATCTAGGATGCTACTGGAACAGCAGCAATAGAATACTTGCAGCACTGTAGTGCTTTAAGCCAGAAGTTTACAGCTGATGGAACAAAACAAGTTCAAACTGGAGGTTAAACACATTTTTAAATTACACTGTAACTGGCAGATCTATCTGCAAAAGACTGAAACTTCTAAAAAATGAAGTTGTTGGAATCAGAATTGAATTGCCATGTTTTGCAGCACATCATATGCTGAACAATGAACTCCTGATAAATTACATTTTAATGTTCAGTCTTTATGAATTAGTTGGTAGTTTCGCCCTTTTCACCTAGATAGAAAGCCACTTGCTTACAATTCTGCAGAATATTCTTCCTGTACCAGGACAGCATGAAGAAGTATTCAGAATCATTTCAACCTCCCTATTATTTACCTTCCCTACTGTAGAGAAAAATTCTTCCAGGTCTCTAGGCCGAATTCTTGCAGCCAGCTGCATGCAGAATACTGTTCGAGCATCCCTCTCTTCTGGGGTAAGATTATCAATAGGTTCTCTGGAAAGAGGAAAGTTCAGTTAAAAAATAATCTGATTTAAGATAAGTCATCTCTAGGCCATGCATTAAACTTGAAATAATCAGTACTTCAAAACCTGATGGGGGGGAATGCCTGCCATATTAAAAAAAGGCAGGGTCAAGATCTGAAGGAAATACCCCCAGTATTAATATATTTAATTCCTCAACATGACTAAACATCTTGTTTCAACTGTAAGCATTAAACATGACTGGAAATCTGTACAGAGACCACAAAACTGAGGTGCCATTTTGCTACTCTCCAGAACAGCTAACAGTACCACTATAGAACTTGCAGTCAAAAACGTGAGATGAAAGGACAGGAAAACAAAGGAAAACAGGATTAATTACAACACACTATCTTTCTGAACTCTCAGACAAGTAGCATGAACTTTTTGTGGCTTTGCAAACTAAAATCTTACATCTATGCAGTCACCTCAGTCACTACAGCCACCACAAACAATACATCTCTACAAACAGAGCTCCCAGTCCTCATTTTATAGTCTCAGCTTGTTAACCCACAAATAAGTATGAATCATGAGTAATTACGCTCATCCTCGACACCAGAAACACTAGATTAATTTTATTTCAATACTGAGGCTAGCTGAAATTAGATGCACTGCTTTTGAGGTGTTAAAAGCTTCAAAATATAAATTAAGTACAGGACGGAATTAGCATGCCAGATCCTCAACTAAATTTCCAGTCATGTAATAAGTATTTATATTTTTATGGGGGGAAATCACTGAGAATACAGAAGAAAAATTTAAACTAAATTATCTCAGCAAGAGTTTGCTAATAATTAAAAGAACAAAGCAAGATTGGTTAAATTTAACTGCATTAATTTAAGAGAATAATCTCATTAGCAGCTATCTAAATCCAATTCCCTTAAATAAGAAGCCTAAGAATGGATAAGCACCTCGTGGATTTTAAAAGTACCTGGCTTCTCTATAAATAACATTAATACATACTCAATAGGAAAAAGAAGCATTTGTACTATACTCTTCCATTCCATACTTAAGATTCTTAAGTAAGATTGTGCAGAAAAGCTAGCTAATTTAAATGTCAAGTAACAGGGAAAAGACTGAGAATACAGAAACACAAATGTGTTTTGCAAACTGACGTTATTTACAATTGCACACAGTTATTGGCGGGGAGGGGGGGGAATAGACAAGTTTATGACCTGGGGAGAAAGCAATGTATCTTGAATACTCTCCTCTTATGGGCTTTCTGAATGAATCCCTGCATTACTTGTGAGCATAAGCCACAAAGCAAGTAGGCATGCATTATTTCAGCATTACTTTTCCAACCTCAATTGGGAAAAAAAACCACAAACAAAAAAAACACAAACCCAACCCTCAAATGTACATAAAATTCCTACCTAACAGGGCTCTTGTCTTTTCTGAAAGGACTTTTGCTTCTGGAGCGTCGTCTGCTATAAAGAGATATCAAGAAGATAAGAAAAACTTTATCAGTCCGATTTTAAACAAAACCTATTAACAAAGCAATAAAAAGCAGAGAAAACTCAGAAACCTTAATTTGATGCTGTGAGGCAGACCAATCTTCCCTCTGATGGCACTGTTGAATTTTGGACCAGAACTATGGCAGAAGCAAAGACAGACATTACTCACCAGCATACCTGAAATCAGTATTTCCTGTTTGTATTCAAATTCCACTGCAAGTGCTCACCCACCCTTGCACCTGAATTTGCAAACATTTTCCATTAGCAGCACCCACAGCATGCATAAGCTACATGCAGTACTCCAAACCGTAAGGCACAGAATATGCTCCCTGCTCAGTTTCATCTGTATCACAAAATTCCAGAATATGCAGGACTCCAAGTAAGAACTGAATCATGAGCCAGCCAGACACATCGAGCTGTATGTGCAGAATATTCTGGGCTACAGTTACTGCTGTAATCTTCTTTACATGTTTTTTTGTCCACATGCGTATTCTACCTACTGATGACCACCAAAGTAGTACCTTAATGGCTTGGAACTCAGTCTTGGAGTTTTAAGCAAAGTGATACTGACAGGACTATTTGCTCAAATGTAGCATTTTAAAACTGAAAGTTTCATGAAGCGTAAGGCATAAGTGGAAACCAAAGTAGCCTCCGGCAGACATCCACAGAGGACACATTCGCTAATGTCTCAGCTCTAGCCACTTAAGTGCTACGTATACATAAACGCAGCTTCCTTTAAAGTTCTTAACAGACATCAAAACACAGAATCATTTAAAGCCAGCAGTAAACTTTATACAGGCAGGTCACCACAGAAGGAACCCAATCTGTTGGCTGAATCTAATTTTAGTTCTCCAGACTTCAGAGGCTGTTAGAACAAATGGCAACCTGCCCACTGCTTCCATGTAAGACAGTTCTCTTGCCAGTTACTGTGGCACAGGCTAACAGACTGTGATGTGAATAGTAAGATTCATCCTATCATGTTCTCCCTGAACTTGATCCTTGCAGATACAAGGCAAAGAACACCATCTGTTAAATTCTTCCTGTGCTTCCACCAAACAGCAGAGGCAGTGCTGCAGACTGAATGCTAGGGGGTTTGCCTTTCCACATGCACAGAACTGATTCTTTCTGCTGTAGCTATAAATTGATGTGAAAACACCCTGAAAGACACAGCAGTCTAAAGACATTAAGTGGCCCTTCACTAAATTCATTTAGCCAACAAATTTGTCTGAGAAAATGTCTTCTGGCTACTCAGAGGAGCAGCAATGCTTATAGTTTAACTCAGCATCCACAACAAGGAGGAGGATGCCCATTTTTAAACATGTTATGGGGAAGTAGTGGGCCAAGATCCAAAACCATGCTGGTCAGGTTAAAGCAAGGGAAATAAGGCCCTGTGTAACACTGGGGAAACAATAATAATAAAAAATAATTTAGAAACTACTTATTAAGATAAAATAAGACATAAAACCCACGCACGTGTTGAGATGAGATCACTATTGATCAAAAACAGGTGGTTTTTTTTCCCCTAGGATAAATTATTCCATTTCCTACTCAAGTTCAAACAAATGACTGCTGAGAGGATCCATTCACATTCTCCAATGTCTGTGACACATACTGCCAAAAGCTGCATCTGGAAATGCTGATACTAATTCCAGAAGCTGGCTTCTTATCAGAGATAGAATTACCTTGCATCTTCACACATCCTGATATAGAACATTGTGTTCATCTCAACTCAAATGCAGCAAGGCAAACCAATTACAGTGACTCCAGAATATTAACATGCAGACCAACTAAATTATGGTCAGTAAGACCATGAGCTTTTAAGGAAACCATGGAAGAAACGTTCTATTTGTCTAAACCTAATGAAAAAAAACCTGAGAGGATACACAGTACCAGTCTTCAAACGTACAGCTTCAGGGAAACAACAAAAAACTAACACAACTCCAAAAGTATCTTTCAGGTTTCACTCTTGACAAACAAGTAGTATCTTATTTACATGACTGCATGGGAGAAAAACCCAGCAGACTGAAGTTGTAACAGACCACTGGAACAGACCGAGCACCCAAGCTACCTTCTGAAGATCCTTTTTTAACAGTGTCCTGCAGGATGGTTTTTCTATAGAGAATTGCTTGCATCAAGTCACAATTGATTTATCTTTATGTCTACGGGTTATCTTCTTTATAAGCCAAAGTGCACTAAGTCCTGCGTGTGGCCAAAGCACAGCTAGGTACACATTTTCCTAACCCTACGTGATGCCATGTGGCCCAAGAACAATAGTCAGGTCAGAAGACAGACAGTAAAATATCAGCTTTCACCTGCTCAGTCATATCCAAGACTTTCAACAAAAGAGACAAGGCAAGCTTTGGCTAACAAGAGTCCAAGAGAATCACAACAAACTTTCAGTCCTCATGTCATGACCCCATTTTCCTAGCAGCTTTGCCCAAATTCTGGATTCTAGAATAGCAACAGGACAGTGACTTCTACTGTACATCAGCAGTAGCTGGGATGTCAGAGAGGTGTCTAAGCAAGACTACGTGGTCCAGTTCTTCCTCCTAAGAGTCCTAATAGTAACTGTAGAAGACATAAGGGACAAGATATGTGAGAAGAGTAACATTTAAAAACCCTGTGAACACAAAGCAATGCAAGCCAATCACTCCATTTTAAAACATTATAACATTTAATCACTATCTTATGCTTAAACATGACAAATTCAAAGTCCTCAGGTACTCTGTAAGCACTCGTCTCCTTTTCCTTCATAATTACCTATACTACACCCTCTCTTCCCACTACTGCAGATGCTTCCACATCACCCCCAACAGCAAAAATAACTCGGTTTAGAGGCACTGGCTTGGAAAAGGGCCTTTATAAAGCAAAAAAGATAACAAGGAGGAAGAGGAGTGGAAAAAAAAAATAATACAGCCATCAAGCATTTTGAACTAGATGTTGTAGTCAACTACAACACTGCTTGCAGTAATACTGACTCAGAACTGTGTGAAGAGCCCCAAGATGAGATTCCAGATACAAATTCTCCAGTCAGTGAGAGCATCCTCATAGTCACTTCTGAAACACTGAGTTGATGGTGCTGCTATGGAGACTGTTTGGGATACAGGAGGCTTAATCTCCAGAACTTGTGTCTCCCAGAAAGTCAGTACCTGTTAAACAGCTTTTAAAGGCAAGTCTCTGCATTGAAGAGTACTGAACATGAAATTAAGAGTTCTTTTCCCTCATATCTTCTGCGGTCCTTCTCCTTCACACCTTCTGAGCCAAAACTGGAATTTTTGAATACTTTAGCATGTGTATCACTTCAACAGCATCATCCGTGACCTACAAGTTAGCAACAACCAACTGCTGGCTACACAACAGTCAGTACCAATGCCTCTGGGATGCATACAGTCGTCCTATACCAGTCTCCCACTAAGCTATTTTAAAAACTAAAATTCTAATTGGTTAAATGATAGCAACAATTCAGCAACTGAAGCAGAGAACACAAGGTTGCCAAACCAGTAAGTACAACCTTGTATCCTCAGGGGATACTAGATTATTTCGCCTTTTTGTTCACTGTCTCTCAATACCAAAGAAATTGCCTCAACAGCTATGGAAGAGTATCAGAACAATGAAAAAGACCCCTCATAATCATTTACCTTCCTGGCACAACATACCTTAATGCATTAAAATGGGCATGGGTTATTGCAGTGATGTCCAGATTTCAACCTCTACTTGAGGAAATTATTTCAAAGACCCAAAACACTGAAACTCCCAAATTTCTCCAGGTGAAGAAAATTCTCACCCAGTGAGAACAGAAAACAAACAAACAAACAAAAAACGTTCCAATAAAGCTAGGAGAATGCAGCAACTCCCAACCAAGTGATGATATAAAGGACATCCTCTCCACACAACTCCACATTGGAGTTGAGAAGACTGGCAGGTTCCACATATCTTGATCAAGATCCTCTGTTTATGAGGCAGTCTGGCATCAGTGGCACCAGCACAACTCAACTAGCTACTGCAATCTTACAGGTAACAAAGAGCTGTAGAAAACATCAACTGTGCACAGCTGAAGCTCAGAGCAGCTTCACAGAGGCCCTGACAGGCCTGATACTTGAGACAGAGTTAAGAGCAGGGCTGATATGCTCTATGATCCCCAAGCACACACTATTGATGGAAACGCAGGATGCCACTGCATCTTAGCAGAGCCCAGAGTTGCATTATGAAAATGCCAACATCCAGATCACTTAGTGCAAAATGAGACCCTGAGATCTCAGGCAACTTTTGTTTACATTCCATGAGTACTAAAAGGAATGCAATGAGACCCAACCACTTAGAAAAACATTAATTTGCAGAAAACCATAGAAGTCTGCAATGTATTAAAGGTAAACACTGTCTTCTCAAATATCTCAAGAGATTTCTCCATCACATATCACATTACATGCCACGATTTAAAAAATAGATCCTTTTCATACGCCTGCCTCTGACACGATCTTGCATTCTGAGAACTGACAAAAGTTGAGATGAGACCCAGACAAAAGCAGACACAAACAGCAGCCTCAGGTAAACAATGAAAGCCAAGCATACAGCCCAGTTCTCATTGTTTTTCTACTTTGAAGGCAAAAAAAAGGTGATGGGGAGCAAATGGGAGAGCAGGAGTACAGAACAGCGGAATCACAGAATAAATACCAATGAAGAAATGTTTTGAGAAATCATTTACGACTGTCAGGGACTACCTATAGCAGAACTTCTATCAAGCCAAAGATCTGAGAGGAACTGAAGAATCCTTCCACAGCCTCTGAACAAGTCTGAGAAAAAGCAGGGCAAATATGCAATGCATGGGCATTACTGAAACAAAACACTTCCAGTCTGGATGCATAAACACAGCAAGTGTTTATGCAGTAAGTGTTTAAGAGCAGCAACCCAGAAAAACTCTTCACTAATGCAAGCAAAAGAATGTATGAGCTTGTAACCAATGTCAGATGACTACTTATTTTTTGACAGTTAAAACTGTCAGATCCGTATAGTGAAGATAGTTAGGACAGGAAAAACTTGTTACTATTTTAATTCTGTGACTAACTGTTTTTCAGTCAGTTGTACACATTCTTTCACTTGCTTTTGTATCTTTCTGTGTTCAGATAAGAATGAAAACTAGCAGGAGGAAGTGGATACATTACTGTCCTCTTTTTCATTCTATACTTCTTGACACTCTTCAACCTTAACCTCTCACCTTCTTTTCTGAGATGATTCACAACCAATTTAGAAAGAGTGAAACTTTAAGCTTCCACATCAAACACTACAGCAGCACACATTCAACACTACATAAATAACCTACTAAGGACTTCTATAGCGGCCTCTGAATCTGCGATCTCTACTTCTAGAACGGCTGCGTCTGCGTTCTTTGCTTCTGCTCCGTTTCCTTTCCCGGCTTCTGCTCTTTTTCCTTTCCCGATCTCGGCTCCGTTTGCGTTCCTTACTTCTGCTCCTCTTCCTGTCATGGCTTCGACTTCGGCTCTTGCTCTTTTTTCTCCTGAGAAAGAAAAACACATCTTTGGTTACACATGTAGCTCAGTGTTACTATCGACATCACACGCCACAGTTCCTCTAACCTGATGTCACAGACACCGATAGGAAAAAGTATAAAAGTTTATTTTGTTAAATAGGTGGTTAAGCACATCAGCAATCTCTTAAAAAGTATAATGAGCAACATAAAGGGCTCCAAAGCACTTTTTTATTTTAAATTTTGTAATTACTAAAGAATGCTTCCAGGAAGAGTAAAAAGGACTCAAATAAGTATTTACTGCATTAGATCTAGTATATACTAAATACAGTACTTCATCTGTCTTTCAAACATACTTTAAATTCACCATCAAGATGCTAAAGTGAAAACAACACAACAAAATAGAAAGAGGCAAGTCTGAAGGAAAGGAAAGTTGTTTTCTCTTGATATTCCCTGCCACCAGTCTTAAACTGCCTACAAGTTTTGCTTCCAACTTGTTGCTCCCATTCATAAGCCACTTACTTTTTCAAGTCTGTGGCTCTTACAGGTTTGAGGCAAACTGCAGAGATCTTCATAATCTTAACCATTAAAAAACTAAACTTCTAAAATCTCCAAGTCAATTATACTTCGTATTTGAAAGTCAGTGAGCCACTGTTTCATTCTTGGCAGACTATTTTTGGGTTATTTGCAACTTCCCTTTTTCCCTCTCTATCTCAGTCCATAAAAACTTACAATCTCCTGGTTTTTAAAATACATGTATATGTATACACAAAACACACATTAAACAGATGCTCAAGCAATTACTTCAGACAGTAATTTATCTCAAGCTAGATTTTGGGAATAACAAACTTTGCTAAACTTTTGAAATTCAAAACATCCTTTGGTATTGAATTTTTCCTCTCCTCCTTTTGGGCCTTCTGATTACATATACCATCTTTTTTCCAAAGTGGTCACTCATACACTTAAAAATTATGTATGCCACCCCCTCCTTTTTTAAAAGCAGTTCATCCCTGTTACTTTCCATGGCCATGTATAATCTAAGACTTCTAGTTAGTTTCAATTACTGAAGTAAAAATCTCTCAGCTACCACATCTAACTAAGCCTAATCATCACTGGCAGCTTTTGCTCTCCAAACTCCACCTTGGCAGACTCATTAAAACTATCTTAGTATTTCTCTCACAAGAAGCATCTTGTGATTTGGTTTTAGAAACTGGAATATTTCATTTTTAATTGATTATTCATCTACAATACACTATCAGTTTCTCTAACGTTTTGTATGGACAGAGAAGCTGCTGAATCAAAGCCAGATTATTCAAAAGCTTCACAACCTCTGATGACACCACCCAGAAATCCAGAATGATTTACATCAACATCACTTAAATACACTTCCTACTGTAATGCACTCTGTGACAGGCACACATAGTCTCTCTCCTCTAGGATCCATCACTTCCTACTATCTCCCCTAAGTTAAAACCCTAAAACACTACCATTATAGCTCCAAAAATTACTAACTTGTAGCTCAATATACTGCCCAGTACCAGTAGCTAGTAACTGCAGCTAGTCTTCAGTAAAGACAGTAACTATTCAGTATCCAAACGTGAGCTGAGCCCTCTTTGTATGCAAAGACTCCCAACAGTAGAGATCTACGTTCTGCCTTCCAATCACAAATAAAACTGGACATACAGCACAGACTTCTAGTAAAAATGCAGATTCTTAATCCTTCTAAGTCCTAAACCAGAATGTATCATCTGGTTGGGCTCAATCATCTTAAAGGTCTTCTCCAACCTAAACAATTCCCTTTGACAATTATCGTAAGCTGTGAATCAAGCATTATTTTTTAGTTGCTGATGTTTGCCATGGATTACGGTTTTCCTGACAGTTTGAATCTTCTTTCAAATATTGCCCAATTGCAGTATATAAAGACACTCCAACAATTTCATAGATAAGCAAAGCAAGAAGTCTTGTAAAGCCTATATACACCTTAGTCCTCAGCAAGAGTACACTGTCAAAAGTCACATAAAAAAAATTGGAGTAGTTCCCTTAAATCTCTAAAGAACAAACAACAGCCATATCAAATCAAAGTTCTCAGACAAAAAGCTTCATATTATCAGAGAACCACAGGACAACAATAACATTCCAGTAATTGCTAACCCAAAAACTGGAATCAGGAGATACCACTGAGCAATATTTCTGAACAAACACAAGGGTACAATTAGGAAAGCAGAAAGAGATGAAACTCCACACATCAAATAACATTGCAAGACTAACATCTTGACTTTCTTATATTTTACAATGTAATTTTTTTCCTAAATTTAGTTTACTGTTTTTCTGAATTAGAAATGCAAATTCAAGAGTAAACAGGTCCCACTTGAAAATGGGACTGTGGGCAGAAAGATAACTAATGTCATTGCTTAGCAACTAAGAAAATTAACCGAAATACGTTCCAGTGTTCTCATCATTCTACCATGAATCAAGGTCAGAACCAGTTGTAAAATTTAAAAAACACTGCTTCTCTTTTAGATCCCAGTTTATATTTTGAGACTAGTCATCAAAACAGAAGCAGGGTTTTACATGCCATGTAGATACTTTTTAAAGCAATAAAAATTCAGAACTTAAAAATACTAAGAGGTGCTGCCTTTGATGAGGTTTTAGAGGTCTCAGTATTTAGCAAGTGAATAATGTTTACGGTATTTTTTAGAACGCAGATATAATGTACAATCAATTCTACATTATTAAGAGTCCGACGTAAGGCTGACATTGGAACTGAACTTCTTCTTTGCAAAATATTTATATACCTAGAAATGAATGTTCTTTGTATTCCTTCAGCATTCCATCTGTATGATTTCAGATCATGACAACAGCACACAAGCTGACTTAAGTTTGCTGTATATTACAAAAATGCACTGGCTACTGTTTACTCAACTATCAAATTCGTATTTAGTGTTCCTATATCAACTATCTCATCACCAAATGATGCCTGTAAGGTAAGGAGTTTATTTTACAGACTTGAAAAATCTTCCATTTTTGAGGGATATTTAAGACACACTCCTATGCAAGGCATTTTTCCTCAAACTTCAAATTTGATTTCAGACTGTTTAGGTCATCATCAGATGTGCAGACCCCAGAATTATGCTTCTTGAAAATGTATGCTTGTACGCCGGTTCTTTAAACAGGTTATACTATAATTTAATAAAATTTAGATTGGAAACAAAAAGTTTAGAAGATTTTGGAGCAGAAAGGGATAGAGGGAGGGGTTCCAACACCCCAAACCTTTTCAAGAAGGCACCAGTATCTTTAAATGTTTTTAACTGTTCCAAATCACATAAAATGGTACACCAAAGATATTTTTAAAACGCAATTACACTCCATTGCTAAAGCAACAAAAAAGAAACTAATTATGTTGAACCTACCAAGTCTGTATTTTTATCTGCTAACATTAAATGTTTCCACAACTTTTATGACATCAGTGACAAGGGCATAACTACATTTGTAAACAAAAGAAAATTTCAAAATCGCTGTGGTTGCAGCAACTACAAGTACCAAACTTACCCATTTTTCCCTTTTATTTCCCTAAACACTACTGACATGCATTCACAAGTTCACAAAAATCAGCAGCCTCCCCCTAAGAGCAGAGAATTGAGAAAATACTTACTTCTTGCTGCGTTCTTCATGGCCATTGGCACTGCTCAATTTGTTCTCATCCTAAGCAGGGTTGATAGAAGAACATCGTGAGGACGAAGTGGAAACATTTCAAGTGGTCAAAGGGTAATGGGAATAGGAATAAGAAAATACAAAACAAAAATTTTAATACTAAATTACTTGTTTACAGTTTAATGTGGAAAGATTTAGAAAATTTAGGTAGGCATGTTTAACCACTTTGCTGCTTAAATTTAAGTCATACAAATACAAAATACAAGACTTACATCTTTTAAAAGTGTGTATTAAATTGTAGATACTTCCTTACATGCTTCAGAGAGCAAGTTATCCTGTAGAATTCAGCACTCAAGTGGTTAAATGTTATTTCTATAAAGTGTAAGAGGAAGTTTCAGGTTTGTGTGCCCCTCTGATCAGTACCAAGGCTATCTCTGCCTAAGCCCCAGTGGCTACGCTAGCAGCCAGCCACTATGGTTTTCTTGTGACCGATGCCATTCCCGAGATCTTCACTCATTTTCGCTGAAGGGTTGTAAGAGCTTGATGTCACCTCTGTCACACATCTCGCCCTGAAGCAAACAGGGATTCACACTGCTTTAGTAAGGTCGACTCCCAAGAAAGTCATCAATAATCCACCAGTCCAGCCTAAACATTCCCTATTTCCATACCTGTTTACATGGAAAATATCCATGTTAAACCAGGACACAAGAATTTTAACATAACAATTTACAAATTTCTCTTCAAGATTTTAACGTAACTGCTAAATATTACATAAACTAAATATACCACTTAAAACTTACAAATGCTCATCCAAAATTCATGACATGGCTGTAATAAACACTGCAGAATAGACTAACAATAGCTGCTATATAATTTATATACTTGCTTTACAGTTTAATCACATCAGTTACATCAAAAGTACAATTCCTAAGTGACTTAAACTTAATATACATTTCTTGCAAAACCAGAGCTAAAGCATGCATAGTGTTAACACTTCACCATTTGGTGAAAAACAAAAAAAGACAGTATTCATTTGCTGCTGGCTTATATAAGACATCGCTACGCTAATTGATAAAAATTTTGCATAAGAATTGACATTTCCTAATTAAACAACTAGGACAGAATACAAAAGCTTATTTTAGAATGATACCGCAGACTGTGATACTGTCTTTTGCTTGCTAAGAACATTCTATTCAGGGATCCAAGAATTTCAGTAAATTCGTTCACTCAGCAATTGATTTTCATCTGCCCTGTTAAAAGATTAACCGCCACCAGTCTTCTGCATTAAAAGTAAGTCTCACTCTTCTTGCACCGAGCAGACTGTTCAAGTATTTACTTGCCATGGGACTGGTGAAAAAGTTATTCTTGGAACCCTGCTGTTTTCCCAAACCACTGCATTCACCTTGTTGCTATACCAAACTGGACGTGGCAATTTTAGGAGAGATTTTTGCGGTTTTTTGTTCTGGGGGTTTTGTTTTGGTTTTTTTGTTTTGGTTTTTTTTGTTTTGTTTTGGTTGGTCGGTGATTGTGTGTTTTTGTTGTTGTTGGTTTTGGTTTGTTTTGTTTTTGTGTTTTTAAACCTAGGGGACCACGGTACAGCGATACGTCACTCAATTACTACCTTATGATTGACAGTTCACACTGGAATCAAAGGTGAATTCATGGGAGTAGAGGTGAGATATCGTTAGGCAAGTCTACAAAGAGAGATAGATGGGCATTTATTCATCACGCTGAAGTGAAACTACTGCACAATATAATTACATTAACAGTATATATTTACTTGTAAGTTACATGTAATGCATCTCCAGTAAGATAAATCATGAGGGCTCCAGGGATGTTAGTTTACAGTTCAGCAGTAGTTTCATGAATAATGCTAATTTAAGGTAAACAGGACCCCACTGGCACATCTTCCTCACCTTCTTGTAAGGAGCTTCAAGCATTGCTTCAATATCAATATCATCAGCCATTTTTCAGGACACCTGAAAGAAGAAGCAAAATCCACCTGAGACAGTAAACACCCATGTGCTTTAGATCCCAAAGACTTTTGCCTAAGAGGCCATCACTACATTAGCTCAAATTCACAGAGCAGTGTCTCAGAAGACGTTTCCATTAAGAACTAGAATGAAGCTTTGCCCAATGAGATAATATAAGAACATGACACAAAGCAATTGTAGCTGTAAACATCAAAATGCTATTCAACACAGTTAGCCAGTGGAAACCCTAGAGGTATTCCACCTATTTCTTTCAAAACAAATCGCACAGATCATTTATGATACAGAAAGGACGGTCTGGCAGCCATCTTGAGAAGTACTACAACTTGACCAAAGGACCCAAGAGAGGCATGTGAAGAACACACACATTCAGGCAAACCTGTTCATAGCTTCTGAGCATTTACTACCATCACATTTAGTAGTCTGTAGACTTAAAAGTGAACACTATGGCCTTTAAGAAATGCAGCTTCCTGTATAATGGGGGGGCACAGAAGAAACAGTTATGATTCAAGCATTAAGAGCTATTAAAGCATACGCAAGATCCATCCAGTCTGAGATCCACCATGCCATGTAACACTAGTCACCACAAAGTTGTTTTTTTTTTAAACATCATTGCTCTTCTTTTTCAACTTCAACCCCCTAATAAAATTTTCTGTTTATTATACTCTGGATCCCTTTGAGCTTTGACTTTCTTTCCCTATGCAGGTATGCTGTAAGTACCTCTCAAGACCCTTTGCATTAGAATATAGAGACTCAACTTCCCCAAATCTCTTATTAAAACAGTCTCTCTCCTTTTTCTTTAAGCTCAAAAATAGCAAGGCCTCTAGATCCAGCTCAGATGGCCCAAGAGTGAAGATTCTCCTGCATGTGTGCCATAAAATGGATTTTTTATCATACAAGTTAATTCTTTCACCTTGGTTACAGGCATTGCCACAACTGTGCTGTCCTGAGACTTGACCAGTATAATGAAATTGCTCCAACATTCAAAGATACTTTTAAGTTGTTCACTCACAGCCTCATAACTGAGAGTATTATACCAGAGCTATAACACATGTAAGAACCAAGTCATTCCCCCACTTACATGTGATCATCACCCATTAATACAATCAAGAATAAAACGTAATCCTTTAGCAATATCAGAGCACTGGAAGTTCATACTCAATTACTTAACCAAGGTATGCTAATCTTGTTTTCAAGTTATTACCTCTCGGGGTATAGTACTATCACAAATACAATCCTCCTTAGTTTATGTAATGGCTCAATTTTACTTTTCACTGCAGTATTTACATACAGCTTTTGAAGTCACCTAATTCACTACCATTCTACTTGTATTTGGTATGAACAAGTGTATCAGTATGATTAAGCACCATGAAACAGCACCAGGCCAAACCCAGGATTCTGCAATGAAATTCCCACAATTGTATTTTCATACATGTAATTTACCTAACATATCTAGCTATACCTGGGGTGGGATTCTTCATCCTGAGGAGGGGTAGCCAAAGGATGGGATGGGAGCCATTACAGAGACTGCCAAATCATGAGTGGCTTAGAAAAGTGGATAGGGAATGACTATTGCTGCATTCACCCAAATAGTAAGAGTGAACGAACTATATCATCCAGTGGGTTCAAAACAAAGGTCCTTATTCACACAGCATTTAGCCATGGAATTCACTGTTACAGAGCACTGTGGATGCTAGCAAAGAAAAAAACACAGGCAGGGTTAAAAAAAAACCCACAAAATTTCACAGAAAAAGCTTTTAATTAAACAAAGACATGCTTTGTGACCCTGAACCACAGCTAGCTGACAACTAAGAGCAGAGAAAAAAGTATCACTGTATGATTGCCCTGTGTTTGTTTTTTCTTATGCACTTCCTGCTTGCCACCATCACAGTCAAGATTCTGAGTTACACGGACCTTTGATCTCGCCCCGTGCAATCTGTGCCCTTTGTACGCTGTACAAACTGAGTGGTACACTACCACCTTTTTGTCACACCTTCTGTTCACATGACATAGACCTACTATCGATGTAATTAATGTAATACATATAACGATGCTCCACATAAAGCTGATTTTTTAAAAAGAATCACAAATAGAGTTCAATTCCAAGTGAGCAGAATATCATGGCAAGTTTTCAAGTATCTTTCATTAAACACTGAAGAAGCTCAAAATAATTTTCGTAAAAGCCCTTCAGCTTCAGAAGAGCTGCATATATCTGACAACTCTATACAGAAAACAAACATCACCACCCCAAACCAAAAACCAAAACCCAGCGACCACCTCTCCCCCACCAACATCAAAACAACCAAGGGGAAAAAACACTTGAAACTTTGTGGGCCTACAGAAAACCCAAAGGGACGTGAAATTTATTGCTACTAATCTAGCCAGTATTTACGGCTGATTTCATTTATTTTTGCTGTGTTGTATTAGATAAAGGGAGTTAAAAAGTCCTCTTGAAATTCTCTGCTTTGGAAATTGCACCAAATGACAATTCCACACTTGGTTTGCAAGGAGTCTGCTGGAAAAGCATCAAAAAAGTTCAGGGAGAACGTCGATGGGAGGGGACCTCAGCTCTCAGCAGCACACGCACCTTTGTTCAGCAGGTTCCCGCCCGCAATCCTCCGCACACTCCCTACACCACCGTAACATAACGAGTTCGGGTCCTCAAACAGACTGCTGCGCTAGAACCAACCCTCTATTCCGCCGGGGCACCTTACCCGCACGCTCCAAAGGCCTTCAGCCCCTGCGTGCGCCGGCCGCCAAGCCCCGAGAGCCGCCCGCTCGCGGCGGCCCGCCTCTCGCCGCTCCCCGCCCCGCGTCCCAACGTAAACAGCCCAGAGCCGCTCCCTGCCGCGCCGCCTGGGCCGTCAGCTCCGGCCGCGATAGCGGCAGCAAGGCCGGAACCCCGCGCCGGCCGGGGCTGGCCGCCCCGCACAGCGCCATCGTGGGGGGACTCGGGGAGGGACAACGCCGCGGCGGAGACAGCCGGAATCGCCCGCTACGTGGCCACAGAAACACCCAAACCCCGCACGGCCAGGCCGCGGCCTTGGGGCGGGAACAGCTCGCCCGGCGCTCGGGCCCCAAAGGGGCGCGGGGCGGACACCGGCGGGGAAGCCAGCAGCGACCCTCGCGGGCGAAGGACGGGGCCGCCCAACCAGAGACGCGAGCATGGCGGCGGGAGGGGCGCAGGCCTCCCGGGCCTCCCTCAGGCCAGGCCCACAGCCCTCCGCAGGCCAGGCCGCGGCTCGCCCAGCGGCGGGGCCCAGTCCCCCGCCCGGCAGTTACCTGCGCTGCGGGTGGGTGCTGTCCTCGTTCGGGCGCCCGAGGTCCAGCGACGGCAGAAACGACTCCCGGTTCCGGCGCTGGCTGTGCTGACGTTGGGGGATGGGCCCGAGGACTCAGGAGCCCTCTCCAGGCGTCTAATCCCCAGATGAACGGCGCCGCTCGGCCAGCTCCGAGGCGGCAGGTGGCAAGGAGCGGCGCGACCGTGGCGGGCAATCCCCGGACCCGGGCTGGGCCCCGGCTCTGGCACCAGCGGCTGCTCCCCGAAATGGCGCCCGCCGCGTCTCGCCGCTCGCAGACTCCGCGCACGGCACGGGGGCGCCCAGCGCACGGCGCAGGGGCTCTCGCGAGACCCAGGGCCAGACAAGGCCCCCCCGTGCCCGCCGCCTCTCGCGAGATGTCGTGCCCGGAAGGGGTGACTCAAGCGCTCGCGAGACTTGGGCAGACAGGAGGGGCTGTTATGTGTTTTTGCGCTCTCGCGAGAGCGCTGCCGCTCGCTTGTCTGGGGCTGGGCGGAGGGGCAGAGATAGTGGAGGGGTGGGTGGGGTACTCCCTCGCAGTCATTCTGAGGGAGCTCTGCGCCGTCCTTGGGCCAGCGAGTCCCTTTCCTTGTGGCATCGGAGTGCTGCAGCTTCCACCCGGCCTGTGCCCAGTCCCCCTCCTCCCCTCGGCGCCTCTGCGGGGCGGTGTGGGGCCGCGGGAGTCACCCCATACGTAGCCCAAGTATAACTTAAGTTGTCAGTGACCTGGCATTCTGGTGCGGCTTTTGGTCCAAGCCTCTGCAGGTTACTGGAGCCTTGAAGCTGAAAGGTTTAACTCAAAAAGTAAGTAGCGTTTTGTGAAACAAAACCTGCTTGTCTCATTAACAGTGCTTTTTTTCCCGTGGGTGCCCAGAAAATGTCTCATTTTTATTTAAATTTAATAATATGCAGTAAGTTTTGGCCAATTGTTCACCATAGTACAGATAACATTGGGTGGGTGTCCTGTTGAAATCAGCACAAAGTAAGCAATAACGGCTGGGGGGTTTAGGTTATTCCTTCTTTGTCCTGCAAATCTGAAACAGTGTAAAGAGAACTTCTAAATAGACTTTGCCTCCTGAAATTATAACTTTGCTATTGCATATGGAAATATTTAAACCAATTAAGGTGTAAGGACTCAAGCCCGTAGATTTCCGAATGAAAACCTGTTTATGAGAAACTCTTAGGCTACTGCATCATTTAATGTCATTTCTAACAGAGTTCCTGAAATGTCAATAGCTTGAAAAGTTCCAGAAGCTCTTGCACAGTTTCCATGTCTTTCTAAGCCAGGGGTCCTCAAACTACAGCCCTCGGGCTGGATACAGCCCCCCAGGGTCCTCAATCCGGCCCCCGGTATTTACAGAAACACCCCTCCTGCCCCCCCACCCCCCCTGGGGTTTGGGGGGGGGGGAAACCAAGCAGCCCCAGATCACTTCCTGCCACTTAATCCACGTGCTGGCCCCCTGTTTAGAAAGTTTGAGGACCCCTGTTCTAAGCTGAACTGGTCAATTTGAGTTTGGGGCAAATGGAAAAATGAGCTGTTCAAAAATAAAAAAACAGTATGACTATAATAGCTATTCCAACCTAATCATGTTTGTACAGTTTGGTTGTAAACAAAATTAACAATTTTCTCACAGGCAAAATGAGGTTTATTGTAGTTGTTCTGGTAGCACTGCACTGGCTGCGTGTCCCTCACTGCACTGCAGTTACTTGCTGCTCCCAGTCAGCCACCCAAAGGTCAGGTCTAACCAGCTCCATGTTCCTTGTTCCCTCATTGTATGATTGTGACTGAAGTATGTGCTTAGGCTCATGTTGGTGCATTTTCCTAAGGGTTTTCTCTCACATTGCCTGTGAAGCCAGGCTCTGGAAGGAGGCCATGGAGGTGTCTTTTTTTGTCTACTCCATGCGCACACCCTTCACCCTAAGCTGATGCTCTGGCAGTGTGGGAGGAAGGATGAACCCAACACACGTAGGGTTGAGTTCTTACAGGGTAGGGGTGGCTAATAAGGGACCTTGACTGGTAGGCAGCTGCACAAGCTCCGTGTCCAGCCCCGACCCTGGTATGTTGTGCTGCCCTGGCTGGCTGGCTGTGGATGTTCAGCTCTGCAGGGCTGATGGCATGGTTGGTATGCCTCTGGCTGGATTCGCGTCTGGAGATGATGGGAGGGCCAGGAGGAAGCTCTCAGTAACACATTTCCCAACAGAAGTTTACTCCCAGTTGTAGACTGGCTTGATCTGTAGGAGAGACTGGCTCTGCAGTGCTGCAGGGGAGACGCCAGCCATGGCTGGTGTTTCTTCATCATCCTTACCTCTACTGTGAGCACCAGGGTGTTCACTTAATGGACTTCCCTGGGCAGGTGCAGGGAATCCGGTGTGGGCGTCGTTCATGTTACCCCGTGCTGCAGATGATGGGAGGCATCTCGCAGAATTAACAAATACGGGGGGGGTGGGCGGTGAAAAAAAACTGCCGTTTCCCACACCGGGAGTCGAACCCGGGCCGCCTGGGTGAAAACCAGGAATCCTAACCGCTAGACCATGTGGGACTGCGTAGTGTATTTTCCGCACCGCTTCCTGTCTCTTCGTCCAGCCGCGCTGCTCGTGCTGCCTGCCTGCAGAGCGGGGGTGCGCAGGAAGTGCTCCCCCTCTGCAAAGGCTGCGAGAAGCTGCGCTGGGGCGCGCTTTCCCCCGCAGACGTGCCCGAATGAAGTAATTAACCCTCGGGACTGGGGGTGCCAGGGAGGTCCCGCTGGCAAGAGCCTAAGCGGGTTGTGGGGATCGCGATTGCGTCGCGGGATTAAGGGCGTGAGCTGCTCTTGCAGGAGTCGGGCTGCCCACGCTTCATCAAGTTACAGGGGATTTTTTGAACTAAGTGAAGTCGACTGATCTGAAAAACCCCATGAAATTTAGGGTCATCCTTCTCGAAGTTATTAAAATGCTCTTAGTTAGAAGATGAGGATGGAGGCTGACAAAACTGAAGCAGGAGGACATGACCAACGGGAGGATGAACAAATGAAGTCCAGCCTAAAAAGGTACAGAAACTGGGTAACAGCAACAAATGTGCTTCTGTACAAATTCTAGCAATAAAAAATAAGCAGCAATAAGTGGACTACCCAGTTTTGACTGAGAACAACCTTATCAGAAATCGGTGCAAGGCAGATAATCAGTGGGACAGTGCAGTAGCAGGCTACAGGTTATACATGAAGAACCAACTAAATTGTGCTTGTGGTGATGCTGGATGCCAAAGAAGCCTTGTCAATGTGCCTAAACGATTTTAATCTTCCAACATACAACACTGAACCCCTATAGTTAAAAAAATCACATCTTGACGTGGTTTAACGCCAGCCAGTAACTAAGTACCATGCAGCTGCTCACTCACCCTGAGGGATGGGGAAGAAAATCAGAAGGGAATGTAAAACTCAAGGGCTGAGAAAAGAACAACTTAGTAATTGAAACAAAATAAAACCAACAATAACAATAATAACAACAATTATAATGAAAAGGCAGGAGGAGGGGAGAAGAATGAAATCCCAAGGGAATGGAGGAAAGAAAACAAATTATGCACAATACAGTTGTTTACCATCCACTGACTTAGGCCCAGCCAGTCTCCAAGCAGCAATTACCATGCGCCAGCCAACTCCCCCCAGTTTATATACCCAGCATGATGTCCCACAGTAACGAATACCCCTTTGGCTAGTTCTCCCCACCCAATTTCTTGTGTCCCTCCAGCCTTCTGCCTGGCAGGGCCTGAGAAACTGAAAAGTCCTTGAGGTACTATAAACACTACCTGGCAACAGCTAAACCCATCAGTGTGCTATCAACATTGCTCTCACACCAAATACAAAATACATCACTGCACCGGCCTCTAAGAACAGAATTAACTCTATCACAGCTGAAACCAGAACACACAAATAGTTTGCTCTCAGTAAGTTTGCAGACGACACCAAGTTGGGGGGAGCATTGGTGTCCCGGTGGGGCAGGAGGCTCTGCAGGGGGCTCTGGGCAGGCTGGGCCGATGGGCCAAGGCCAAGTGTATGAAGTTCGACAGGGCTGAATGCCGGATCTTGCCCTTGGGTCACACCAGCCCCAGGCAGCTGCAGGCTGGGGGCAGAGCAAAGCCTGCTTGGCAGGAAAGGGCCTGGGGAGGGGCTGGCTGATGTCCGCCTGAACGTGAGCCAGCAGCGTGCCCAGGTGGCCAAGGTGGCCAAGAGCATCCTGGCTTGTATCTGAAAGTGTGGCCAGCTGGTGCAGCCGCATCTGGAACCCTGTGTGCAGGATTGGGCCCCTCGCTGCAGGGGGGATGCTGAGGGGCTGGAGCATGTTCAGAGCTGGGCATGGGGCTGGGGAAGGGTCTGAGGCACAAGGCTGATGGGGGGTGGCTGGGGGAGCTGCGGGTGCTCAGCCTGGAGAGGAGGGGGCTCGGGGGGACTTTGTTGCTCCCTACAGCTGCCTGGCAGGGGCTGTAGCGAGGTGGGGGTCGGTTTCTGCTCCCAGAAAAGTAGTGACAGGCCAAGGGGAAATGGCCTGGAGCTACACCAGGGGAGGTTTAGACTGGACATTAGGAAAAATTTCTTCATGGAAGGGGTGGTCAGGCCTTGGAGCAGGCTGCCCAGGGAGGCAGTGGAATCACCATCCCTGGAGGTGTTTGAAAAACACGTAGATGTGGTGCTTAGGGGTAGGGTTTAGTGGTGGACATGGCAGTCCTGGGCTAAGGGCTGGACTTGAAGATTTCAAAGGTCTTTTCCAACCTACATGGTTCTGTGATTCTATGGGATGCATGCATTCCGGTTGTCAGCAGCCAGCCTGTGTGTATAGCACTCAAAAGACAAGAACATGTTTGTTGAGTTGGTCTGCTTAGTAGATAGCGAAGACGTTTAAAAAACTAGCAAAGAACAGCTTTCCAAGTGGTTTGCCTAAAGCTGAATACCTGGATGCTGAGAGGAACAGCTCACCTGACAAATCATAGCAAATGCAAACAGGGACATTTGGCATCACAACACTGGCAACCACATGTTCAGAAACTTCTCTCTGCAGTTATGTGGTAGAGCAATGAACTTGGCACTGTTCCCACTGACTTCAGCAGGAGCATGGCTGGTCCTCAAACTCTTGACTGTATGAGAAAGGATAAAAGATAAAGAGTAATAAAACCAATTCTTGTGCTCATCATAGGAGTTTTGGTTATCAGTATGTATTGGTAAGTAGGCAGTTTGCAGGCAGAACTCAAGATACTACCTGAGGGCAAAAGGAATTAAGTTAAAGTTTTAAAAAATCAAATCTGTATTATTTCACAGAAACAATACAGTGAGAAATAACATCCTGCAGATATTTCAGTTGGGGACATCTATAAACAACAAAATAAAGCAAAATTTATATTTTTTTTTTGGTGGTAGTTAAGAAGAACAGGAATAATGGGAGGAAGCTGAGAAAACTTAGGCAGATTATAATGCAAAACACCCTGAGAGGACCTCAGATAGATGTCTGAATGATTGTCCCAGGAGACAACAAGGCCAGCAAGGAATACCCCCAGAAAAGCCTCTGCACTGGTGAGAAATGCTGTAGGCGACCTCGCAAATTCCCATCTTTCTTTTAACTCCCGAGTCCTGACTGTGGGACTTTCCTTCCAGCTTTCTCACAGAAATGGAGATTCAATTAATTTGTCAAAGCTTGTGAGAAAAAAACACCAGACTGCTGGGATAGCTTGAGGAATTACAAGTTCTGTCTGTGGCTTAAAAATAAACTCTGTTCTTGACAACTACCTACAACAACATTACATAGTCTGGCACAAACAGCCACAGCAAAGCCAGGCAGCTCATGCAGCCTGGTGGGAGAGGGAGCAGGGAGTTACAGTGAGGTGGGACAGCTGTGTCAGCACCACTCATGCTGCTGTTTGGGTGCATGTGTTGGTGACAGCTCAGTCTCATGTCATCAGCCTTGGCCACCAGCCTCTCAGCAAGTGTCCTCTGCTCTGGGCAGCTGTCTCTCAGCTCAAGACAGCTGATGGTGGGACTCGGTGGGACTCATGTGGCCAACCCACACAGGTTTGTGTTTTCCAGTGTATTACCTCTTCTGTGAGGGAGAGAGCACCATTGCTCAGCTCATGCATTTGGACAGATTGGTAAATCCTTAGAGGATATAGGTTGAGAGCAGCAGAGCTCTTATCAGACACAAAGAGGTGTGAAAGGCTGTGATAGAGCTGAAGTCCTTTGGGAACCTGTAACTGATATGATGACAGTGACATATGCACCTTATTTTGGAGAGTTTTCATCCCACAGGAATTTTGAAGCAATGCAGGTAAACCTCCACTGTGGACAATTTCCTGACCTTCATGCCACCAGCCTCAAAGTTTGGCTCATAGAAAGTGACCTGGGAGCATGGACTTCCCCTTCCTGTGTATGCCTAGCTTTGGGACAAGGACTTCCCAAGACAACAGAGTTATCTCCTGGCTCACAAGGGACAGGCCCACCTCTATCTTCCTCCCCTGTTCTTCCCTCCTCCTGGCCCATTCTGGTGTGTGGCTCTGCTCCTCCTCCTTGTCCCAGTGCTTGTCTGCTCATCCATCAGGCCATTTCAGGTTACTAGCCTGGCAAAACACCGCTTTTGTTTTGTGCCAGTTTAATGAGCTGATGTGGTTCACTCGGGCTCAGAGAACAAAGACTTGGACCAGTAAAAGGGGCAGGACTTGATGCATGGGGAGCCCTCTGCTCAGTTCAGCCATCTTGCCCACTGCACCCTTCTTTCGCCTGTGAGGGCTTGTAATCATTGCATCTGATGTCCTTCTCACTTTGAAGCTCCCCTCCAAAAAGGCAGAGCTCTCCTTTGCTGTGGGGAGCAGTGACACCTGCTAGAGCTCATCCCATAGCTTTGTCAGCAGCTGGGGAGCCACGGTAGCAGGGAAGATGGCAGAAACCTCTCCCGTATGTTTTTAGTCACAATCTGTTTTAGAAAGCAGGAGAGGAAACAGAGCATTTGCTGCTCCATCTGTCTCCGCATCCCATGCTGCCAAGGTTGGGTTACAGCCAGCTGCTGCTGTTGCCAACTGGTAACACAATAGCATGGCTGCTTACTTTGCAAGGGAGCTAAAGACAGTAAGATGGAAAACATTAGGACAGGATGACTTTAAAAAAGCCCCATTGCAGAACACCTGGCTTGTTATATAAATTTACATCATGCCCACTATAAAGAAACCTGCTGACTGCTGCTTAAAAACATGTATTTTTACAAATAGCCGAGTATCTCCAACTAGCCCTTCCCATAGGACTGTCCTGGGCTTTTTGATACCTTCAGTCAGCTTCAAAACAGAGACAGGGTTAATTAAGAACAGGAATGTTTTTTTCTTTACCTCATACATGCCAAGACGATTTGTTGGAGAGGACTCTCACTGTGCACAATCCAGAGAACTTCAGCCAGCAAGTCTTGCATCCAGGTCAGCCTGGTCCTGTTCAATAAGGTATCTGAGACATTTGGTAGAAGATGTCTGTGTGCTGAAATAATGGAGAATTCACCACATCTGCCTGCTCAGCTCAAACCTCAAGCCCCTTGACACAGAATTACAGATGTGTTGATCGGAAAGGCCTTTGGAGGGCATTAGCCCAAACTCTTGCTTGAAGTGAGACCATCACTGACACTAGATCAGGTCAACCATGGCTTTGCATAGCCAAATACTGAAAATATCTCTCCAGGGGCGGAGATCCCACCACCCATGTGTGTGAACTGTGTCCCTGGCTCAACCTAGCACTTTACATTTCCTGTTGCAGAAAAGAGCTGCCCACAGGAAGAAATCTTGCCCACATGCAGGCACTCACAGTAGTAGCTTGGTGGTAGTTTGACCTATTTAACATACGGCTTTCACAGTACACAACTTTTTCTGGTATTATTCACTCCCTCAGCACAAGAGTGCACAGAGCCACTCCTGCTCCTGTATGGGGCTCCAGCCATGGGGGCTCATGGTGCTGGGGGCAGTAGGAGGTGACAGGCAAGCTGGAATGAGGTGACAGCATGGCAGCGCCAACCCACCATGCAAGAGAAGCAGAGCAGGTTTGGTGATGGTAACCAAGGTCAGCCACATTTGAGCAACTGCGGACCAAGTTGGTGGGTTGCACTCAACAAGGTGCCGGGCCTGGCACAAGCTTCGCTGGAACGTAGTTCAGGTGGGGCCAAGGGTGAGGACTTTAGTTTTGACGCAGCTCCCGAGCAGAGCAGGGAGCCCCTGGTGAAGAATCTCCTAGCTCATCCTCCCACCCTCAGTAGTACCCTGGAAGGCTGCAGTGGGTCAGTGCTGGCCATAAGCCCAGACAGCCAAATCTTGCCAAGCTTTTCAGGTGTCTACTCCCAGTATCACCAGTCTCTCCTCAACACAGGGTTTGTTCACACCTGACTGGAGCTGTTACTTCCCCCTTGCCTGTATAGGGAGACACTTACCATGGGGCTGGTACTAGGCTGGGCTGGTTCCAGGCTGTGCAGTCCAGTCTGTTAACAGAGGCAGAGCAAGGGCAGTGCCTGCTGGCCCAAACCTGCAGGGCACCATGCTGGCTGCGCTCACAGCGGTAGCACATCTGCCTGGGCGCTGCCCCATCTCCCCAGCCCCGTATCTGCAGGCAAGGCAGTAGCAGCACAATACCGAGCTTTCCTTACCTTTAGCATCCAGTTCTTCCACACCCACAGATAAGGAAGACCCCTCATGCAAGGTCCTCCACCTGCCATTTCCTGACATGGAGTGCATGCACAAGTATGAACATCCACCAGCTGAACAGCTTCATGAGAGGGGGGTGGGTGTATGACTCCAGATCCGGTTTCTTCCACCTGAAGAAATGATATAGGCATGATCTCATGGAGCTGGCTCCTTTTGCAGTTCTTCAGTGCCAGCTGTAGGAAATATCCTTCAGCCAAGAACAGGCAGCAAGGGGATACTTTGGCCTGGAAACACTGATCATACATCTCTTAATTCATCTTACAGTGATTTGTTGTTGTTTACAGCCTCACAATTCATGAAGGCTGTTTCTTCTTGTAGGCAGTGTGGTTTTGTTATTAGCAAAAGAGCCAGGGTTTATAACCCTCTGTTCTCAGACACTGTCGCATCTTTGCTATGCTCTCAGACTATTCAGACACTTCACATTCACCTTCTGCTGTCATCTTTGGTGTATTGATGGTAGGCATCATGACTGGTGGGCTTGATCTCCCATGTATGTATCACAGAGTAAGCCACCCGCATCTCTGGCAGAGAACCTCCTTGTGTGATTGTATAAGCTACTACTAGTAAAAGTTTTCCCCAGCCTGTGACTACCTGCAGTGTGAAAGCCTCTGAAAAAGTCACTTCAGAGATCCCACAAAAGTTTTTCCCTTAGCTGCTTCAATTTTCCCCTCTGGGATTTCTCTCCCCCTCCCTCAGTCACTGGTGTGGACACAGCTCATGTCCACCAGCGCCCTCTGGCTCTCCTGAAAAGGTGGACCTGCTCTGGCAGCTTTGCACTCGTGCAACATGCAGCCCCACAACCATCTGTTGTGCCTGGTAATTGAACCCCCATTCACCCAGCTTTCCTCTTCCAGCAGTGGAGATCTCTGCTCCCAGGAGTGTCCTTGGTAGCCAGTGGGTCTGTGACCATACTCTGGTGGGAAGGTTCTGCCTTCTTCGTGGTTTCCTTACTCTTCATTTTAATGCCCTCCTGCTGCATGACGTTGTGCAAGACAGCACGGGGCTGCTAGCCCATGAGTAGGACTGATCTCAGATGTCCTCTGTGTCCTTGAGTGCCTCCAGCTCACCTGCTTTGGCTTGAAAAGAGAGGGAAACTCTCAGCGCACTATGTGCAATATCATGTCCCAAGAGTTTTAGCCGCACCAGCTATGCAACAAAGTTACAGGTTCTCCAGCAAGCCTGCCAGAGCTGTAGGCTGAAAACAGCTTACACATTATCATCAAGCCCTGAATCACACAAAACAAAATGAGAGCATTGCAGAAAACCTGAATGTTTGTTTGGTCCCTCCTGTAGCCAACTTCCTGTGTACTGTGTCAGGTCACTCGTTTTTGGGGGGGCCCTGAAACTGGGGCCTTTGCAATCTCCCCTCTCCCCAGCTTCTGTTTTCAGTCTGTCCAAAGGCTGTTGCTAGCACAGTAATGTCAATCGTGTTAAAATTTTGATACACCAAGTCTGTATCTACAAAAGCCCTTGAACAGAGACTGTCAGGCTGCTATAAGCACTTCCCCAGTATCACTGTTTCCCTCAGAGGACAGATACAGCCTTTACTGGCAAAGGCAAATAATAGCTGCACCTCCACAAGGAAAGCTGTCAATTTAACCTCACTGGAGCTACACCAGCAACTTTTGTTTCCAGTGCAGACCTGGTTTAACTCTTCCTTTCTTTCCCAGCTGGCCTATGCCTCTGTCCCCAAACTGTGCAGCCCTGCAAAGCTCAGCCTTCCCTGCCTGCTCGCCTGCAGCATCATGGGCATCTCCAGCAGCTTCGAAGCCCCTGTGGGGCCCCCCTCTTTCTACCGGCCCCCGCCACATGGAGCCCCCAGTAAGCACAATGCAGCTGTGTGTCCAGCCAGTGAGTGAGTAGCCACGATCTCACTGTCTCTCTATTCGTTATTTAAAAGTGCACTGGGACTTTCATGTGAATGTCTTCAGATTAAGTTACTCTGAAGTTCTTCAGCAGTGCCAAAATGCCTTCTGTGAGAGAGCACTGTGAGTGCGGGTATCACTCTGTGCAGGGACCCCATGCGCTGACTCGCCTGGGATGATTAATGAGCTGAACAGACTCATTTCTGACTGTAGCAGAAATCTGCTGCATGGTCTGATACGGGCCAAAAATCACTGTTAGTAGCAAAATTCACTGAGTATCTGCCAAGCCTTGCACCCCCAGCTAAAGGTGTCTGAGGCATCCAGGCAGCTCAGCCCCCAGGATTTGTCTCTGCATGGTGTTGTTCCTACTCTGGAATAACAGGACCCAATATGAGATTCATTGGGAGCATTGCCATGTGGCAGCAGTCGCTGAGATAGCAGGGGCTCTGCTGTGCCACCGCACCAAGTGACATACTCCAAACTGGTGACTGGCAGAAGCTGATCTACTGGAGCTGACCTTTAGTGCACAAATTGTGTATTTGGACTGCTGATGCTGCTGGAGGAGTAGGGCTCACCACCCTTTCCCAAGGCCTCTGCGCTGCTGTTTCTATGTAGACGGTTGACCCATGCATGTGTGGGGGACAAACCTGTCTTCCCGCACAGCCCTGACCAGGCTGCTACAGGCTCGAACACAGAAAGTCCCTAGAATCTGCCCAGACAAAGCTGCCGGGGCACGGAAGAGGGCACATCCGGGCAAACGCGGGCGTGTGGCAGCCGTGCATCACGGGCCAGCCTGGTCCCCCATCGTGGGGACAGGCGATTTGCCGGGGCAGCAGCGGTCCGGGTGCAGGGGCGGGCTGCGCCTGCGACCCGTACCGACTCCAAGCGGTCTCGGGCCCCTATCGCGGGGGAAGGCTCCTGGGCCGCCAGGGACGGTGCGGCTCCTGCCGCGAACGACGCCCTCCCTCGCAAGCCTGGGCACGGCAGCTCAGCGCCGCCGCGGGTCTGTAACTCAGGTAACGCTTCAGCCTCCCCGGCACGGAGCTCCCGGCTCCGCGCCCTCCCGCCTCGGGCCGGGCCGGGGCTCTGCGATGCCTGAGGCTTGGCGGACCCGGGGAGGCCCCGGAACGGCCGCAGCCGCCACCAGGGGCTGCCCTCGGCCCGCGGGCCCGGCCCCCGCGCGTCCCTCCCGCCCCGACGCTGCCCGGCGCAGCGGCCCCAGCAGAGGGACCCGGGGAGCGGCCGGGGGTCCCGGCTGCCGGGCCGGACCGCACCGCCCCCGGGCGGGGCCGGGGTCGGATTTCACATCCTGCCCCGCTCGCAAGCAGAGCGGGCGGCGCTGCCGAGCGGACCATGGCGGAGAGGTGAGTGCGGCGGCCGCGCACCTGTTGAGGCGAGGGGGGCGGGCGGGTCTCGCCTCGCCTCGCCCGCCCCGTCGTGGCCTGCAGGGCTGCGGCCCGGTTGGGGGACGCCACTGGTCGGGGAGGGCGGCAGCCGCGGGGCCGGGCCGGCCCAGCCGCGGGCCCTGAGGGGCAGGTGAGGGGCGGCCGGGCCGGGCCCTGTGGCGGTGGCGGGGCGGGGCCGGGCCCGGTGGCGGGGCCGGGCCCGGTGGCGGGGCCGGGCCCGGTGGCGGGGCCGGGCCGGGCTGGGCTGGGCTGGGCTGAGCTGAGCTGAGGCCGGGCGGCCTGTGCGAGGAGCGGCTCCGCCGCGGCAGGTCCCCGGGCCGCTGCGGGGAGCAGCTCCTGGCCCCGCGCGGCTGCACCCGTCCGGCCCCCCGCAGGGCCCGGCTCCCGCGGGGGCACGCCGGCCGCGGCCCAGCCCGTTCGCAGCCTCCGAGCAAGGCGGGTGACTCCGAGGTCTGCTGAGCGGAGCTGGCCCGACCCCGGCCCTCTGCTGTCGGGGCGCTCGGGGTCCGGCGGGGCGGCGGCCGGCAACATCGCCTCCCGGCGGTCGCGCAGGGCTCTGCCAGGCGCCGCTGCAGCCGCGCGGGCGCGGAGGCGTGCCTTCTGATTCTGTGCCTGCCTGGGACCTGGTTGGCAGGCTCCGAGGAGGGCTGCTTGAGCGGGTTGCTCTGCGTCGCTTAAAAAAACCAAACGTGGTGACAAAATGACAGTGTTTTAGTGTTCAAGCACAGGGCTGGCTCACCTGGGATCAGGTAGGGAGCCAGGATCATCTGTTGGCAGTGAACGTGGAGGGACGGGGAGCTGGGCCAGTGTCCCAAGCAGCATCCTGCTTCCGACAAACGCAGGAAGATTTCGTGGCTCCTCTGAATAACCCCATTCAAGGAGAACAAAGTCCTGCTCGCTCTCTACCTTGGCTCATTGGCCAGAAGCGGTTGAATTAAGTTTGGCTCTGCTGGAAGGTATGCTGCACACCGTGGCAGGAGCATGGTCCTCGCTGTGGCTGATGCTAGTTGCTGTTGTGCTGTTTGGCCAGCATTTTTTTTTTCATCCTAGATGAAAAGCTCAAAATGATTTAAAGTTCGATTTAACATTCCTGGGAGCACAGCTCTCCCCCAGAGGCACCAGATTTCAGCTGGCTTTTCACATTCTCTTTGTCTGGTGGAGAGGAGGGAGGACCATGCTGGCATTTTGCCTGGTACCTCAGTGATGGTGCAAGGTGTTAAGAATAATTTTTTCATTGCTCTTATATTTGCAGGTATATTTTTCTCTTCTGTCTCTTCTGTATCTTCTCCAGCAGAACGTGGTTTGAGTTAGTCTGTAAAAGTGTCTTGGGAAGGGAGAGCAAATGTCCTTGAACATGGATGATGGAATACTAGAATTCATCCAGAGCAAAATGATTAGCACAGCAGTGTGCTCTTGGCCTGCTAGCAGCAGCAAGTCATAGTCGCTGCGTCTGCTTGTGACAGCCAAGGGCACTTGGTGCTCAGGGATTGAGGTTGCATGTTGCTCACTTCAGGGGATAAACTGGAAAACCTGACAAAGCCATGTAGATTTGGAGCCGTCATTCTGCTAGCCAGTGTAGAGGAGTACAGTGCTTCTTGCACTGGATTTCAGCATAAGTTTTCCAGCGTATCCCCACTGACTGGAGTATCTCTTTGATGCTTTTTGGGTCTGGTGTTTGCTGGGTTGATGAGACGGTTTTTTTCCTGTCAGTCAGATGGAGGCTATTTGGAGTGATGATGAGATCAGAGTGGATTATAGGAATGCAGATTTTGAAGCCAGCTTTTTGGTCAGATAGTTCACATGTTTTCTGTATTTGCAACAGGTTTGCTTAGCTGAAACAGATGTCTTGGCCTTAGCTGGAAGCACATAAGCTACAGGGAGATCTAAGTATACTGGCCTGGTATGTTTTGTAACCAAGAGCATTTTATAGTTGCCCTTGTGATGCAAAAGACAGCTTTTGGCCTGACCCTTGCTGGGTCCGCAGCTGAAAACCTCATGAGAGACTTGCATGTTTAATCTACCAACAAGACATGTAGAATCTGGTTTGCTGAACACTGCCCTGCTTTGGGGGTAGAAAAGGCAAATGTGTCCTGTTCAAATGATTTTCCTGATCTGTAGAAAAACGTCATGTGCTGTGGTGCAAAGATGAGAGGAGGAGAGACTGAGACTCTGTAGTGAACTGCCTAATGTATAAGAAAATCTTGCAAATTTCAGTGTGTTTGTGTCTGAGCTTTGAGTCATTTCTTCAATCAATTCTGTTATTCTTCTGGGTTTGGCTTCATAGGATTGGATTGGCTGCCTGCTGGCAACCAGGTAAAGTTCTGTAAACCAGGGAACAGTTGAGTTTCATTTTTTCCCCCACAGAGCCATGGAGGAAGAACTATTAGCATCGTGGAAGGACTATAAGATCTGAATCAGCTTTAATAGAATCACTTCTGTAATTAAAGATAACAAAGCATAAACTGCCATGGGAGTCTGGCTTTTTGGCTCATGAGGGTGGGTTTTTTGTTTGTGTTTTTTTTTTTTTCTCCTGGCAGTGCAGTTTAGTAAAAATTCATACTCATGAACCCTTTCTTTGCAGTTGTGAAAAGATGTGTCAAAGCTGTATTTCTTGATAGGTAAAAACATTAGTAAGAATAGTACTTGGTTGCCATTTTACCTGTGGAGAAGAAAGCTTTTCAGTTTGGACTTGCAGTTTTAGCAGTATGTTTTTGGCTATTTGCTCATGTCCTGAGGCTGTTTAATTCAGAGGGAGATACTCCAGCCTGTGCCAGAAGTACTGGGGATTGCTGAAGTCCTGTTAGGTGGGTGGGTAGATGGTACTGAGC
Source organism: Falco rusticolus (assembly GCF_015220075.1). Lineage (NCBI taxonomy): Eukaryota > Metazoa > Chordata > Aves > Falconiformes > Falconidae > Falco > Falco rusticolus. The sequence goes on along the minus strand of NC_051196.1, from coordinate 37,960,473 downwards.
ATACTTGTTCAGTGGGAAACCTCCTGGTCTGGCTGGCCATTTTAATTTGGTTAATACAAAATATAAAGGATTAATGTGCTTCATGTTCTGATTGCAATGAAAACTCTTAATTTTGTTATTGAATCTCAGTATCTTGAGTTTGTTGCATATAGTTGATTCAGATTAGTTAAGGTTTTAATTTGTCTTTGCCTGAATACTATTTCTGTGTTTTTTTCAGAAGCTTTAATGTAGGAACAGGCCAGAATTTCCACACTTCATCAGCCTGCCCTGGAGCTGCTGATTGACTCCTTGTGTCTGCACTCAGCCGTGGCTTTGCAGCATAGGGGTTTTCAGGTTTTGGCAGAGCACCTGAATATCCTGCTGTTATTCAGTGCAGAGCCCCCTCACACCTGCTGAACTGGGTCCATGTGCCCTGTTCTTAACTGGCTTAAATAAGGCCATAAATATCCTCTCTGTAGCTCACTGTGACCGCAGGACAATCTTCTGCTCCCAGCAGGTTGTCCTGCTGGATGAGCCTATTCCTGGATGATGAGCATTGTGGTAACTCACTTGACAGTAGATGAGCTGGGGTAGTGAAGGGCTCTGTTCTCGGGCATCACCACTGATGTGATAACCTCTCTCACCTGCCTTTATTGGCAGCCTGACCTCTGCCACATGCTCCTGGTGTTGTCCCTGCTCCTTTGAACATGCTGCTGGAGCTATTGGTGAGCTTGCCAGGGCAGTTGGGATGAAAGACTGACTGGCTTTAAATGAAACCAGGGCTCTGTTTTTGCTGCACTAACTCTGCTGGCAGAGGCTGAAGAGGGGTGATAAGCTGTGGAGGACAAGGTAGTCAACTTGTCCACTATCACTGCCATATCCTTTTTAAGCTGCAGCCCTCAGCAGGCCCAGCACAGCCTGGAGCTAGCTCCTGAGGTGGGGTCGTGCCTTCAGTTACAGTGTTTGACTCTGTACAGGTAGAGCCTGGTCCTTGGGAAATGCCTTCAGACACACCAAAGTCTTCTGATGGAAACTAATCAGATATTCAAATGAAAGAAGCTGCATTTCCTCCTTCCCTGTGGTCTCCTTTCCCAGTGTTTCCATTCCTGTTGTGCTACCAAGATGGCTTTCTCAGTGGATGATGCAATTAGGAGGAGATGCTGCAAGCTTTCAGCAAGTAAATATGTCAGAATTTGAAATGCTTTGTTTAGGCTCCGTCAGTCCTTCCCAGGTGGAGCCCAATTATTTGTGCCTTGTTGTGACATGTATTTGCTTGTGTTTCTTTATACAAATCTGCCTGGAGGGCTTTTTAATTAGTGAAGTGCCTCTTATTTGTAATAAAAATAAATTCCAGAGCAGACACTGGGATTTCGGTTTAGCTGAATTCATAAAGGGTTTCTGAGCTTTTCTGTCATTACTTAAACATGTGATGTCAATTTTTGCCTGTGTCAAGGTGCGCAGGAAGGCAGTTCCTCTGTAGGAAGGATGGCTTTAATGACCAAGCGATTTCTCATGCTTTTTAGTAGCTCAGTCCTAAGTGTCCACTGAAGTAAGCAGTCTGTCTGATTGTGTTTTTATACTTTTCATGGGGAAGAGTTGTCTTCTGCTTTGGGCAGTTTCTTAAAGCAGTCAGTTTTTGGAGTGGCAGAAAAATATTGACTAAAACAGCAGGTGTGAGGTCCATCTTACTTGTACATCTGGAACGAGATACTGTAGGTAAAGAGAAACTTTTTTTGCACTTGGTCTTTGTCTCATGGGAGGATGAAAAAAATACCATTTGGGATATATTCTCTCATCCTAATTACCATTCCAAGCATTTGAGGTTACTGATATAAGGAATAAGTGTTTTGTATTTCCAGTTGAATATTGACCAGTGAATTCCAGTGTAGTTGGTGTCAACCATCCTCCAGCTACTCTCCCAAGCTTTTTTCTTTGTGTGTCCTCAGCTACCATTTTTTGTTTATGCAATGGATAGAGCCAAAAGATGTTTGGGAAGTTTATAATGAGGATGCTGAAGATCCACATTACTTGTTTGCAGCTAAGCATGGGAGATGGAAAGGACTTAGTGATCCCTGGGGGGAGCATTGTTATGGCTTGTGTAGCAGCTCGAGGTGTATCTGGCCTCCCACAGTTATACACTTCAGGTGAAAAGAGGGGGTTTGGGTTGGATAATATCAACTTCAGAAAATTCCCCCTGGAAAAAAAAAAAAAAAAAAGCTGAAAGACCAAAGCACTGGAGATGCTGAGATTATTTTTTTCAGGCTATTCTGTCTTTTTGGACTTAAGGTCTTGTATGAAATTCCACAGAGCACTTTATGCTGCAGAGCGCTGGGGAACTTCTGAAATAGAGAGGTCCAAATAAAATTATTCATTGGCATCTTCGTCAGCCATCAGAGGCAAATAGAAGGCAAGTTCTACATAAAGGATGTATTTTCTTCCCCCCGCTTGTATTCTGGTTGTGACCAGTTCCCCAAGCCAAGCTGTCACTGCCCTTGGCCTTGCTTGGTGGAAACCGCTCTGGTAAGAGATGAAACAAAGATGATGGTGAGCACCCCATGCTCCCCAGACTTGCTGCACATTCCTGTCACAGCCTGAAGTGGAGCAGAGCAGTCCTGGTCCCCTCTAAACTGACCTTTTTCTTAGCCACAGGGTTTATGATCCACCAAAACCAAACAACTTAAGTGGGGGGGGAGGTTGGGGACAGGACAGGACGGGACACACATGACACCAAACCTGTGCCGGGCTCATTTGTGTAACTTGACAGATGTGGGACGCTGCCATAAGGCACTTGGCTTTGGCAGACAGGGCTGTTTCCTACTGGAGCAAACAAGTTCGCTGCTTTCTGACTGGAAACCTGTTACAGAAGCAGAAAAGACTCTGTGTAGTGGGATTTTGTGTCATCTTGGACATCGTGAACCAGTGGCCCAGGGCCAGATGCACTGTAGCAGGGATGCCTTCTTTGTTCTGTAGCTCTGGTTTTTCTGTTTGGTTTTGTTTGTGGTTGTGTGGGTTTTCTTCCCAGAAGAATGACAGAGGCTTACTGTCTTCATCAGCAGTGATACCAAGAAAAGCCCTGCACACTGGTGCCTGACAAGTTGGAACTGAGCTCAGCAAATCCCCTTTAACCACATGGAGTTCAACTGTCTTGGTTTTTTTGACTCTGAGGCAGTACAGTTTCTTGTGCATGAGTTTTCATGTGCAGCAGCAGCTAGGGCTTGGTTTAGAAGGACAAATGGCATAAAATATTTCCGGTAACGAAGTGAAGTGAGAGAAAAAGTTATCTGAGGAGACTTTATAGCTGATTGAAATACAGACCCAGGGAATGCAATGGGTGAGCAGTGTTGTGTAGTGTTGCCTGGAAAGATGCCACTCCAGAGGCTGTGGCCAGACCAGGTGGTGGGTGTTGGCTGCAGTTTCCAGTGCGTCTGCACAGGCTGCTGGGCCATTGTGGTGGTTGGTTTGGTTCTATTGTCAGGACTCCGACCTGCTTTAGCCTACTCATCCTGGCTGCCCCAGCTGCTCCAGTGCCTGGTCCTCACCCATCTGCTAATCTGCTTGTACAGTTGTGCTCCCACACACAGCCTTATCTACTCTGGGCTGGTCCCCCATGTGCTTTTGGTGCTGTGTGGGAAATAGCAAGTGCAGGGTTGTTTCCAGATGTGGGGTAAGCTGTGGGTGGTCACACACTGTAATCCAGTCTCTGACTCGGACTTACGTGCATTTAAACAGTAACTCAGTCCAACTGTTAATTTTAACATGTTTGGTCTGAGGTAAAACTGTAAATGCCATATTTGGTCCTCTTGCGGCCCAGTGACTGTTTCTTTCTCATCTATACTGTAGTTCTTTGATAGTCCTTTGATAGCTACAAATATCCAGCTGTGTATTAGCCACACAGTTTAGCTTTTCTTTGCTCCCTAGCTACAGTAATTAGGCTTGGGGGTTTTTTTATTAGGCCATTCAAGCATTGCTCAAAGTTACGGTGAGAGGAGAAGCTCCAAGTGTTTTATGAATTCTTGGTAATGAATCAACATCAAGCAAAACAGAGAGATGGCAAAAGGGCTGTGAGCTGAGGTGCAGAGCCTGGAGTGCGTGTGCCATGAGAAACACTTAATGTATGCCTAAGGACAAATGCTAAACATGTTATAATATGAAAGTAAATTTTCTTAGCAATTTATACCGTTGTAATACAATGGATAGTTTGTCTGGGGTATGGTTGAGTTGCATTTAGTCAGTACAGTAAAATGAATATGAAGCAAGTAGTATTAGGGCTTAGAGGGCAGCTTTGTGCTTGGGTCAGTGCTGCCCTTGGGCTCTCACCTGCAGGCCTGTGTTAGAGCACAAATGGCAGAAGAGTTCCAGTTTTGGCTTGGAAACTCCTTAGAAAGCTTGGCCCTGAAATGAGCTACTTCAGTTTTCATTAAATTAGTTTTAAAATCACTGAAAATGAGGGTGAAAAGCAGGTGTTGCGTTCCTTTCTGTACTGCAGGTTTAGAAGCTGCTGAGGAAATGCCTGGTGGTCTGACAACTCTGCCGGACTGCACTGAAGCTGTAATTTGAAATTAGTTTAAAACAGAGGTTTGAGGTTCTGGAGACTGAAGGCTTTTCCAAAGCAGAACTCTAGTTTTGGGATGGCAATAAACATATAAAAGATCAAGATAGTGATGATGTTCCAGGCGTGAAGCTGTGCACTGCCACTCTTTTTTTTTTTTTTTTTTTTTTTCTCTCTCTCTCTCTCTCTCCTGGCCCTGGGTCCTTTTCACCAGGATGGTTGAGTTCATTAAAGCAAGGGAACACTGGCTGCTTTTTAGTTAGCAAGCTCCATGAGGTATTTGAGGAGCTTTAGTGTCCTTGTGTGAGGAGTGCCGGGGATGCACCATGGGAAAAGAATAGGGATGAATGGGCATGGAGGGGGCCCCCTCCTTCCAGCAGCAGCAAGGCACTGGATCCATTCTGTTTTCAGTGTACCATGATGTAATTCAGTTCCCTCTCCTGTGGTTCATTGGACACTGAGCTGCAGGGGTGACTTTGGGTATGTTGCTGAGACTTTGTCCTTGAATGTCAAAACCTTACTGTGAGCTGGAGGCTGGCAGAGAGCTGCTGCAGGGCAGAGCTTCCTTAAGTGGAGGACACTTGTTCAGGTTGCCTTTTTTCTGGAGAGGAGGAGGGCTGGATGGAGTCTGGCAAAGGGCAAGATGTTGGTGATTCAGCTTTTCTGGCTCCCCAGAACTCTTCTGTGGCAAGGCAGCCTCTTGGGGTGCGGTGGCAGAGTCCCTAGCTGGCCATCCAGCACTGCCTGTAACATCTGAGCAATTGTGCGCTTAAACGTTATGCGGTCTTGGTGGGATGAAATCACTTGTTTTTGTGTCTATCTGGATAAGGAAAGCTTTTGCTGAGCTGCAAGAGCTGTCTGTACTTGGGGGAGGAGAAGTTTTTTGGTAACCCAATGTGTTCAGTGCAAGGCATGCTTGTTGCAGGGCTAGAGGGAAATGTCATGTTGGTCTACTTTCTGGGTCTACCCTGCTGTCTCTGGAGCACAGACTGCAGGTGGTAAAGGGTGGACAGTGTGGTGATCACCAAATGGCTTAGTGAAACAGCCCAGAGTTCAGCTCAAAATAGAAAAATGGGCGACTTCCAGTAGCTGATGTGCTCATTCCTACCTGGCCTGGATGGCTTGGGTGGTGAGCTGCACTTGTGGCATGTTGATTTTGGGCTGCATCTTGCACCAGAGGCTCTTTGGGGAAGAGCACTGTTTCCTATTTGAGAGTGTTCCCTGATACGTGTACATCTTGTACTCTGGGCACTGAAATAAAATAGCCCTTGCAGCTGGCCGCAGCAGCTCCATTACTGCAATCCTGGCAGCACGTGCAGCACCTGCCCAAAGCAGAATTTGGCCCCCAGGAGTGGCATGCTGCAGGCCCTTGGCACAGGCAGGGGAGGGCATGTGTTTAATTCCTGTTACGTTGCTTAAACCTTTGCTGTTTGCAGCAGCAGCCATTTCTTCAAGTGAATGTGTGGGGATGCTCAGAGAACAAATTTATTGTGGGGCTGCCTGTGGTGCTGCTTTCTTGCCCTCCATGTCCCAGCCAGACCTGGGTTAAACCTGGAGGTTCCATGGACAGCAGAAAGGATTTAAGGGGCTTGACACTGAGTTAACAGTATTCCCCTGAAATTACCATTTTGGGGCTATTACCTGCAATAGGAATTTGTGCTGCTTTGCCTCAAGGGATATAGCTCTAAACCCTCCTAGTGTTGCAGCTGTTTTCCCTGGGAAAGGCAAATGACATCTGTGGGCGTAAACATAGCTTTAATGGTGAGATGTGTCTGTACTAGAGCTTGGACTGTGTGTTGGTCCTTGTGGAAGTGCAGCCTTTCGTTAGGACAGGCAGTACATGGGCCTGCAGATGAAGAGCGGTGTCAGTGTGGCTGGCTGTGAAAAGTGGGTGCTGCTGAGGGGGACATGTTCAGCCAGCCCCTTTCTGGGCTGTGGCCCTGTCTGTCATGACAGAGCTGTCTGTACTGCTCAAGATGCAGAAGAGTATCAGGCTTCGTCTCTTTCAATTTCACACCTGCTAAGCTGTGACAGTAAACATCAAGAGGAGGAGTGACCAGCTGGGCAGTGCAAACCCTCGTTTTTCCTGTGCTTCAGGCAAAAATTGATCAGTGATTATTTTTTTTTTATTTTTTTAAATTAAAACCTGTTGCTCACTAAACCTGTTTTGCAGTTTGTTAGCAATTTGAGCTCTGCCTCTCGTCTCTGGCAGGAATGTGGCAGGAGTTGGGCAAGCTTTGACCCTTACAGCAGCTCTGTGTGCTCAGCAGTGCTGAGAACAAAGGAGAAAGCCCAGGCTGTGGCTGTTCTGTGGAAGGGAGACGTTGCCACAGAGCACTGCTCTCCTGGGATCTTGGCTGCCCTTTGATGTGGTCCTGTGTTCCCCCAGGAAGGAGTAGCCTTGAACCCTGTGCCTCTCGTGTGGTGGGTGCCTTGGGAGGTGCTTTGGTCATGTAATATGTTTCCGGCTGGAAACCTATCTTCAGTTTGGGCATCTGGAAACTGGGAATATGCAGCTGCCTGTGAAAACTCAGTATGTATGTGCCCAGGAACAATCATGATAACACTGAGCTTGTGGTTATGATGGGCACTTTATGACTGGCAGCATTAATAAAATTAATGAGACTTAATGTCTGCTGTGTTGTAGAGGTAGTGTTTGCTCCCAAGTCTGCCAAAAACGGGCTGTCTGTTTTGTAAGAGCCCTGATACCGTCTGTCTTGTACAACTGTCCCTCTGCTAAAGAGTAGCTGGTAGGACCAGAGGTGGTATGGTGACACTGGCGGCTCAGAAGGAATGGATGCGCCTCTACTGAGAAAGTATCAAAGTGGTTTTTTTCCCCCTGTTGTTTTTTGGTGGTTTTTTTTTTTGTCTTTTTAAGAAAGATGGAAAACAAAAGGAAATGTTCAGGGGAAATAAGGCTAATGGAATGAGAAGGATATTGGTCAAAAAGGGGAAGCTGAGTCCTTACAAGAGGACCAAAAAAAAAGTATATGCTTCAGCAGATCACATGTAAAATCAAAATGAGGCAGGCCAGAATAATACTTGAAGAGTGAATTTGCCAGTATGATTACTTTTCAAATATATCAGAAACCTTTTGGAGACAGGCAGAAGAAGGGATCAGGGTGTGAGAGGTACGGAAGATAAAGGCATCACAGAAAGATCTAAACCATTTTTTGGCTGTCGTGACTCCTGTGGAGGAGCTTTGTAGCTTTGCAAACTACAGGCTCTCTACATAAGAGCTGTCTGAGAAGTTGTCTGACATTGAATGTCAGTAGAAATGGCTTTAGAGCAAACAGAGGAACTGATAAGAAACCGTAAGGAACAGATAGTGTTTACTCAAGAGTACTATAGGTTCTTAAATCTGAAATTGCTGAGATACTTTTGTGTATATCCTGTTGCTTAAGTGCCCTTGGTATCACAGAAATGGATGGTGGCAAATGTGATGGCATTTTTTAAAAGAGGGGAGTCTTGAGGAGATTGGGGAGGTACACATCAGGTAGCTCAATATCTGTGCCAGGCCCACTGCTAGGGAAGGGCTGTAGAGAGGATCCTGGGGACCACAGACCAGTGGGTCTGACCTCCATGCTTGGGCCTCTGCACAGGATCACTGAAGGCATGGCCAAGTGCGGTCTCTTGGAAGACAGTTAACAAGGCTAATGTAAAGGCATGCCCTGCCTCATGGATCTGCCAGAGGCTGATGAGCACGTGGGTGGCAAGACCAATAGATTTCCCATATCTGGGTTTTCAAACAGCCTTTGACAAGGTTCTCCACCAAAGGCTTTCAAGAAGCTAAGTCACCATGGGCATGGGGGAAAGGTCTTGTTATGGACTGAGAGCTAGTGGAAGATTAGGATGCAAAGAACAGGGCTTAATAGCCTTTTTTCACCGTGGGTAGGAGTCAGCAGTGAGGCCCCAGAGACTGGTGTTGGGACTGGTATTCATTCTGTGGGCGACCTTAGGCATGGAGGGGTGTGGTGAAGTCCCCAAGACTGCAGAGGACCCTCAGTTCCTTCAGGTGTTTGGATACCTCATTGAAGGTAAAGAAATCCAGAAGGACTCACAGGACTGAGCAAGTGGATGAATAAATGGCAGAGGAACTTCAGTGTAAGATGATGTGGGGTACTCCCAGGGGAAAATTACCTGTACCAGGCCTGTATGATACTAAACCTGGAACTGGTGGTTACAGCTCGGGAAGGAGCTCGGAATCATCAGCTCTGTGTGTGTGAGCCAGAAAAGCCAATGTATTTTGGTCACCATCAGCAAAGGACATAATAAAAAGACAGAGGGCATCATTTTGACCCTGTAACACCTTGGTGCATATCTTAGGGGCTGCATGCAGTTCTGGTTTCTGCATCTTGAGAAGGACAGTGGTGGTGGAGAGGCTGTAGAGAAGACAGTTAAAATGACTTGAGAGACAGAGCACCTGCCTTATGGGGGGTGAGGGTGGGTGGAAATCGTGACTCCCTGGTTTGGAATAGAAGTTTGGCGTAGCATATGATCAAGGTATACAAAATCATGAAGGCACTGATTACGTTGAATTTTATCTACCAATTCTTATGGCACTAGAACCAGGGGCACTTGATGAAACTTGATACAGGAGATTGGTTTAAAGTAGGTAGAAGGAAGTACTTTTATTTTATACAATGTGTGCTGAAATTCTGAATTCTTTGTCCTGGGAGGCTGTGGATGCAAAAGGCATCAGCAGGTTTAAAGAGCATTTGGGTAAACTTATGGGCAGCCAGTCTGAAACAGATACTGGGAAGAACAGGCAGGGATATACCTATAGCATCCATAATATAAGTGTGGATTCTGGGGGAATAAGGAAGAAGCTGGAGATGAGGGCATGACTAGACTCATGTGGTTTGCTGAACAGTTCTCTCCTGTTGGCCTGGCTGTAGGCAGGATGGAGGAGCAGCTGGATTCTAAGGTGTGTATCTTAGTTTTAGAAAGTTTCCAGAAACTGACATTAAGTAGGAACAAAGGTAGGTATGACATGTTGCGGAAGAGCCAGCATGGCTTTTGTAGACCAAAATTGAGCCATATGACTCCATTGGTATTTGGAAGGTGTTTGTGAGAACATGGCAGGGCTGATGCAGTGGAGTGGTCTAGGGGACCTCTCTGAAAGGTTTCAGCATGGGGTATCCAAAAGAAGTCCATCATGGGATGCATGGGTGAATAAATGCTTAAAAGATAGGCTATGAAAATGAGGAGTAGACTGTCAAACCTCACAGTGGAGGGAAGTCCCTTAGGGAGACAGGCTGGGATCTCTGCTGCTCACAGCATTTGTATGTGACCTAGAAATGGGGATGGAAGCAATGCCCGGGGAAGAGCATGCTGTGGTCCATGTGCACAGTGATGGGCTCCAAGCAAACGAGGGAAGAAATTTTGAGCACTGAAATTCAGGAATGAGGTCAGGGGTAACAGGTGTTTCTGCGGAAGTACTGGCCTGCGTTCAGCAGCACTGCAGGAAGGGAGGAAGAGATTGTAAACAGCAAAGACGGGAGCAGTGGACAGAATGAAGAAGTCATGACACCACTCTGGTCCTCTGTCATGTTGAATATTGAATATCAGGTCAGCCCATCTTAGAAAAGTCCTTGCTTCTAACTGCTGGAAGTAGAATAAGTGCCACTGTGTTTTTTTGCTCTTTTTTTGTAAGTGAAAAGCTCAGTTTTGGACTGAACACAAGCTAATAAATGCTAGGTCTTTTGCTGAGAAAAAACAAAAGAACTTGTTTTGGGCACCAAATCAAAAAGTAAATTGTTCTCACACCACTGTTCGCTGTTACCATGTATAGCAATTACTGCCATGGCAACAGATATTTTCAAGATCTTCCAGGGCTGCAGTGTAACTTCTCATACTTGCTCATTGTGGTGCTATTAATAACTGTAGCCAGGAAGTTTCTTCTTCCTCATGTACCATGTACCAAGTGCGAGGGATAAGCTCATTTTCGATCAGTTGTGGGAAGAAGTGACACTGGGGGTTTCCTGGATTTTTTTTTTTTTTTTTTGTTCTGGAGATCCTGTCTAGCGCTGCCAGCTCTGCAGCTGCCTCCTGAACTAAGCTGTGTCTCTTGTGCTATTTCTAAGAAAGCAGAGTCTGATTTTTTTTTTTTATTCCTTTTCTTTTTTTCTGCTCTGCCTTCCCCCGCCCCCCACCCCTGACAATTGTGACACATATTTACTCTTCCAGCTATGCATGGAAGCTTAAGTGTTTATTTCAGGCTGACTTGATCAAGGGGAGAACCTGCTGCCAGTTAAACATGATCTGGGCCAGTCTCTGGTCTGCACGATTTCTTAACTTATCTCTCAGTCATTTAAGCAAGATAAACCATGTGTATTCAAATTTGCAGTTCAGCTGTCCTTGGCAGTAGTTGAATTTAGCTATGTTTAAAATCCCCAAGTGCACATCCGCTTTTTCCCAGCCACGTTACCACACCCGGATGAGTCTCCTTTGAGGTGGAAGTGTGTCAGAAATACCACTGCCAGGTCTTTTGGCACCTTCTGAAGAGCTGTGGAAAAGGTCAGACTTGTCTTTTGCTTGTGCTGGCAGTTCCTCTTGAGCCTGAGCATTTGTGATGCACTGCAGTGGATGAGCATCAGGATCATGAGTCTGTCCCCAGCTCTGGTTCAGGTAGTACACAAGTCACAGCTGTACAGTCACCCACTTTCATCCGTGTAAGGAATGAGTTGTTTTGCCAGGCCAATTGCCTCTTCCCCAAGGAGTTTGGTTTTATTCTGCAGAAGTGTAGCTGTTAACTGTAGAAGCCTCACTGCCCCCTTTCCTCACCAACTTGAGAGTTAAAAGGAAAATCAGAGTGCTCATAGAATGTCTTCCTTATTTTACGGCGCTGTCGAGTCTTGCAGCTTCTTCTGATGCAACAGTTTTTGACATCACCCTTCCCCCAATCTCCCGAACCTGCTGGATTGACAGCTTACCATTGTAACAGAGAGAAAAAGACTTAACAGAAAACACAGCATCTTTCATCCTACCAGCCTCCATGGAGAAACTGAAGAAATGAGCATATGCCCTGCAAAAGCTTGGTCCAAGGCAAGAAATAATTCAGTCTTATCTGCAGGGAGCAACTGGATCCTTCTTCTGTTGCTGCCCTACCTGTTTCTTGGGAGGTCTGTTGAACGCAGTAGCACCAGAGGCGCTGCCTAGGGCTGCAGCTCCCGGGGGGTAGCTGCACACGCAATGCGGAGTTCAGCCAAGTGAACCTGGCTGGGATGGTACCAGCTCACACAGCCCAGCTGGTTTTTCTCATGGACGCCTCCAAGAAATAACGTGACACCCTTTTCGAGAGCCTTGGGTGACTGACACAACTGTTCACCAATGACTGGCTTATTTCTGACTCTTAGGAAGGTTAATTCCACCTTTGCTTCTTTGACGTGAGCAAAGGTGAGCTTCTTTGATGTGAGCAAAGGCAGATTTTGGGCTTTAACTAATTGCACTTTGTTCCAACATGTGAGGTTTCAGAAATGTCTAGCTTTAAAAAGGCTGTGACTGCATTGTAAGGCAAGGTTGAGCGACTCTGTCTTTTTCTCATTAAATCAAGCCAGATCTTGTTAATGACAAAGCATCAGAACTATACATAACTAGTATTTTTGTTTATTTGGAGTTCGAAGGTATTGCTGTAGCCACTGCTAACCCTACAGATGCAAGTGTGTCGCGCACAAAAGCAGAGGTTGAGATGCAGCTCACAGGATGTGACTCCTACCTTCACCATAATATTTTGAGACAATTAGGAAAAGAATGTCAGTTTGGGGAAACACTTAAACATGCCTTTCCTTTCAGAGGAAACTTTTTTTTTCATTGTTCATTACATCAGAATTAAAAACAATGGAAAAAATCAAGGATGGGCTGTGTTTTTCATACAGACTGCTAATTCAGTCATCAATAGGCGAGCTTTTTGGGGATCAAGGTGTGCATGGAGTAGGGAACTGTGTGCTGCTCCATGGGGCAAGCATGCAGGAGGGGACCGGTGCAGTGCAGTCCAGTTCATTGGCTTTACAGCGTCCTTACTCTGTCATGTCTGATGTGCTTTTTGTTCAGTGAGTGCTGTAGGCAAAACAAATACAAGAAATTAATTTCTCATGGAAAAGAGTTTTTTTTGCTTATTGTTTTATGAAGGGTTTATGAACTCTGTGGCTGCGGTTTTCAGCTGTTTATTTACTGCCTCTCTTCCCTTGCCAGAGGAAATTAGTGTGCTTTGGGCTGGGGAAAATGACAACTCTGAAGCAGCTTTTCTGCATGGAGTCCTGTCAGGATGAGTTTCCTGATGGCAGCTCTGGGCGCAGGGGAGAGGTAATCGTTTGTGGACTTTGTGTTTCCTGTTGCCTTTGACTTGATGCCAAATTCCTTTGCCATCCCAGCATTGTAAGGGTTGAGTCATTCTTAACAAACTTGGGTAGCTAATACTTTCAAGAGCCCCTCTGTTTGTTCCTGCTTAGTTTTCTCAACAGAGTTGGCAGATAGCTGCAGCTAGAGAGGTTTGCAAGAGACGGGAATGGCTTTAAAAAGTTGTGATGAAACACTGTTATCTTTGTTTTATACTTTTAGTCACCGTTGTCTTGTAGGCTCTGCTAGCTGAGAAAAATAACCTGGTCCCTTGCAAACCGTGTCTGTGTTGTGCATGAATTTTCAAGGGACGCTGTGTTTCAGCTAATAAATGACTGGCAGCCCTTTAAATGAAAAGAGACAGAGGGCCATTGTTTTGCTAATGCCATTTAGGAATGTAGCTGTTTCAGATATGTAGCTTTGCAGGCTGGTGCTTGAAAGCCTTATGCTCTGCAGTCTGCCTGTTTGTAGGGAGTCAGCAGCTGGCACCCCTGGTGACACCAGGCCATTTATTTATGGCCTTGCCTTGTAGGTGCTCTACCCTCTAATTACAACCTTGGTTTCCTCCAGCCCCCCACTGCTGCTGGCTCCTGTGCCTCCTTTAGGAAAGCTGAAGTTGTGGGCTTTTTGTGGTCTGGCAGGGTTATTTTAGACCTGAGGTGGGTGTCTCAAGAGGTCCCTTCAGTCCCCATCCCTGCATGCTCTTGCTAAGGTGGCGGCTCGGTCCCAAGATGCCAGCTGACGGTTTCCCTTTTCTGGTTTTGTAGGCTTCTTTTCTGTTCCTGTCTTCCCAGTCTTCTGCATCGGCCTCATTCGGAAACCTCTGTAAATGTTTTCTTCTTGTTGCTCAGTATTCCCTTGTGTAGCAAATGAATGTCTCTGGCACTTGGCTGTTTGCTCTTTCATGGTTGCTATGGACTCTTCCCTTCGATGAAGATAGTAGAAAAATTATTCTTTTCCTCTCCTGTATCGGGAAACTACATGCTCTGTAGCAGTGCAGTATGTCTGTGGCTGTGCAATGCCTCTCATGGTTTCACCAAGCCTAGGATGATCTATCCATACACAGAAATGACAAAAATCAAGTGGCTGCAGAGCCATGTTCCTCATGCAGCGTGAGTGACTTGGGCTGCTGCTGGGTGGTGGAGCAGTTACTGTGTTTATGTGGTGGGGCAGCTTTTCCTACAACAGCTTCTGATTGTGGAGCCTGCTGTTCCTGGGCTAGTCTCCTTGGCATCAATTGGCTGAGGCAGCAGCTGCAGGGTCCCTGTCTGCAAGGGCTTCATGGTAATGCTGGGAGGAATCCCTGGAATTGGTAGTGGTGACATACGAGGCTGTGAAGAGTAAATATCAGTTCTGAAGCAGCTGGGCAGCAAGCTAGATAAATCAGGACCGTAGTCAGTAATTCCTAGAATGACAGAGAGGGCAGCAGGTGCTGCTGTGTACTTGAAATAGCAGGGATATCATCTGTGTGACATTACTTGCTTTGGCTTCGGGAGAGCACTTGATGTGTGCTGCTTCTCCAGGACTCTGGGCTTTTGCCCTTCGTCCTTTTGGCAGGTGCATCTTCTCTGCCTCATTCCTGCAGTGGTATCAGCAGAAAGCTCTTTGCCCCGGGCACAGCCTTGTCAGCATTGGGAAATGTCGACCTGCTTAGGTCTGATGAGTGTCTGATGAGTCACTGCTCTGGTGAGAGGTGGAGGGGACTTAGGGGTCCATGGAAATAGCAACAAGCCATGTTCAGCTTTCTGGTCACTGACCAGGGTTTCAATCAGCAGGGAGCCACATGGTGCTGGAGCTTATTGGGAAGGCAGGAAACCCATGCTCTGTCCCTCCCTCCTGCTATGTATCCATCCTCATGATAAAAATGGGAACAGCCTAGGCTTAATTTTGGGGTTATGTTCATGCTGGGGGCTCTTAGGTGCTTTGGGCCCTATCTGGGGCAGATGCTGTATGACTCAGTGCCAGCACACACTCCTGGAGGTGGATTTATTTATTACTCCTAGCTCTGCTCCAGCTGGGAGCATCTGTCATAGTTTGGTGTGTCCCAAGAAGACATAAGGGGAAAGCAGATGTGTGAGCTTGGGTACCTCACTGCAGAGATCTGCATGCCTGAAAGGATCCAGCTGGTGCAGGCCTCATGTGAATGCTGGCTGCCTGCTTCAGGGGGGCCATGTACAGGTGGGATGGCAGCAATGGATGCTCATCAAGCTGTGCTTACAGCATATGTGTCTGGGCAAATCCTCCCTGAATCCAGGGACATTGTCTCTGGGGCCAATGGGAAGGCTCCAGGCTGCTGCCCGAGGGCTGAGCTTGGTATGCCTTGGTGGGGCAGCACTAGGGGGTGGAGGAAGGACAGGATACATCCCAGCCATAGTGGTCAATTGTTGCTGAACTTGCAGGTTGTCCCCTAATACTTTCACCTAAGCAACTGTGAAGTATTTCCTCTCTAGGATCCTGCTAAAATTGAGGACTTCCCATGTAAATCCTGTTTGTGGGGACAAAGTCTGGTCACGAGTGTATTGAGATGGAATACAGTCACTGTCTTGAGTGCAGTGCTGCTGGTATCACTCTTGAGTCCCAATGGCAACAGACCTGACCATGTGTCCTGTGGCTGTACAGGCAGGAAGACAGCACCAAGCTGCACCAGGCCTCAGCTCCCCTACAGGGCACCCAGTGCCCCCTGGCTGGCACCAAGCCTCCCCCACAGCTACCTCCCCCACAGCTACCTCCCCCACAGCTACCTCCCCCACAGCTACCTCCCCCACAGCTACCTCCCCCACAGCTACCTCCCCCACAGCTACCTCCCCCACAGCTACCTCCCCCACAGCAGCTGGGATGTGGATGGGCCTGTGGATCCATGCAGCATGTTTGGAAGGAGAGAGAGGGGGTGAAAACTGCCAGTACTCTGCCCGCGCCCCCCCCCCCCCCCCCCCCCCCCCCCCCCCCAGTTCCCCCTTGTTCTCAAATGCTCAGCCCTTATAAGGAAAAATGACTCTGCTGAAGCCTTCACTGAGCTTAGGAGGTGCCACTGCAGCTGGGGCAAAGCAGAGCTTCAGGGCAGATGTTTAAGGACTTGGGGGTTTGGGCTGTGGTCTGATGTACAAAACATGATGTCAGGAGTGATCCAGAGAAGGCTGTGGCAGCAGCTCAAGGGCTGGATGGGTTGTCTGGGCAGATCCTGTAGCCCAAGGAAACTTGTCTCACTGCTCTGTTGTGGCCAGGGGCTCAGGCTCTCCAAGGGATTGGGTTGTCTGGGACAGACGCAGGAGAGGCTGTCTGGCCAGATCCATGTCCCTGGCCAGCTTGGGGCCCCTTACAAAGAGCAGAGGGAAGGGCTTGTAACCATTTTCACATCTTATGCCTTTCACCTTCTGCCCAGGCTGCAGTGGCCACAGCTGTACTCCAGCCATAATACACTCCATGGTGCTCATCCTCACTGACAATTTGGGGATAGAGAGAAGTGGGAGGCCCTTGGTCTTCAACGGAACAGTGGGTCCTTTCCCCAGGCACAGCAGCCAGCCCTGCTTTGTGCCTCCAACAGGGGAGCTGTGGCAAGAGCCTGTGTTTACCCTAGCTGTGCAGGTGCAGGCAGAGCTATGTACAGTCTGCATCGTTGAGATTTTGTTAATGGGAGCGGATTTTACTTCTCCTCCTGCTGTCAGGTGCAGTTTCCTTTAGTGTTGGTTTGTGCAGTCCCCTGGTGACTGTGTCTGCATCTCCAGTGCCTGAACTCCTGTTCTGTTAGAGCCCATTCAGCAGGTGCTTCATGCTCTGTCCCAAAGCCATGAAAACGAGGATGTTTCCTGCCCCTTGCTCTTCCCTCTGTTGCAGAACCCCTGTCCTCTGGAGGAGGGATGGAGAATGGGGTGGGGTTGAGCAGCACTTCAAGTCTCTCTGTCCTTAGCTCCCTGTGGGGTGCCCTATGCATGACTCCAGGACTTGCCTGGGAGTGGTTTCAGGGTCAAGATCTGTATGAGCCTGGGGCTGCACAAGTCCTGGTGGGTGGTGCTCAGTGCAGAGTGGATGATGGAAAGCATGAAGGTTGGTGTGGTGGGAGTTCCTGTGCTGCCCTCCCTTCTCCCAACTGAGGTGCAGTGCTTTGAGATGCCTGTGCATCCGTCCCACCCAAGGTGCTGGTGCCAGGCTGTAGGACCTTACACCTTTGGGGCTGTTCTGGGCTTTATTTTAAGCTGATTATCTTTGTAGTGTGACTTGGCATGATGTCTGTCTTCCCTCAGGGAAGATTCCCCTCTGCCCCTCCAGGTCTTCTTGTAGAAAATCTCAGTCATGTCCTGAATGGCCTTGTTACTTACTACTTTCTCTCCAAGACAGGACCTTAGTGGAATCTTCTATTAATTTTGGTGCTGCCCTGACTCGTTCTTGTGGGATGAGCTGCCCCATTGCTCTCAGTTCTGCTCTGGAGCTGGGGTGAATTGGGAAACTCAAAGCAGCAAAATAGGAGCCAGCAGTGCTGGTACAGGGGGTGGGGGAAAGTTTGGGAACGACCAGGGAAGAAGTAAGAACCAGCAGGGTCTGAGCAACCAAAAGGCCACAAAGTTTCTCATCTGACGTCTTTATCTTTGAAAATACAACTTAGCAGAAGGCTTGGGGCTTTGGTTGTGTTTTGGTGGTGGTGGTTTTTTTGTTTTGTGGTTTTTTTGTTTGTTTTTTTTTAAACTAAAACCACCAAAGTAACAAGATAGTTTGTGTGACAGGACCTCTTCTAGACTTTTACCTCTAACTCATCTAAGTCATGGTGCTGTGCTCTCTTCTGCTCTCTGTAATGTGTTGCTGGGCTGCACTCTGCTTTCAGGGGGCTGTCCCCATTCTGCTCTTGCTGGAGCTGAGCACATGTGTTCAGGCTTTGAGCAATTGCAGCCATTTGTTCTGTATTTTCAGTCTGGTCTGTCTCCTGCAAAACAGAGGTTGGTTTGTTTGCATAATACTTATTTTCAGAAGCAGAGGAGTTTTAGGAATAGGCTGACATTTTATATTTATTTTAGTTCCTCTATAATTTTTGTTTTGAAAGATGCACATGTATTCAAAAAAAGTTCATATATATATATATGGGGGAGGAGGGTTGTTTTGGGTATTTTCACTCCCCCAAGTTCTAAATGACAGCTTTTCTGGACTTGGCTGAGAGAACACAGTGAGTAAAGCCTCAATTGACTGGGTCAGCTGGTGGAGCATTGCCACAAGGAGCTGGTGCTAGAGGCCTTTTTGGAGGCCTTCTCAGCTCCAGGATACAGATGAGTGTTAGGGTCTTGTCCTGGCTTTGTGCAAATCTGAGCAATGTGGAGCCCCCTAGGGGTTGCACTGTATTGCTCAGCATCTGCACTGAGTGACATTTTTCTAAAGGGAGTCTGTCTGACAAGCCACCCAGTGTGCTGGGATGCTGTGCTGGGGTGGCTTTGCCTGTTGTGCAGAAGGTGAAGGGGCAAGCACAATCCTCTTAAAAGCTGTGCTGATGTTGGGGTGCTTGAGCACAGCCCGTCTGTTCTTCAGCCAGCTGGGAGCCTGGACCTGCATAGGAGGAGCAATGTCAGCAGCTTTGGTGCCTTTGGGCTGGTATCCACTCCCTGTTCCTTAACTGGTTTGCCTTGGTCTGCTACTGGGGCCTCCCTTTGGAGCAGTAGGGGTTGTAAACACGGCTTTGTTCTCTGTAAGGCTGCTTCTGCTCCCTCTCGTGGGGCCCCTCGTCACCGTTAGCAGCAAATGAAGGAGGCTCTGAACTCCCTGTCTCTGTAGGACAGGTCATTTCAGATGCCCGTCCGCATCACCCCAGCTGCTTGCTGCAGTAAGGAGCTCTGGGCCCCATGCACATGTCCCTGCCCCTGACCAGTATTGCAGTATGACTGGTCTCTGAGAGTTGTACTTAAGTCTCTGTGTGTCTGATGACGAAACTCTTCATCCCTCATCCTCAAGGAGGACCACTTAATAGGTACTTGGTCTTGGTATTGACATGCCCTCAGTTAAATGACCTCTGATGATGGGATCTGCCTGGTCCTGGAGCCCCACCACCCCCTGGGGCTTCACAGAAGCTTCAGCATCCCTGGCTTGGAGCCATAGGCAAAAAACTGCAGCTCTTCATGCAAGGACACGGCAAGCTGCCTGCCCCTGCAGGGCATGGTAGCAGTGTCTTGTCCATGCGAGGTATATGGAGATACGAAGGAAAGCATCAGCGCTCATAGAGGTCATATTGGCCTACGGCCCCTCAAGTTCTTCAGTTTCCTGCTGTCCAGGAAGGTCCCCTGTCCTCTGAGTGCAGCCACCCTTCTGTGATATTAAGTACAAGATTTTACACTGGCTGTGTTCAAACTTCTGTTTCCTGGAGGAAGAGGTTAATTTCCCAGTTGCTTACTTTTGTGTTGGGGCCACCTTTGAGCAGGCTGCAGGCTCCCTTTGGGAGCATTAGTTGTCAAAAATCCCTCGGTATGGAGTTATGTTTGGTTAAGAAGGACTCGGTAATGCCCCAGCTCTCTTGAGGGCTCATCCTAAAGGAGGGAAGTGGGGTGAGGAGGTGGGATCTTGACTCAGGGCACAGAAACCCAAAAATTATGGAATATGGAAGTGAAATGGCAGATCAAGCTGGAAGAGCTCTTCTTGGAGCCACACAGAGGGGTGTACTTGCAGGCTGGTTGAAGCTCCCTGAGGCAGGGGTTTCCTGTGGCTTTCCTTGAGGCCCCCTCACCCTTGTCAGGTGAATGCCTCCCTGAGTTGTTGCTGAGCAGTGCGCACAGGTAATGGGTGGAGAGAAGGCTTCATGCAGTGGGCTGGGTGATCACATCGCATTGGTCTGAAGCTGACAGCTCCGTTTGAGGAAACATCTCTCTACTATTCTTATCTATGGATGGTCTTGTGAAGAACTTGTGGTGTCCAAGGACTGTGCTTGGCTGCCCAGGCTGTGGTGTCACTTGGGTGATGGTGGCAAGAAAACCAGCTGTCCTGTGGAGTAGTGCCTGTTCAACAACTTGTGGTTTCTCAGCTCTTCCTGTAAGTGACTCTTCTCTTCTGTATCTGGTCCCTTCCATTTCTAGTCCTGCTTCCTTCTCTTTAATTAAAACAATTTTATTCTTTCTTGGCCCTCGTGCTAACATTTATAGCCTTTGTGAGAAGATCTAATCAGAAGATGCTAGCAGGGTGCTCTTTCAGACTGAAACCCTTTTTAATAACTTAATAATATTTTTAATTCTCAGGTGTTGCCAGGCAGGACTGGCAGCCAGGAGGGACCAAAGCTCTCTTTGGAGGAGCAAAGTTTGCAAATGTCTGTCACCTCAGTCCCAGAGGCTGGCAGGACAGAGCACAGCTGCTTGGCCTCTTACCTGCTCTTTCTATACAACACTTAAAAACCAAGCTGCTGACCTGCAAGGACTTGAGCCTTCAGGTGGGAACAAATCTGTTTGCCCATATGAAATGAAGTTGTGCATAAAAAGCCCTACACTTCCTCCTGCTTTTTGCATGCCTGGTGTACCATACCCCTCATGGCACCTCGCTGCTTGGGGACTGAGCCTCCCCCATAGCCTTGCATCCCTCTGAAGAAAGAGCGAGCCCAAGGCAAGTACCTTTGCAGTCAGGTGGGGCTTGGGCTACTTGGATGAGCAGCTGGTGCTGTGGCCTACTTACAGGCTGCAAGGCATTGAAGCTATTTGTGTATTTGCTCAGGACACAGAGGAAACTCCTGAAATCTCTCTGACAATGCAGGAGGGTGCACACTGGGTATGTGGGCGCACTTTTTTTTTTTAAACAAGTGGGGGTGTTGAAATTGTCCTGTGTTGTGGCCTCTGGTGACCAGTTTAGTTCCCTGATGCTGTCACGATGCCAGTGGGCTGTGTGCCCCCATGCTCGGGCTGTAGTTGGAGGGGTTTGGTCTGGGTTTGCAAACTGGGCCTGTGGGGAAATCCTGTGCCTGGGGCCACTGAGTCCCAAGAGGTGAGATGGATTGAAACCACCACAGTGAATCCCCCCATTGTGACCATGGCTAGGTACTGCCTTACTGGTGAGAGTGGATACAACATGCTCCATGGCTGCTCTGTCGCCCAGCACTTGGAGCTGAGAGGACAGGGAAAAGCGTTATTCAGACATTTGCCAGGAAAGAACTTCTTGAACCCTGTGAAGGGGAGCTGGAGTTAATTTTTTTGATCTCCAAGTTACAGCCTTACCTCTCTGTGATCCTGGGTTTATCACGTTTTTCCAGAGTTCCTGATGTTGTGTTCAAGCCTTGTGTGGCAGCCTGCAGCTGGCCCTGCTCCAGGAATGTGCTCCTTGCTTTTCCTTTTCCGTCTTTACATATGAATGTGATTGTACTTTGGTATTTCAATGTGTTCTGTGCAGTTTTTTTCCCCTAGTTAAACTCTAACTCGGTCATCCTCAGCCCCTCAATTTTAAGGGGACCGAACAGGTCACCAACCCAGGTCATCCACTTACATGTCTTTACATGCAAAGATAAATGTAAGCTTATTAAAAGGGAAAGCTATAGTTAGCAACATATGCCCAGTCATGGCCAAGTGCCATCAGAAGAATTCATTATTTTCAATAGCTTGCACTTAACAGAAAATAGCTGACTCTTCCTCTCTCCTGAGGAGCAGCAGTGGTGGTATAGCAGTCAGTGTTTCAGAGTGTTGTTAATCCAGGTACTGGCAAAACAGATCAAAACCAGTGTGCTCTTGAACGTTAAAAAGATTGATCACTCAACTGTCTTGATCACTCAGCTGGGCCTTGCAGGGTTGGTTTGTTGTGGTTTTTTTCCTTGCTGCTCCATAAGTACTTCCTGTCTCCCCCAAGCTCATCAGTGTGTGTGTGTCGCTTTTGCAGTGTGGGGTGTCCCACCATGCCTGCTCTCCTGCTCCCCTGTCTTTCCCCTCCAGAGGACAGTGTGCCATGCTCCCCTTCTTTGGGTGAAGCCTCCCCCCTTCCAGCGGCAGCCCCTGCTCAAGTTGCCGCTCTGCCACCTGGGTCTAAGTCCCCTGTGCCCCACTTCCTAGAGACTGCCTGTCCTTGTGAAGAGTTATGGTGCTCTCAGAGGTTGCTGCTCCTCATGTCCCCTCTGACCTGTCCCTTGGACCCTCTTTGCCAGTTCCTTATCTTACTTGCACTTCTTTGCTGCTGTCTCTGTGAATGCGTTCATCTTCCCAGCACTGCTGGGCTCTGCTGCTGCCCTGGTTTTCTCCTTTCGTACCATTTATGGATGGCATCTCTTTACAGTTGACAATGCCCTTGATAATGGCAGTGACTTGCTGATTTGATCCTGTGCCTATGGTTTGTCATTGCAACTGCATGGAAATAATCAGGCTGGCTCTGTGATTCCTACCCCAAGCCATGGCACGAGGTACTGGTATAGCTGTTTCTTTCACCTTAAATCAAATAGGGGAACTGATGTAGTTTTGACCAAAAAATACTGAACAACAAACCAGATGTTTTCTGGACACAGGGTTTCCCAAGTGGGACCCACTTGCAGGCACGCTCTTGGCAGCACCCTGCCCAGCTCTGGCAATGGTGGGAGCCCAGCAGGAATCAGTGCCATGGGGAAAGGTGACGTTCTCTGTTCCCAGCTGCTTGTTGGACCAGTGCAAATGCTCGTGGTGGTAATAGCCTGGCTGGGTGAGCAGATCTGGCTGAAAATGGAACTATACCACAAAAAAAGTGGCTTTCACCTGAATCAGCTTCCCCAGCCAGCCTGTCTGGTAGCCTGAACATCAGCCCTGTGTGAGACTGCATGGAGGTCAGCATTGCACGGTAAGTGTTGTGGCAGGGAGAATTGCACCTTTTCAAAGAGGCAGTTCAGGTTTATTTTGTGTTGAACTCACACTGTACTTAGCAATTTTGCATCCTCAAAGAGCTGAGGAGCAGGCTGCTTTTCAGGGGTGCATGGCAGACTGTTCAGCATTGAATGCACCCACGGTTTTCCTAGCAGGGTAGTTAGTGTGTTCTGCAATTTAAATGCTCTCCTAGACTTGACTGGTGGGATGGGACATGCTGACCTTCCCCAGAAAGCCCAGGCAGAGCCGAGGGCTGTGCTGCCCTGCCAGCAGATGCCTCTGCTCCCATGGTTGTGCCAGCAGGGCCGAGTACCAGGCTGCCATTTCAAACACTGCAGTGCTGCCACTGTCAGCCCAGATGCCTCTGAGAAACCGCAGGCCAGCAGCAGAGGGTGTGTGAGAGGGATGCAATGGGATCTCCCTTCTGCTGTTCCTCTGGGAATGGCTCCTGTTGCCTTGCCTTTGCCAGGGAGTGGCTGGAGGCTGTCAGGGCGAGCCCCCAGGGCACCTGACAGAGGTGGGTTTCAAGGGTGGCTCTGGACCTGTCCTGTTCACATGGCTTTTATTAATAACAGAAATAACTTGTGTTAAGTCCAGCCTCCTTCCTGCAGCCTCCACCTCCGTGGTGAGGAGGAGGAGGGTGGAGGGCCAGGACTTGGAGTGTGCGAGGAGGTGCTGGGGGGCACAGTGTAGATCTTATCCCTGTTTTCAGCTGCACACTTGAGCATACTGTCAGGGGTGAGATCACTTTAGTGGCAGCATCTCTCCCATGCAGGAGGAGGTACTGTTGGCGTTTGCACCTCCTTCTTCTTTTATCTGGGCTAGCCAAAATTGTTTTGGCTACAGCACCATGGAGATACTGGCTTTGCTGAGCTCCTCTGCTCTCACCTGGGCCAGCTTTTTGGGGTAGGTGGGTTACTGTTGAAGGCTGATGTGCCATGTATGAGGACTTAGCAGGCCAACACCTCTGTTGCCACAAAACCATTATGCTGGTCTGCCTGAAAACCAGCCCTACAGCTGCCTGCGTTGCTTTCTCGCTAAGCCCTAGGCTGGGCCAGCATGGGTGCTGGTGAGGGGCTTCTCTGGGCAGCAGAGGGGTATGGATCAGTGGCAGGCTGTGCCTGTCCTTTGGGTCACCTTACACCTGAAGGGTCACCGAGGGGGGGAGAGGAGGAACCTGCAGTGGAGATGCTCTCATCCACCAGTCGCTCCCCATGTATATCTTTTGGCCAAGCAAGTGTGGGCTTCAAGCAGGGACTGGGTGATCCAGAGATCCCTTCCAGACCTGTGGCATGTGAGCCCTGCAGACAGGCACTTGCATGGGCAGGCTGCCTGCAGGGTTAGGAGCCAGGGGTTTGGTCTCCCAAGGTGGTATTAACAACAGGGTGCAGCTCCCAAAAGGAGCAGATCCTGCCTTTGCAGAGCCTCCTGCTCTTGAGAGTGAATTTCCCTGTACATCTCACCAGGCGCCAGCACTCCTGCATGCTAGCCCTTGATGTGAGTTCTCAGCGCATCAGCAGGTGATGTTCACCCATCCTGTGCTGCTAGACCCAGACTTGTGAGTGGTGTGAGCTGATGTCAGGGCTGGACTAGGTGGGGAGACCTCCCCTTCCTTGTGCCAGGGAGTTGCTGATTCGGCTCGGCCCCATCTCTAACCCTTCCCCTTGTCTTTCCCCTGAACCCCTTAGTTAGATTGCTGGATTACTGAATGGCCCTAAGCAATGCTTTGATCTGTAGCACAGCTTCCTGGCCTAGAAGCAGCAGATCTGTAGGACTCCCAGACAGCCCATTTGCCTCGAGCCTCTGGCCCAGACTAATGCAGCTTTCTTGTTCCTACAGCTCGGATTGGGTGGAGATCATCGAGCCCCGCTCCCAGGAGCGGATGTATGTTAACCTGACCACGGGTGAGTGTGGCTGGGAGCCTCCTCCCAACCTGAAGGTGCGCCAGTCGGACCAAAAGCAGTGGTGGGAGCTCTTCGACCAAAACAACAACCGCTTCTACTACTACAATGCTATCACACAGCAGACCGTGTGGCACCGGCCCCAGGGCTGTGACATCGTGCCCTTGGCACAGCTCCAGGCCATGAAGCGCAGCTCCCAGCCTGACTGCGGGGCCCAGCAGCACCGGGGCAGCACAGGCAGTGATGGCAGAAGCACCCCAATCCAAATGGTCCTGTTGCAGGAGATGGAAAAGGGCAAGAGGGACTGTTCTGCAGAGAAGAGGAAAGAGCCTGGCAGGTAGGGAGAGCTGTAGCCCTCTCTGTTTGTGTTTGATGGGTGGCTTCAGTTGCCATGCAGGCACCTGCCTGGCCAATGGGCTGGGAAGCCATGCTGCCCCGAGAGGGTGCAGTGCTGGGACAAAGTGCTGCCAGGCCAGTGATCACCACTGCGTGGCCTCTTCCCAGAATACAGCTGTACACTTTCACCACTGTGGTACCACTTGAATGTCCCCAGTCTGGGCCAGGCCTTGTTTGTGTGAGGCACCACAAAAACACACGTCAAAAGATAATTGTCACTCCAGAGCCCTTTGTGCTGAACAGAAGGAGTGGGGATAGGCAAGAATGTCACACAGTGGCAAGAGCTCTGTCAGACGCTTATGATGGGGTTTGCTGGGATGGCTGAGCCGCTGTGCAAGGGGTTAGGCTGCTGCAGAGTATGGGTAAGCCTGGCTGCTCTCTTTTCCTCCCCATTCGTTTGTCTGCTTGCATGTACTTGTAGCTTCAGCCAGGGCAGGAGGTGGGGCTGCGGGGACAGAGTTCCTGGGCACAGTTATTTGGTCTGTCAAGCCTGGAATGATAATGGGATGCTGGTTTTTTTTGGCTAAAAGATCTTCTTAAACTCAAACCAGTCTGACAACAAGGGTGGGGGGTGCTGGTGTATTGAAACTTTGCCAGCTTCAGCTGCACAAAAGCATCCCCTCCCCAGGCTCTGTGGGGTTGGGCCATCTGCCTGGGCCACTGCCTGGGGCTGCGCTGCATCCTTCTTGCCATGTCTGGGTGTCGTTCTGCCCTGGAGAATGTGGTACCAACAGCTGGGGAGGCCATGCAGCAAGCCCAGTTGAGTCACGCTGAGAAGTGACTCACCCAAGGGCTAGAGCAGAGCTCAGGCTGGGACTTCTGCTATCTATGCCAGTGCTCCTTGTCCCCTCTTCTGGGTAATGCAGTGAGCTAGGCTTTTTTTAACAGCTTGGGTTTTGAATGGAGGTTGTCTCTCTGTGTGCCTGGTGCAGTCAAGGAGATAATAAAAAAGTCAAGATGATAAAACCCATGTAGGACGGTGATTCTGGAAAATGCATACCTAGAGTGCCCTACACTGAGATTTATCGCTTGTCTTCTGCCCCCTATAAGATGCTTCTGTATTCACTTCAGATCTGCATGACTGGGAAACACTGGTGATGCACATGAAGTGCACCAGAAAGTGCCTGTGATGCTTCCATTGCCTCCTGCCCCAGGAGCTGCCCCTCTGAGCTTCAGACCCATCCAGAGCATGATCCCTGCTCTGCCAGGAGAAACCCAAAGAGTGAGAAATGCCTTAAGCTGAACCTCAGTAGCTCCCAGTTCCCTCTGGTGTGTGTCCCCCGCCAGTGACCACAGGTGAGCCACAGGCACGTGGGATTTGCCGTGAACCGACTGGCTTCCCCTCCTTGTCCCTCTGCAGCCTGGTATTCTGGGACAGTTGGGACAGGTGCCAGCAAACTAAGTCTTTCCAGAGGGGCGAGTACAAGGTCCTTGCACAGGGCGTAAGATACCCTGAGCTATGCGGGGTCCAAAATACTTCTGATTTGGCTCTCAGGAGGGAAACATGGACTCCTCAGCCTTGGTCCGGGTAACAGCTGTGCCTCAAGGGATAAGCGATGCCAGCTCTGACCCATCCCTCAGCTCTCTGGCCCTCTTGGCAGGGAGGACCCCATGCAGCGTCACTCATATAGGAGGAAGGGGAGTGAGGTGATGTGGCCAGCAGTTTGCTTTACTTTTCCTTGCCAGCCAAACTGGTGCCAGGTAGCATCTTGGGTGTCCCTGCTGGTTCTCCTGCAAGTGAGGGGAGTGGGAAGGCGTCCTCCCTCACTCCATTCCAAGCCCTTTGAGCCTGCAACAAACTCCATTGAATGTCAAGCACTGGGAAGGGTTTGAGTGGCAGCTTGTCTGGGGAACTAACAGACTGCTTGGACATGTGAGGCTTTTCCGGATCCTTGCACCGGTATTTGCCTGTGGAAGCTGCTTTCTTGGAAGCAGGAGACTGAGCATTGTTTTCTTGCCCATCCATCATGTGTTGTCACCGCTGTTTGTGAGTGGGGGTTGCATGTCTGGTTATGGTGCAGAGAATGATTTCCCTACCTGAGTCTTGACACCCAGGGAGAGATTTCTTCCCTTTTGCTAGCTTGTAAAATGTTGAGTAAAGAGCTGAGCCTAAAGCAAGTGTTCCCAGGTGGGATCTAATGCCCTTGCTGGTGTGCTTTTGCTGTTACTAGACCAGACACCTCAAGCTTGTCAGCTCTGCTGTCTGTGGTGCTCTCCAAGGACAAAGTGTGTCCTCTTCCCCTTCTTGGCAGGGATGCAGCTGTATAAACAGAGGGTGAATACGTTGAATGCTGTTGGTAGCATCTGACTTCTTTATAGGTACCTGTACCCAATATAGTTTTGTTTTTGTCTCTAACAGGAGCATGAAAGATTTGTTCTTCGCTATGTTTGTCATTCTGTGATAGATGAAGAGACCAGCATGGTCCCCAAGATGGGCCTCCTGCAAGCACATGCCACAGGGAGCTGGGGGAAGGGATTTTGTCCTTTTTCCAGTAATACTTTGTGGTTGAGTTTTGGTTTTTTTTCTTTTAGCAGACTGTTTTTTCCCACCCTTCTTCTCTCGTGCCTTCTGTCAACACTGCTAAATCTGCTGTGTCCGCTGCCATGTTTCAGTGCTTCCAAACCCTCTGCGCACTGTTTTCAACAGCCTCAGGCAGAGTGGAGACACTCCCCAGACAGGTGGATGCTGCACTGCTCTGCCTTGCTGCCTGTTCCCTCAGTCTACATGCCAATTCCCACCTTCTCCCTCACCACCCCACTGCTTGATGCTGCTCTTGCAGCTCTCTGAAGCACACCAGCTGGGAGCAGCCTTCTCTAGACACTGGCCCTTGGCTTCCCTGGGCAGATGGGTGGGTCGACCGCCCCCTGGGAAGTGGCAGCTGCTTGCTGAGGGGGAGATGCTGCTGTGATCCCCAGAGCCTCTTGGGGAAGCTCTTCTGCCCATGCACATACTCTTGTTTCTGTGCTTCCCGCTGCTGCCCAGCCCAGTGCCAGTTCTGTTCCTCCCTCACCAGAGCAAGGACAGTGGGCAGCACTTGCCTTACAGCTCCAGACCCATTCTGAGCACTTGGGATACTAGCAGGAGGGAAGACTGACTCTCTCCAGGGATGATGGAGGCCAAATGCTCCTTTCACACACTGGAAAGATCTCTAAAGGAGTGATGTGTTCCCCTGGGGACTGTGAGACCAGCCTGGGGCTGAAAGCAGTCGGTAGCATTCTGGAAATGTCTTGTGAGCCACTGCAGCCATGCTGGTGTTTGCTGAAGCTCCTCAGGCCTCATGGATGAGAAAGGGCTGGGCGTGGCAGCGGGCCGAGGTCTGAAGAGGACAGTCTTGCTGGGAGCAGAGCCTGTGTGCTAGTCTTCAGCATTCGGGCATGCCACCAGTCAGGGCTGCAAGTGGACTCTGCCATCCCCAGCTCTGCTGTCTGTGCAGACTGGACTTTTTTTCTCCTCTTCCCATGGTTCTCCCTGGGTCGGGGACTTGTTTTCAGAGTGGTGTTTTGAGGTTCCCCTTGCGATAACAATGCATTTCAAAGTCGTTCAGGTGGAAATCTGCTGTCCCTAGGAACATCCTGTCCCCCAGAACAGGAGAGGCATGGGTTCCTTCTGCATGGGCAGCAGACTGTGCTGCCTGTCCCCTCCACACCCACCTTCCCCACAGCTCGGCATCCAGGGCTGGGAGGGAGAAGGGGCTTGGTTTCATTGTGCCAGGAAGGTGTGCTGGAAGCGGGGTCAGAAGGGATGTGTGACATGAAGCCTGTGAAGGTGGTTATGAGGGCGCCTCTGCCTCTTACAAGTCTGGTTTGCCTCATCATATGCTTATGTCCCTTGAGGCCCTGTGTAAGTAATGCCAATATTAAGTTCTTTACAATTGGGCGAGAAACACCATAATGCAGCCTTGTTTCCTTCTTAAGCTGCTGGGCTTGGGGCAGGGCGTGCAAACACAATGCACTTTGCACAGGTCTGCAGAGCTGTCCTCTGGGCCATGCACGCCTGGGTTTGGGTGGGTTGCCTCCATGGGGTCTCTATCCCTGCCTCTGGCGTGGCCATCGGAGGCAGCAGCGCCGCAGAAATACAAACATCCCTGTTCATCTGCCTCTGTCAAAGCACCAGGAAACTGCTGGAAAGGACAGAGCTGAGGTCCAGGGCCTTTTCTCCAGGCTTCTGGGAGGGAAGAGCAAACAATGGAGCTCCGGAGCCTGGGAAAATCTGCCGGATACACTGGGTCTGCTGGCGCTGGGTGCGGACTGGGAAAGCCAGCGCTGGGTTGTGGTGTTTATATTGGAGCTACTTGAAAGCATTCCTCGAAGGAACCATCTTGGGGAGCTCCACAGGGTCTCTGCTGCTGGTGGCTGAAGAGCATGGCCGAGAGGCTGCACTGGGAGATTTCTCCATTGCTGGCTTTGCTTACTGTTAGGGCTTTCACTGCCCAGAAGGACAAGGCTGGACCTTTTTTCATGCTGGGAAGTCAGGAAGTCCCAGTTCTCTTCTGCTTAGTCTCTTCAACAGCAGGGGGAAAGAATTGAGGGAAGCTGTATCAGGACATAGCCTCAAGGGATCATCCATGGCTGTGGAAACAGTCCTTTCAAAAAAGCCTCTACGCTGTGATGTTGCCCCTTTCCTCTGATCTCCAGTGGCAGGGCGGCTGGAGACAGCATGTTGTGTCCAAGAGGAGACTGACAGGCAAAGTGGGGTAGGGCACACATTTGGAGGTTTCACTTCTCCATCATGTTCACTTACAAACCTTCTGGTCAGGGGGAGCATGGTGGTCATGGTCTGGCTGGAGCTTGGCTCCCTCTTCCCTCAGTGATATTGGACTGGTGGAGCTCTACTGTCTCCTCTGGTCCTGTGAGGCACCACACACACCCTTCCCGCCCCCCCCGCCGCCCCCCCCCCCCCCGATATCATGGTGGAGCGATGCAGGGACACTACCATGTCATGAAGAATATGCCTGAGTCCCACACAAGCCCTGAAGGCAAAGCTCCGGGGTGCAGTACCCTCTCCTTGAAGTAGGAGTGCCGGTGGGCATGCAGAAGGCATTGGAGAGCTCTGGGGAGGTACCAAGGAACCCCTGGCAAATGCTTGTGTTCCTGGACCGCTCCTCACATCCTGAATTGTGGCCCCTTGCTTGTCTCCTGCTTCTGACTGACAGCCCACCTTGCTTGGTTGCCCTACATGGCCATCATGCAAAAGGTCCCTGTGCCATCATCCCCCAAGAGCTGCCTGAGCACTGCTGGGCTCTGTCAGCTCCAGGAGCTTGCAGCAGTTGGTCTGAAACAGTGTGGGATGGGCTAGGTCCTAGCACAGGCTTTGCCTCTCAGCCTAAAGGAGGGAGCGTGAGTGCAGAGGTAGTGGAGCCCGTTTCTCTGGCCTTGTTGCCTGTCAGGGCACAGACTGCGAGTGCCAAAGCCCTGCTGTAGGGCGGCTTGCTGCTTGTGACAGAACCCATTGTCTCATTGCCTTGCTGTGGCCATCCGAATAACCTGTCCTGCTGGCGGGTCTTGGGGCCTCTGTGGAGCTGGCACAGGGAGAGCCCTGTGTGAGGATGGGGCTCCTGCTGCTCCCCACTGTCCCCCACCCATGGACTGAGCCGATGCTGAGGCCCCACCCCATCCTCCCATCCCGAGCAGGGCCAAGGCATGGGATGTCTTCCTCCCACCCCAGCGAAGTGACTCAGGGCAGTGAGGAGCTGTTGCGCTTTGGGCACCCTCGCCTTCCTGCTAGCAATGGGTTACAGGTAGGCATCTTGGCTTGTCCTCCAGGAAGAGTCTGTGAGCACAGCACCCCCTTTTCTTTTCCCTGTTAAATGTCTCATTGCTCATCTGAAGACCGAAATGTGGGCTTTGCTCTTTTACACAGATGTGGGGGTGGGGAGGTCATTACTAGCTGGGGTCCCATGGCACCCTAACATCATAATGCCATACTGGGACAGGAGCCTGTCTCTGGAGGCCAGGCTGGTGATACTGCTTGGCTATTCAGCCCTGCACCTGAGCAGGGACAGATGGGGACATGTGCAGCGCTGCAGTGTGGGTGTGAATTGACAGGACTGTTACAGCTGATCATGCAGGAGGTGGTGTGGCTGCCAGCTGTGCAGGCAGGGAGAGGCTGCTCACTGCAGCGCAGCACTGAGCGAGGAGGTGGCAGGGCTTCGGGCTGAGCTCCTGCTGCCCCACGTCAGTGAGTGTTTGGCAAGTACCGGAGTGGCATGCACTGGTGGGCCTGTCGATGCCATGTAGCACCAGCACATGCTGAGCCTGTGCGGTGGGACAAGTGTGGTTGTGTGGTGCTGTGCCTGCCAGGCCTCCACTGAGTGGGTGGTTTAGCTGTGCATGGAGCTGGCTGGAGGTGCAGTATTGGAGGTCAGGGAGAGGAATAACACTAGGCCGGTGGCTCACAGTATGTTGGGTCCAGTGCCTTCCCATAGAGTGCAGGGTTATTTTCCAACCCTGCTATAGGGCTGAGGATCTCTGAAGGCAGGGGGATATGCCTACAGCTCAGGGGCTGCAGTGCTGCTGAGCTGTGGCTGTTCTCCCCTGAGATCCAACAGCTGGGTAGTGCTGGTCCAGATGCAGTGCTGCTCCAGCCGTAGCACTGTGTTAAAGATCACTCCTGACCTGCCTGCCAAGTCAGGAGCCTGTGAGTAGCTCTGTTCTGCTTGTCTTTGATGTGGTTCTTTACCAGTTTCACTTCCCTGCTATGAAATGAGCTGCTGGTACAGCCAAGCAGGGGGAATCAGTGAACTAGTGTTAGAAATGCTCATTTAAAAGTCTACCAAATGTTGCTGCTTTGGTTCTTCCCGTTAGTCCGGGAGCTCTTCAAGGAACAACTGGGTCTTTAGCAGCACCTGTGGTTGGGATCGGAGCTTGGCCGTGTGCAGGAGGGATGCACAAGTGTGAGGAGCCTCCCCAGGGAGGGATGCCTGGTGGGTTGCAAGGCCACGTGTCCTCAGGAATGCCACCCCTATCCTGCCATTACTACTGGCCATTCCCTGCCCATGTCCTTGCCTAGTGCTGCTGGTGTGCTGCTTCAGGCATCATGCCTCTGGGAAGAAGCACACACAGGATAAGCTTCTGATAGCAAAACAGGAGTTGGAAGAGCAGGGGCTGTGCTTCATGGCAGCTTGGGCAGGTGGAAGGAGGCCAATCCCAAATCCCTCAGTGTTTCCCAAGCAGCTGCTCTTGGGACAGGGCTTGGGTCAGTCCTGAGCAGTGATGCTGTGAGCAAGAGGCAACGACTGCGGGACAGTCCTTCCTCATAGTGATGGCATATCATCTTGAAGTACTGTCAGGAGTTCCCTGACAGGACAGGGCATGTGCAACATGGCCTCAGGACTTACCCAGTCACAGCTGGGAGCAGATACATGGAGGGAGGGCACAAAATGAGGCCAGGTTCAAGGGGACCTTCCCGGGAACAATGGTGCCTTTGAAGACCTGGAAGCTCAGGCTGATTTAAGAGCCTTTCCATTCCCTTTTTGCCAGAGCTCACGAACACATGCCAGCTATAGCCACTGCAGAATGTGCCTTTGGGACTGGGATGCTGCAGTGGGCATGGTGGGTTGTAGTGGATCCTGAGTACTACTACCATGGGTCAGAGGATACTCCCAGCAGATGAGGATTTCACAGCCATGAGAGCTGAGCAGGGCCAGTAGGTTTGGCCAAGGGAACCAGATCTGATGGCATCTGGACTAGACTGGGAGGATCCCTACACAGAGGCTTGGTGGGTTGCATGGGAGTAACCCAGGGACATCAGCCCCTGTAAATCTCCCATTGATGTTGTAGGTTTTTCTGCAAATTAAATATGCATTTGGAAACTTAGATCAAAAAAACAATATGGTCTGTAAGGACTGTCATTATAGTTTGACAATCTAAAGGCAGGCACTTGGGATTATTTTCCAGCTTGAGTGGTCCAGAATAGTTTACTGGTCCTTAGCTGGTCATTCTGGATGCTATGCTAGCTAATGAGCCTTGGGAAGTGTAGGCTGTTTCCTATCTCAGTGCTGTTGATACCAGATGGGTTATAGGATGATGAATTTGTTTCATCCCAGTGTTCTGCTGTTCACAATTCAGAAATTTTTCATGTGTGTAACAATGATGTGTTTCTGTTTCAGGAAGGGGAATCTCTAGGGAAAAACGAGGAGTTGATATAACTTGCGGAATCTCCAGGCACTTTGAGATTAACAATCTGATATTTGGGTAAAAGTGCAGGATAATTCAGTTAATATAATTCATAAATAATTCCCTGTATTTCTATCTTTCTTCCTTTAGGGAGACTCCTACCCACTGGCAGCCTCTGCCAGGCACGAAAGCAGCCATGTTGGTCAAAGTGAACAGTTTGAGGAAGATGCAGAGCTCTTCAAACAGTTTGCTTCAGCTGCAGAGTGCTCCAGAGCCCAACAGCCAAAATTCTCTTCCAAAACCAGCCATATATGCTCAGCCTCAGTCCATGTCCCAGAGCCCTGGTGCCACAAAGCAAACGCCTACAGGAGAAACACAGCAGTCTATGCAGGTCAAAAAGACAGAGAATGGTGGGTTTTGCCTGGTGCTGATGAATGGTCCGACTTCTCGAACACCTCCAAGGAGCCAGACAGGAACACCCCAGCCTACATCCCCCAAGTATGCCTCCCCTGCACCTATATACGATGAGCCATCTTTAGAGTCTCCAATTTATGATGAGCCACCAGTAGATATGGACACTGAAAGCATCGGTATCAGTAGGATTTCTCCACCAAGGTCACCAAGCAATAGCTTAAAAAAGCAGCTGCAACCAACCAAATTATTACAGTATCCAGGTATGCAACAGCAGCAAGCTGCAAAGAAGCATGCAAGAAATCCTTCTTCAACTGAATACAGTCCAGCTGGCAAAGAATATATAAAACACATGGTCAATGTTGATCAGTCTTGCAAACTCTCCCACTCTTCTACTGCAACATCGGATGCCTCTACTAAACTGCCTGGTCAGCTTACTTCAAAGGACAGCTTCAAGCAGTCTTGGAGGATCTTGGAAGCCAACGTCCTCAAGAACATGGAAGCCCTCCACAGTCGGCAGAGCAGCCTGCAAGCTCGAGAGTACCCAGCTGGTATAAGCCATCAGGATTCTGGTTATTCAACTGGTCCTTCTCCAAGTTTGAGAAAAAGGAAGGGAAGGAGGCAAGGGACAGGTCAAGGAAGACCTGGCTCTGTGGGCAGCAGTAGTGAGCTCACAGCTTTGAATGATAAGCTCATCGCTGAGATGCGTGCTGTGGTGGGCAGGTCAGCAGCTTGCAGGGGAAGCAAAGCCAGCCTTGATGCTGAAAGTCTGGAGAGCAGCATCACAGCAGAGAGCAACAAAGTCAGATTTCAGTCTGACCACTTGAAAAAATGCATCAGCCAGAGCTCAAGGGACGACGTCTCAGCTAGCAATAGGTCTCTGTATAGACAGGGCCTGGACAGCAGGGGCAGCTTTCCCAATGAAGTGGCTGCTCCACAGGACACAGTGAGGCAGAAGAGGACTTTTGAGAAAATAGATTCTCTAGAAAAAAATGTGACCAGCCAGACAAGCTTGGCTTCATCAGATGCTACATGCCACTCCTCCCAGGTACCTCTCCATCTACACTGGGTTAAATCGCATGCCTTTGCTGGATGGTCGTGGTGCAGAGCCAAATACCTGGTCTGCTCCCGGGTGGGTTTAGGGGATGTGCTGCAGGCAGAACATGTCTGTGCCTGCAGAACAGCAAACAGGTCACAGAGCCTCACAGGTTTCACAGAATCACGGAACGGTCAGGGTGGGAAGGGAGATCACCTAGTCCAACCCCATGCTGAAGCAGGTTATCCTAGAGCAGGTTGCACAGGATCATGTCCAGGAGGTTTTGAATGTCTCCAGAGAAGGAGGCACCACAGCCTCTCTGGGCAGCCTGTCCCAGCACTCACTCACCTTGGGTAAAGAAGCCTTTCCTCGTACCCAGATGGAAGTTCTCATATTGCAGTTTGTGCTTGTTGCCCCTTGTCCTGAAAAGAGCCTTGCCCCTTCCTCCCGACACTCACCTTTAAGACATTTGTAGACACTGATAAGATCCCCCCCTCAGTGATCTCTTCTCCAGGCTAAACAGGCCCAGCTCTCTCAGCCTCTGCTCTCAAGGGAGATGCTCCAGCCTCCTCCTCATCTTTGTAGCCTCCGCTGAACCTTCTCCAGCAGTTCCCTGTCTCTCTGGAACTGGGGAGCCCAGAACCGGACAGAGTGGTGGAGACCCCATTTCAGGCCAGTGGTATGAGAGGAGCAGGAATTGTGCCAGAGTTGCTGGGGTACAGGACGCAGTTGTCAGAATTTGTATGGCCACGTGGGCAGTGTTTTATGTTTTTTCCTCTCTCTTCTTTTTCTAACAGTTCCTCTTCCTGTGTTCTCCCTCCCAGTCATTCCTGAGCATTGAATGGAAATACTCAGAAAACCAGTGACAGTGACTCTAGCATCTTCTTGTTGGAAAAGCTATTTTAAAACCTACTTGTGTGCCTGCACAAGTGAAGCCGTTTTTCTCTGTAACACAGCACTCTTACAGAATTTAGTTTGCCATCTTTTCTCCTGTTTTCTCCCATGATGGAAACTTGTCCTTCATGGTTTTAGTTAAGATTTAGGTTCTATATAAGTGACTTTTATATCCTGTGAAGGTTTTGTCCTTTTCCTCTTTGCTCACTCTTCTGACTATTTGACTCCTGCTGAACAGCCTGAGTCGCTGCATCTCCTCTGTGAGGCACAGCTGATAACAGTCCTCCAGAGTGAAAAGTGACTATTTTAATGTGTTGTTGTCTTCTGCTGTTTGCTAGCACACAACCTTTAATGAAGAAACTTGGCAAAGCTGCTTGACCATTTCAGATTGCTCCATTTCAGTAGACATGAGGTGTAACTTCTCTCTAAAACTCAGGCTGACACCTCCCCACTGTACTGGATTTATGTGTATTCGTTCTCCTCTTTATCATAATTTCTGATCAATAGGGCCTTGCTTTCACCAGAAACCCTTTTTAAAACTGATGTCATGTTCCCACATTTTCTGTTTTTCAGACACACGGCCAGTTTGAGTTTACAGAACTCGCACGTTACTGTTAATAGTTCAGCAGTTTCATTTCACAAGCTCTTTAGGCTTCTTGGAAGACTGCTGTCCAGTGCTCAGGATGTGTTACACCTTGTTGCATTGATGGGGAGAGCTGAGACTTGATGTCTTGATTATGCACAGGAGGTGGTGGGTTGGGGATAGGCTGTGAATGGCCTTGAAGATGCAGAAAAATTTTCTGTGTGGTAGAATGGAGAAGGAGAATACAGTGGAAATTGTAAGAAGATGGAAGTTGTGGTAAAGGCAACAAGTCAATAAATAGTGTATTTACAGAAATACTCTGAGTTGTAAGGGTCCAAGTAAGGAGGGGAGGAGGCTGCAGAGAATACGGCAGCAAAATCACTGCCTTGCTTGAAAATGGCAGCGCGTGGCTTGAGTCACCAGCAATGTCCTGTGCTGGGCCTGCATGATGGAGAGGAGAATTGGGAGACAAGGAAGTTCTGCCCATCCTCCTTGGATAATGAAGTTCTAGGACAGGCTGAACAGAGGTGGATGTGTCTTGTCAGCGCAAAGATAATAGCTGGGTAGTTGCATGAATGAGATTTGAGAGATAAACTCTAGAGAGTATGAGGAGGTGGATCCTCAGAAGTAACGTGCT
Source organism: Falco rusticolus (assembly GCF_015220075.1). Classification (NCBI taxonomy): domain Eukaryota; kingdom Metazoa; phylum Chordata; class Aves; order Falconiformes; family Falconidae; genus Falco; species Falco rusticolus. The sequence goes on along the minus strand of NC_051196.1, from coordinate 37,923,880 downwards.
GAAGGAGCAGTTAGGGTGGTAGGAGGAAAACCAGCCCTGGGCATGGAAGCTGGAGTGAAGGAGATAAAGGATGGATACAGCAGAGAACTGCAGGCAGGGATTTTTAGTTAGGGTGTTGAGTGAATTCAGAGAGGGTGAGGAGGGAGAGGGGTAACTCGAAGGGTAAAAAAACAAAACAAAGTAGAAAAGCAGGAGAAATGATTGTGCCTCAGACTGGCAATAAGAGGTGGAGTGTGATGTGTGCTAATCCTGCCATCCACATGTAGGTACATGTTAGGTGTATGATATGGAAGGGTTAGACTGCACAAGCCTCTGATGTGAGTTCAGCAGTTCCCCCTTACTAAGAAAAAAACACTGACTTACTCTAAACATTTAAGAACTAACATGTATTTTGGAGTTGCCTGTGGGCAAGGACTGGAATGGAGCATGGCGCACAAGTTAAAGGTGATCTGCAAAGAAGGAAAATGCATGTCTTATTTCACTTTTTCTATTGCCAAACCAAAATTTACAGGATTTTTGTTTCTTTATCTTCCTTTAAAAACCAAAAATGTCAAGATTATCTTGTTTGGCTTTTTCCTATTTACTGGAGATCTCCTTGGAGAACACAATGTGAAGTGTTTGCTCTTAGTTGCTGTATGTGGGAATTTCAAGTCTAACAAAAAAAGTCTGTTTCCTAAAACAACTTCTTGGGTGTTTGAGTTCAACATGTGTCCCAGGCTGCCACTTCCATCCAAACTAGAGAATTCTGGATGAGCAAAATAAGTGTCTTATTCCCACAAGTAATTATTACACACCATTTTCTTGGGATCAGTACTACCAAAGCTTTAATTATGTAGTTATCTGCATGGATTGCTGGGGAAGGATGGACAAGGGCTGCATGTAAAAACTGTGTCCAAAGTCTGGAAGGAAGGTCTTTGTCTCTGCTGCTTGTGTCTGTAAACTTGTGATCAGTGAACTTGTCCCTGGAGCAAAGGAGTTTGAAGACTGCAGGCTGTGGGCGGGGAGCTGCTGTCCCTAGTTCTCCGAGAAGAAAAAACAACCCAGTACTTGTGAACAATTCTGATTTGGGGAGGGTTAAGCCTGTCTTGGATAGGAAAACGTGGTAGGAGCCCATCGCAGGGGTGCACTTGAGTTCAGTGCAGTGGTACTCACAGACGCATTGGGTCTGTAGCCACAGCCTGTATCTTCCCTGTGGATGCTGAGGATTTGGCAGGAGGCTGCGCTGCATCTGTAGGGTACAGTGAGAGCCAGCTCTGTTGGTGGTGGAAGTTGACTGATGCAGATATCCAGTCTCCTTCGCTTCACCAACTCAGACATGATTTATCCTATCTGGGTGAGAGCCTAGCCATCAAAATAACTGTGCCCATGCTCCGCTGTGCCTCTCTTAGCTTCTCCTGCCCCATTTGTGTGCCTGGCCAGTGTTTCCATTAGGAAAGTCATGGTGGAATGGAGATACATGTTTTCAATGCCTCAGTGCAGAGGCTGTCCAGGCACAGGCTGCCCAAAGGTCAGCAGCTCCTCATGGCTGCCAGACATGTTGATTTGGTTTTGTCTTTCTTGGTTTTTTTCTTGCTAGAACTTGGGAAAATAGTAAAGGCAGGAACCATCTATGGGATTGTAGCGGCCACAAAGGGTAAAGGTGAGAGGAAAACAGTGCTAATAGTGCTGTGGCTGTCTAGTCTCTTACCACCTCCTGGTGTTCCCTGCCCACCTCCTGGGCTCCTGTGGCTCCACAGAAACTGAGAGGTAAAGAGTGAGGAGAAACCTGTGGCTCCTTGGTGCCACAGAGCTGTAGTGCTTTTCTGGGAGTTAGCCCAGCTCCTGCTTGGGCTGTCCTCTGGAGCTCTGGGACAAGCTGGACAATCAGGCCTGTTACTCCATGTCCCAGTGCTTCCCTCAGGGACAGCACCAGTGTACAGCTGTGCCAGCCAGGCTCTTGCAGAACTACAGATGTCAGACACCAATTCGTACAAAGTCATGTTTTGTACAGATTCAATGCTTTGCAGTTGCTGGTAGCTTTATGACTCACCGCTGATAATTTTCCTGGCAGAGTAAGGGGTCATCTAAGTTGCTTTTAACATGTCTGTTCTCCATTGCAGCCCAGGACAATAGAATTGGACCCCAAGCAGGAGAGCAGTGGCCAGCCTGGTGGCTGTGTAGGATATAATTTCCCTTACAATACTCTACGGAAGCCCATATCTCAGAGCAGCATGGCAGACTGGGCTTCTAAAAACCTGAACATGCACACGCAGGGAATCTTCCGCCGAAGGATCTCTATCTCCAACATGCTGTCCTGGAATGGTGGCTCTATCAAAAAGCCAATGCTTATCACTAGCAACCACACCATCAAAAAAGAGGCATGTGAGATGTTCAAACTGGTACAGAGCTACATGGGAGATCGTCAGACTCGCATGGACCGCAATCATGTGGCATTGGTCACAGTCACCAAGTGCTGGAGCATGCAAGGTTTACGGGATGAACTCTACATACAATTGATCCGGCAGACAACAGATAATACATGCTACCGAAGTCTGGCATGGGGCTGGGAACTGATGGCCATAAGTTTGGCCTTTTTCTCCCCATCACCCAAATTTCAGTCTTACCTGGAAGGTTACATTTATCGCCACCTTGACAGTGATGAAAACAGTAAGTGCCTCGTGCACGCGGACTCCGTCCCCAGCAGCATTCTGGCAGGTTGTGCCACTTACTCAGAGTTGTCTGGTTTTTAAGACTACAGGTAGTCAGTCACCAGCCAGTGCTGTCGTTTCCATGTGTTGGGCGAGAGCATCATGTGCTGGGCAAGTTCATCCTTCCTTGGTGGGATGAAGCTGCCACCAGCTCATGTCCCTGTGGTTCTCACTTGTGTCTGGCAAAGAAATGCAAGCCCTAGACTGTGCTCATCTCGCCAGTTAGTATGGCAGGATCAGCACTGAAAAGAGCTTATTTGGACCTGCCATGGGCAGAGTTTCTTTGGGTTCTCCAAAGACATGATTTACCTCAAGGTTCCTTAAAGCAGGCAAAAAAAAAAACCAAAAAAAAAAAACGGAGAGATGAATGTTAATATAAATTTTTTTAGGGAGCCATTGCAAACATTACAAACAGATCTTGGCTTGGCAAATAGTTGGGGATCCTGAAGGATGCTGGCTTTTGTTGTAAACAGGTGCAATTTATCTGCCTTTCAGAAGCTTTGGGGACCAGCCCAGCATATATTCAGTTATTAGCTCAATCGTAAATTGCTATAGCACCCTGGGGGGGGGGAAAAACAAGAAGAAGAAAAAAAAAAAAAAAAAAAGCCAGGTGCCAGTCTGGAGGGTATTTATTGGCTTATTTGTCACTGTTTCAACAGTGGACCCTGTGTCTTGTCCCGTCTCAGGTGAGAAACCAGAGCATCTATTTCCACTTGGGGCTTCAAATGCAGGTTAAAGTCCCCTCAGATCTCCAGGGCAGGTTCTGCCTGCTCTGCTAGTTCTGCCCTTGCTGGTGAGTGTGGCAGTGGAGGTGGGTCCTAGGGGCAGCAGTGGGGCAATGCCAACCTTTGCTTTCTGGTTTCATGCTTGTAGCCTTAAGGTGGGGTTCCTTCTCTGAACTGCTGAATGGGTAGCACTGGTTTAGGTTTTCATGAGGATCCTAAACCCTTTTCCCTTCTTCCCAAAACACTTCCCTCCAGCTACACTTGGCCCAGGAGCGAAAAATCACACTGCCAGCACCAGGGTCCAGGCAGCAAGAAGCAGTAATCTGAACTATTTGAGTGGGTTGTTCCTTCTGCTGGTGTTTAGACAGTTAAGTTTATTTAGGTATAAGCTTGCTTATATATACACCCCTTCTCAGCTATTTTGCCTTTTGGAGAACTTGGGTGGTGTTCTGGGGCCCCTCATTTGTGTGCGTTTGGAGCTGGCTGTGGTACAGGACCTTTCCCCTAGCAGACCTCCTTGTGCTGGAGTTAGGCTGGCTACCGTGTCTAAGGGCAGTTCTGGGCTTTGGCATTTTATTATTTCACATTATTAATCCAAAGCCTCTTCTGAATTTTCAGTTGCCCAGCGCATCAAGGAGCTTGTGGATCTGAAAAACAAGAAGAACTCAAAATCCAGGAAAAAGAGGAAACAAAACACCGAGGATGAAGGTAAGGGGAGGCAGAGCATGCAGGGAGCTAAGAGGGAGGACTGCAGTGACAGCAGACAGGCAGGGATGCTGAGCTCCACTGAAAATCAGACTGTTTCTTTAACTGCATATACTTAGATTTGGGAAACTTTACTGCAGGTAGCTGGTGTGAGAGGTTTGACCAGGGCATAGGTGAGCAGTATGAGTGGTAGCTGGGCAGCACATGGGACAGGTAGCAGTGTGGTAGCAGGGGAGGACCCCTTTCACTCACAATTGTGTGAGAAAAGGGATTTTAATTTGAATGCAGACCTGGAACTGTAATTCAACTGGTCTGTGTATGCCATGGAGTTTCCTATAGCATGTTACAGTGCTAAAAGCCATACAAGCCAGCCCGCTGAAAAGAACATGTCTCACTTGTAGTGGTGGATTGTGTAAATCACCACCCAGCCTGAGGACCTTCAGGGAGGACACTGATATCTGGCAAAGAATACTGCCTTTTTCTGTCCGGTATTGGCTTCCCCATGTCCACACTTCCTGGACTCTGCAGTCCAGGGCTTGCAATAGCATCTCTGCTGAATGAACAAGAGCTCACATATTCCTCCAGCCTCAGGTTTTAACTGCTGGCTGCAGAATAATACTTTATCTGGCTAAAGTCTTGCTAGACAAAGTCCATTCAATTTTTTTTTTAATATTGCTTTCAGGAAGCTTGAGCCAACCCTGTGAATTCATGTCAAGCAGCAGTTTACATCATGTGGCCTTGGTGTTTTTAATCTGGGAGAGCTGGAGTCCAGCTTCCTGCATTGCTTACCCTTACCTGATGCCAGCAGGCAGGTGTGTGAAACACGGACACTACAGCTTTGCTGTCCTGCAGTGCCTTCCTTGTGTCACTGCTCCTCTGAGGCAGCTGCAAGCCTGGGAAGTGACTGAGGAGGCCCTTTGGTTGCAGCCCCTCCAATAAAAGTGTCTTTTGCTTCTCTGTCTCCAGTGGCATTCAGAGCAGAGACCTGAAATTGCACAGAGGGATTATATTTGTGATAGGGTTATGTCTTTTTGCTTTCTTGTTCAGGCCCAGGAGAGTTCAGCTCATTCTGAGCCTTTGAAAAGTCATTTTGCATGTACTTACAGGGACTTTGAGCTCTTTATGGGACAACTCCCTGGAGATTGCTCTGTGCAGGGCATGCTCTGTCTGTGGGCTGAGCAGGTTCTTTTGTGCAATTGCTTGTCTGTATTGCATGTGCTGGAGTTGTGCTTAGGAAGACAGAGGTAGTTTTTACCTAAAAGTAAGTTTTAAATTAATTATGTATAGGTATATGAAAGTGCACCACGATAACTTCATAAAGTTTCCAGAACGAAAGTCAGAAGTGCCTGTGTGGCCTCGGCTGGGGCTCTGGTGACAGGTCACACACTGTTCCCTTTCTTGGACTGTGTCTGCTTTCTGGCACACAGAAGACAGTGAACTGGCAGTGAATGTGGGCTTTAGAATAAATGAGCTGGTTTGCAGGCTCCTGCTGGCTTCTGCAAAGATGGCAAGGGGCACAGCAAAGGAGGCAGGAGGGCTAGCAGGTCACTTAAACCAGCTTTTTCACAAGTGACCGATAACACTGAGGGTTTTTTCTGGGGCCTGACCTCAGAGCTGCACCTGAAGTAAGGGGAGGTCCCGCAGGAGCATGCCAGGTTCTTTCTGCAGCTGGCAGGAACCGTCCAGCTTTCCCTCGGGATACCTATATCTGCTCCAGCAGCCCCGCTTGCCAGATGTGTGAGGGGTGAGTAGGATGCAGCTCTCTGACGTTGCAGAGCTGTTGTGAGAAGTTCATTATTAGCTCTGAAATACTTGGATGTTTATGGCTGTAGCAGTAATTTAGCAGACACACAGAGACATCCTTAAGTGCAGAGGCTTGTAAAAAAAACACTTGCGTGAGTAAACATTTACCATCTGACATGCACCCAAAGAAATAATTTTGAAGTTTCCCATGCTTAATCTTTGTTTTCTAGTGTAATTCTCTGCAAGTAAATGAAATGTGAAGGTGGTGCGAGATCTTTCCATGGATCAATAACCCACTGAAAGGCAGAAGAATAGCAGGTAGAAATAAATGATGTGTTTTCAGAAGGAGGATTGTCTGTTGATCCTCCAGGAATGTAAGCAGGGCTATGGGTCTATACGAGGAAGCAAATAATGAGCTGGCAGCTCAGTGTTGGTACAAAACTATTCAGGATTATAAAAACTAAAGGTGCAGAGGGATCTTGCAAGGGTGAGTAACTGAGCAATCAAGCAGCAGAGAACGTTGTGTCAACAAAAGCAAAGTATTGGACATGGGGGAGATGTCCCTAACTGCACATGCAGCATCAGGCTGCTACGTAGCTGATTCAAGGAAAAAAAGACATTTTGCAGCCCATATATGAATTTCCAGAAATGTATACATGGTGCTGGGAAGCAGTTAGAAAACAGGGTTAGAAGCTTGTAGAAAAGAGACAGAGAGCAAATTAACACTTGGCTGTAGTCATACTGTGCCCGCTCCGCACAGTGGTCTCTCCAGGGCTGATGGATGTGGTAGGGGAAGCCTCACAGGAGCTCGACCTGGAGGAGAGAAGAGGGGGAGAAGGTCAGTGGGTTGAAGCAAATGGCAGGTCATCTGTGGGGAAAGCAAGATGAAGAAAATTTCTCGTCATTTATCTCAGCAAAACAGGAAACTGCCCCGTTTTGTTGTGGGCAGCAGGCTTAAGAGCGCTCTGTCCTGAAGCACAAAATAAATCATTAAGAGTCAGCAAAGCAAGCTGTTGTGCAAATTAGGAGCATAAACAGGTTTAGGAGGAAATGGGACAATTCAAAGAAGGGAGGTCTGTCAGTTGATAGTTAATGGTCCAGGTGCAGCACTGCCTCGGGGTATCTCCCACCTGCTGTTAGCCAGGAGATTTTCACAAGGCAATATTAATTTTTGAAACATTATTTCTGTTTCTTATCCTCCTGGTGGCAGATGCAGGCTGGTGACTCATAAGGCCCTTCAGGCTGACAAAGCACAGCATTTCCCACATAGGGAGTGGTGATGGAGCAGAATTTGGGATGGAAAAGAATGCACTGGTGGTGTAGGAAGAGGGGCCAAACCAGTGCAGTAAAATGGGGATGCTTGGGCAGATCAAAGCCAGGAGAGCGGCACTGGTGCAAAGCCCAGCTGAGCTGTTCAGGAGGTGCCTACCCCTGTGGGGAAGAGCACAGCAAGATGGGCCCCCAGTCTGAGAGCCTGCACTATGCCAGGCTGATGCCAGTGAGAGGCCACGTTAGATCTGAGAAATACCGAGACGGCAGCTACAGCTGTACTGAAGTATGTGTCCCGTGGCTAGGTCCTGAATCCACATTGTTTGCTGCATTTTTTAAGGCATTTTTTGGCAGGAGAGTGTTCCAGTATGTTCTTGCATGTGCCCTGCCTGGATTTTAACTTGTTATAAAAGGAGAGGTTCTTTAAGAAGCTCTTCACATGTGTTTCTAGGCCAGCATATGGAAAAATATTTTCCTTTGCAAACTATTTTTCACTGTGTGGTTTTTTAGTAGTCTTCTGTTCCCAAGCTCCTGGGGCTACTGTGGTACCACAGGAAATAACAGGTCAACTTGGATTTCACAGATCCATGATGTGCTCAGAGAAGTGGAATTGCCTTTAGTATTAGCCCTTTCCAACCCATGTAGGCAGAGCTGCTCGTTCCTGCACCAAAGGGTGTGAGCTGAGGAGCAGAGGGAGTACCTGGCCCACTTCTTAGGAGAACTGACAATGCACAGTAAGCTAAATGCCAGGAGCCAGTCTCTAGCTGAGCATTTTAAAAGCAGCCAGATGGTTGACTCGGTCGCTGGTTTCGAAGAGTGGAGGCTAAAGCTAAATTCTGCCTCTCCCTCGTGTTTCTCTCTGCAGCTCACTGGTTGCCTCCCAGCTTCTCCACATCTCCTTCACCCATCTCACTCGGCATGTGCCCTGGGAGCCGGGAGCGCTGGTGCTCGGGCAGGTGACTTCCACTGCATAGCAGGGAGGCTGCACGCTGTGCGTTTAAGGTGTGAGCCCCTGTGGGAGCCATTTGTTCTTTGCCCGCTGTGGCAGTGTGCCAGTCACCCCATTCCTCAGGGCTCCTTCTACTTTTTTGGTGATTCAGGTCCATGGGCAGTAATCAGTCCAGCCCCTTGCATATGGGGCAAGTTTAGTTTTCAGTTTATTTGCCTGAAATTTGGTCAGCTCCACGCATGGCCCCAGCAGTCTCCTGTGGGTCGGAGGCTACAGCTTGGTTGTCGCTGGGAGCAGGATGCCTCGCTGCAGACTGTGCATGATGCAGGTTTTAGGTGTTTCCCAGGATCAGAGAACTTTCTGGGAAAGTACAAAACAGGCTTCAGGCAAACATGTCTGGCTGTTGCCCATGCATCAGCCGTGCAGGCTCTTCAATGCAACCAATTTCTTTGCAAACCTTGTTAAACTCTTAGGGTGATTATGAGTTTCATGGTCTAATTACAGTGTGAAAAAGCATTTCCTATTACTAGTTTTGAATGTGCTGCTTCCTGCGTAATTGTTGTGATGCAGAGCCACAGTCCAGTCTTTTCCCCATTCCCTCCTTTGTGAAGTGGATGCCACTTTGCAGTGGGGCGTGTAGGTGTGTCTGCGCATTTTAACAACAGAAGCCTTAACCTGGAATAGGGAAGCATCACCAAGCAGCTGACTGGTTTTGTTTTCTTTAATCCTTAAACATTTCCAGTATAAATAATGCCTGGGATTAGCAGGATTTTTGCATACGGGGAATATTTTGCTTTAGATGTTCCCAAGAGAGAAATTCTTAAAACTAACTTTCGTTCCCATTGTCTGCGGGAGTGGGGGATGCTGTTGTACCTCCTTTGGCATTGCTCCACTGTTACGGAGAGGCCTCGCTCCAGCTGTCAAGCAGATTGATTGAAGTGGGGGTGCTTGTTCCGTTGTGGGGAGCCAAGGACTGTGGTTTGTCTGCAGGATGAGAGGAGAACAGGTAAAGCACATCTGTCACCTTTGTGACTTGTAGTTCTGCTTGGGAAGAGCTTGTCCTCCCTGTGCATTGAGAGGATTTGAAGAACTCCAGGCTCCTGACCAGCTTACCTAAGCTGTAGGGTGTGTGAAAGGCTGATCTGAAACACACAGCATCTGACCGGAATGTAGATTTTTAAAAGCCACAAGTATTTTGAACTCTGCTGCAAGCTTTGAGCCTGGCAGGGAATCAAATAAGGCAGATCTATTCACTGCTTTCAGCAAGTAATTTGGACTTGACTCAAAAAAGAACAAAAGGCCAATGGTTTTGGGAAAACTCTCCCAGCAATCGGTGCAAACATTTCTCTTGGTGTCACAGGGGGATTAGCTCTGTGAATCCTGGCTCTGCTCATCCTCAGAGTTCACTGAACCAAACGCAACCGGAGCAGCCATTCTTGCAGAGGGCTGCAGCTTTTGCAGTAAAGTTCCCAAGTTCTGTTGTGTCTGATTTTCATCATATTGCAGAGCATGCCCAAGCCTCACAGTAGAAGGTTAGGAGGCTGCAGGCAGAAGTGTGAGGAAGTCTGCAAGGCTTTGAGAAGACGAGAGAGACCCTGCCATCTCCCCACGCCTTGCCTTGCATCCTGAGCTCACTGCTGGTGCTGCCTCTTCAGCCCCACACACCTTTCTGTGCTGCTGTCTCTTTCACTAGCCCAGGACTGCAGTTCTTGAATCATAAGCAATTTGTTTAAAATGCTTTGAAATCTCTCCTGGCAGGAGGCTGGCTCTGCATGCTCCTTAGCTGAGATGTGGCAATATGTAAATACCCAGCCCTGTGTCTGGGAGCCATGTAACTCCAGCCATGATGCTGGGAGCAAGAACTCGCTTTTGCATGCACGCCCGGGCTGTGAGTGTCGAGCATGTGCCTTGCATTGAGTCAGGACAGGGTCAGGCTGCCAGTGCAAGAGGTGGAGATCTGCAGGAGCGGGGCTGGGAGGTGCAGAGCTGTGAGCCTTGACTTAGAAGACTAATCCCTCCAACCCTAAGCACCAGCTTGCACTGATGCTGCCTGCCATGGGACTGCAGGGCATTTGGTGTGAGGTTTTGACAATCTCTGCCCTGCCCGCACAACAGGCTGTGCAGAAAGGGGTGGCTGTTTATGCTGAACTGCTGCACTGGTGCTCTCTGAAGGGCTCTGGTGTGGTGGGTGCGCAGTGCTGTGGGCTGACCACTTGTTTCTCCTTCCCACCAGGCCTGCCCATCAGCACCTATGCTAAATACTGCTACCGGAAGCTCCAGAAAGTAGCTGTCACCGGAGGCAAAAAGGTGAGCAGCTGCCCCAGCTCCAGGGCCTGTGGACTGTGTGGCAGTCTGCTTCCCAGACCCCAGAGCAGTCAGTCCTGTGGCTCTGGGAATTCACCACTGATTCAGTGATGGGAATGGCAGATAGAGTGAGCGGTGGAGGCTTGCTCAGGGCTTATCTCTCCATGAACCTGTGGGAGAAGGTTGCCTGCCCAGGTCCCACCATCCTGGCAGACAGCAACGCAGGCCACGCTGGCAGCTGCGTGGCTGTGTGCTTCCTGGCCTTGGGGACGTGGGGGACAAACCTGATGTTTACTTGTTTCCAGGGTAAGAGGAGCTGTTGGTGCAGGGGATGCCCATCATTTGGTTTCTTCAGGTGAGGGAAGAATCTCTCTCTGCCATTGAGAGCTTGGATGGGCCAGGTCTTGCAGCTGATTTACTGCAGAGTTCCCACTTCAGAAAATCACACAGTGGAGGTGGCTGGCATGGAGGGGAGCCTCGGTGCTCTGCATTATCTGGAAAACCCCCTCTTCCCTTTTCCTCTGCATGGAGCTGTGAAAGCTGGCAGGTGGTCTCAGCCTGTCCTAGACCTCATCCTGGGTCTTCAAGCCAGATCCGGTCATCTTTTATTTCTGCAAATCCCTCTGAGGCCTCCCTGCCATCTCGATTCCATGTACAGCAAGCAGATAGCTAAAATACCTCAGGAGGGGTGAAGGCCCCTGGCATCCCTGCAGGGATGGGACAGGAAACCTCTGGACACTCATTGCACGCAGCTGCGGCCCTGGCAGCTGCCGCTCTCCAAGGGGCTGGTGGGAGCTTGGCCCTGTTGCGTCTCTTGCTTGGATGCAGAGTCATTGCCAAGTAGCCACTGCAGTGGGTAGCCTGGTGCCCCGCTGGCAGCACTCTGCATTTCTCTGAATCTCTGCCAGGAGAGATTCAAAGCCCCTTTCGAGTGTCAGTGTCTTTCAGAAGCAACAGGCCCCAGCATCGGCTTTCTAGCGAGCTTTTGCACCTCTAAGAACAAAGCTTTCCCTGGAGTTGGACATACCTGGAATTCCCTTCTCCAAAGGGCTGTTTTTCAGCTGTCGGCAAGTGGTCACCCAGTGCTGGGCTGGCGTACATGTGCTGACCTCACTATGGCCAGGGGCAGGCTGGGCTCCATTCTTCCACCTGCCACGCCAGCAGGTAGAGCTACAGCTGGAGTTGTGCAGTGTGCAAAACAGCAACAGAATCCCTGCAGAGACAGCCCAAACTCTCCAGAACAGTATTCTGCCAACAGGCAGCAGCTTCTCCACTCCTCTTGGGCCTGATGAGTTGACCCTCCCCTGATTTTAGGAGGTAGAGGCTGCAGAGAGAGAACCATGCTGCCAGGAGGCCAGAAAGGTGTCCACATACATGGGTGGTCCTCTCCATCCTGGCCACTCACAACCACTGTCCCTAGGTCACTGTTTCTCTGTGGGCTGGCTGTGCCACAGGTGCACTGAGCTCTCCTCTGTCCTCAGGGCCTCCGTAAACCAACAGTGGAAGAGATAACACATGCCAGGAATGCCATCGTGACTCCATCACTCTTCGGCAGCTCCCTGGAGGAAATCATGCTACGGCAGCAGGACATGTACCCGGGTAACAAGCTGCCCTGGGTGCAGACGCAGCTATCACAGCAGGTCCTGGCTCTGGGAGGAGAACAGACGGAAGGGATTTTCAGGTGAGCTTTTGGGCACTGTATTATTTTTGAGCCACCCACATGTCAGTTCTCAAAACCAAGCAAATACTGGCCTCCACATGCTTCCTCTTCCCTGAGAATAGCACTCTGACACAGATTGGACAAAAAAACCACCTTTCCCATGTTCAGGAATCACCTCTTAAAGTAGCATTAGCCATTTGCATACATTAGTACAGAGGGGACAGCATAGATGTGACTTGAACTATTTAGGAGAGCATGTACACGGGCAAGGCACTGAACTTTCACCAACTTCAATGCTGGTAGTTGTGAGGAAGAGATAAGCTCTTGGGTCCCTGGCAGAGCCACTCATCAAATGCAGCACATCAGCCTTGATGATGGACCAGACATGAGGAGCTGAGAGACACATAGAATCTGTATGGTGAACGTAGGGGATCCTGGTTTGGTGTTGGGTTTTTTTGTTTGGGTTTTGGGTTTGTTTTTTTTTTTTTAATTTAGATTTGTGCTAGGTAGCTAAACTTGATTTAAAGTAGCTAGCAAAAGATTCAACTTTGCCTTGAAAGGGTTTCTAATATCTTGGTATGTTTAGTCAGAGATGCTTCTTATCTTTGGACTGAACATGCTGCAGAGAGGCCTAGTTACAGAAAATAATCACTTCTGAGGACAGAACGATAGTTGATGCCTGAGCTAGTGGGAAGGAGACAAGTGTTTCTTCTACCCCTCACTTTAAAGCTGTGTCTAAAAACAGGCAACCTGTTCTTTGAGGATCTGCTTCTGTAGCTACCACTGGTGTGTGTTCCCTTCTCCCTGGGGCCCCAGAAGCAGATTCAGAGCCACCGGCTGCCACGCCAGGCACATTGCCCTCCTTGCTCTCTAAAGCATCTTTGCTGCATCTCTGTTCGCAGGATACCTGGTGACATAGATGAAGTCAATGCATTGAAGTTGCAGGTGGATCAGTGGAGAATCCCAAGCAGCCTTGGTGATCCAAACATCCCAGGTACGGGAACGAGGCTGGCATGTGTGCTGCAGCCTCAGCCATGGGTACAGTGCAGAGGGGAAGGTACAGGAGCCGCCCAGGAAGTGTGCTGCTGCTTGGGGATGCGTACACAGGGTGTCTTCACCAACTGGGCTCTCAGTCTGTGTATTTCCACTGCCTTTCCAAATACTGCCCATAGAAAAACACCGGGGGCAGTGGGGGAACCTTTGCCTCCAGCTGGCTCTGGCGCAGTCAGGCTGTGCAAGCTAAGCAGCATGCAGAGCAGCTTGGAGTCATTTAGGAGCAGTGCTCTAGCTCCAGGGTCTCATTGTCCTCTCCTTTAGGCAACTTCAGAACCGCTTCCTGGAGGAGCAGGTAGGTAAGAGCTAGCATTTCCCTCTAACTGGCCAGTTTGGCTGCCTGAGCATTTCAGAGCCAAGACTGAAATAAGGTGAAACAGCACGAGTGCAGAATCCCTTCTCTGCCCTCTGTTTCCTGAGACCTTGAGTCTTGCTGACAAGTTTTGCCTCTGAAGGTGGTGGGGAGGCCACCAGAGCTGTTCTCATGCACCCTGCTTTCTGCCCAGCCTCTCTTCTCAAGCTTTGGTATCGGGAGCTGGAGGAGCCTGTGATCCCCCAGCAGTTCTACAAAGAGTGTATCAGCAACTACGAGAACCCTGATGCTGCTGTGGCTGTAGTGCAACTTTTGCCGGAGCTCAACAGGCTGGTGCTGTGTTACCTCATACACTTCCTGCAGGTAGGCAGCCCCCACAGTCCTGCATCCCTGCTGCCAGACAGGAGCCTGGAGCCCGTGGGGCGTGGTTACTGGGAAGGCTGTGGTGGGCAGTCAGCAGGTTTTTAGGATCTCTGACGTGTATTTAAGGTGGGATTGATGGAGGGCAGTCTGCTGGCCTTGTCCCTTATAGGAGAAATAAACCATGTTCCTGATCTTGTAGAGCATGGGGCCAGTCTCAGAGGTTGAGATCAGCAAGTTGTTCCCTGTCTGCTGAGGCTCCCACACTGCTGGCTATGTCAGAGCACAGTGGTGGTCTTCTGTGAATGTGTGGCCGTTGGGGTATTGACCTTCAGGCAGGGCACATCTCTGCTCTCCTTGCATCTCTTCTTAGGCCATGTGTTTGGAATCTCTTGCCCTTTTCTGCTGCTTCTGCTGAATGTCATCTTCTTATCTGCAGATCTTTGCTCAGCCATCAAATGTGGGCAGAACGAAGATGGATGTGAATAACCTGGCCATGGTGATGGCCCCCAATTGCCTGCGCTGCCAGTCTGATGACCCTCGCATTATCTTTGAGAACACACGCAAAGAAATGTCTTTTCTTCGCATGCTGATAGTGCACTTGGACACAAGCTTCATCAGAGGGCTGGTTTGAGCTGCTGGCCCTGGAGTCCAAAACACCGCTCTGGGGAGTTGCTGAGTGCCCAAAGTATTCTCCCCTCCACTTAGGTTTCTTCCATTGTCCTTGTTGTTTATCATACCCTGGGTTAGGCCCTGAGCATCTCCGAGCATATGACCTGGAGGGCAAGGACTAGACACTCTTGGAAGGCTCAGGCTGCCTTCCAAGCAGCACCAGGTAGTCCTTGGACATGCCAGGCCAGATTTAGTGGTTCCTGGCCTTCCAGTGTGAGTCAGAGGGGGGCAGCCCTCCTCAGAGCCACAGAACTGGTTGCTCATTGAAAGGGCTGTGATGTCGATGAGAAATTCTGCCTGATGCATTGACACTCTCCATCTCCCTTCTGGAGGTAGAGTTGGCTTTGGGTCGGAGGACATCACTCCTGCGTTGCAGCATGAGCTAGTCATGGGTGAGATGCTGCCTATTACTGGGCATAATCCTACTGCTCTGGAGCCAGCCTGGTTCACCTCTGCAGACTGTTGGTTGGAGGCATGAGGATTGTTCTGACACCCCATGATGCTGTTGGTAGAGGAGTGTGAAAGTGCAGGGGGTTCGCTGAGGCAGAGTCGTTCCTTGGACTGCCCTGGTCAGTGGGAGCATATTGCAGCTCAGGGAGTGGAGGTGTTTGAACCTCTGCTACTGGTGGCTGGATAGGCAGACATTCCACAGCTGGGAGCCCTGGTAGGCCAGATCTACATAGCATCTACCTCGCTTTCTCCTTTAGGCAGCTTCAGAGACACACAGATGGTTAGTGTGTGGGACCAGCCCTTTGCTGAGCTAAACCAGCACACACCTATGCTGGAACCTGACAACAATCAGATAAACAATCTCTTTGGCATCCTCCTAATGAGGGCCATATCCTCTGGAGGGGTAACCCTAGCGGTCTTGCAGCATCCTTCTGCTACAGGCAGTGTGAGCTGACACCAGCTTTCCTGAATAGCATCTCAGCTGCTCAGAGCAGCCTCCACAGCTCTGGCACCCCCCCTTGCTGGTACCACATCCCTCTCAGACTGCGCTGCCAGGGAACTGAATACCAATTTTGACCACCTTCCTGGTTCAGCCCAGGTCTAAAGGTAGCTGGAAGGTCCCCCAGCAGGTAAGACTGTTGACCTGGAGTCAACTGTGGCACCTGTTCCCACCAAATTCCCACCAGAGTTGCAGAGGGGTTGGGAAGGAAGGGAAGAGAATGGCAAGAGGCAGGTCTGAGTGGCTGAGGTGTGATGGAGCCTGCATAGGGATGGTGTGAGGTAGGCAGCTCAGCGTTTTCACTGCTGCTGGTAAATCCCTGCGGCTTTCTGTGTGCCCCCAGAAGCAGGGCATAGCAAGGATAGTGTCTTTCAGAGGAAGCACCTGGATTTCCCTGCAGCCTCTGGATTCTATTGCATGTTCCTTAGCAAGCAGCAGATTCTAATTCTGTGGCATCCTGGTGGTACTCTTCCTTTGAAGTGTCTTCCCTGCTGGAGGCAGGGCTGCTGCTGAAAGCTGCATGTTGGGATTACTCATGTAATGCTAAGTCTGCCAGTAGCATCCAAGGTTGCATTTGCATTTCTGCAGCCCTTTCCCTTTAAAGTGGGGACCTGAGATCATCCTTTCTTGATTGCAGTGGGGACCCAAGCCTTCCTGGCAGTGACATCTGAATCTGTACCAAAATTTTGGGCACAAGGCACCACATGCAGAGAGTGCCCCAAGCCTGCTGGCTGCTTGGATCTCTTAATGTGCATGAGTGGGGTTCCCAGGGCGCATGTTTGCTTGGATGAACTCCACAGTAGTTCAGTTTGTGCCCAGGTGAACAGGGGTCATGGTTCCTCTCCTTGTACCAGATGCTTCTGTGGTCCAGTGGCCCATTAACTCTTGCTCCCATGTCAGGATTGGCTCTGTCAAACATGCCTTCAAAAATGTTTCACCCACCCATCCCCTCTCATCCCATGCCATCCCAGTGCTTCGAAGCCATTCATCTTGGTTTGGCCTTCTAAAGAACTGAACGATTTGTACTTCAGGTGTGGAGCTACTTTCCCAGAAATGTAGATACAGAGCATTACCAGCTCTGCCACATTGTACTGAAGTTTGAATTGTTGAACAGGCTTGGGATGCTGTGATCTTCCCTGCCGTGGGCTGGAGCAGCTGTGTGGTGTTTGCCCTCCTTTTTGGGCTGCAGATGCATGTGCCTCACCTGCAGCCAGCCACTGCGTAGGTGATCTAGGTTATTCCTTGCACTTAGCGGTAGCAGTCAATCAAACCATAGGCATTTGCTGCCATTGCAAATGAATGCTTCTTGCCAGGGCTGTAAAATAGGCTAATAAATGACACTGGATATTATTTTCTTTGCCAACAGATTTGTAAATACAAATCAGTAAAGCAGCCTCTTCTCTGTTATAATAATAAATACAATCTGCATGGTTGTCTCTTGTCTTTTTTGTGAATTTCTGAAGCATGATCATGTCCACCTGGAGCTGCAGATTTTAGCATTCATGAGTAATGTTTGGGAATTGGCAGTGACGTAAGCACTTAGAAACCAAACCGTGGGCTGGTTCTGCTGTTCTTAATTAGGCAGCTACTAAGGGGCACTCAATGAAACTTGGAAAAGAATGGGTTAAACCAGAGAAAGGGTAGTACTTGTTTACATTGGATCTTCTGGAGCCTTTCAGAGAAGTTTGTGGGCAATAGGTCCACAAATGGGCAGTCAGAAGATGAGAGGGACACTGCTGATGTCCCTTACCTTGCAGCAGTGGGTGCTGCAAGTGGACTGCAGGAGGTGCCCACACGCACGTGCTTCCCCTGTGTAGTCTGCTGTTGGAGATGTGATTAGACAGGCTGCCAGGCTGACCTACCCGGGACATTTTTATGTTCAGACTGGAGGATTCTCTGATGTTTTCTCCATCCTAGCTCCAAGGAGCAGCTGGGAGCAGTCTGTGTTGGTGCTCCAGACTTGCACTGGCTGTACACTGCGGTGGGGCTGCAGTGCAAGTGCTGGCTGTGCCACTTCAGCCGTGCTGGAGGAGGCACCTGCAGCCTGGAGACTTGCCACTGATAGTGGAAGTGTAATGTGTCCTGACGGGGCCGGCACCCTTGCAGTGGTGGGTGGTCTTCCGGGTGCTGCTGGGTGTCTCGCTGTTTTTTTGTCTTCTCTTCACAGAGCCTGGTGCGAGCCTTTTGCCATCTCTGCGATTGTGTCCTAGAAATCTGCAAACAGAAATGGTAAAAGCAATTCTCCCAGTTGCTGGTTGCAGCTGATAGGTGCTATGTCCTCAGCTGCCTCCACACTCCACTCCAGCTCCTGAAGAGGTTGGCAGCTGTTGGGGAATCACAGGTGAATTTTGGACCTGTCTAGGTTCAGCTTGAGATGGAGGAAGGTAGGGCTCAGCTTTGGCAACTGCTTGTTGTTTTACAGGACATGGTGACCAGGAGGCCACCCCTCCTGGCAGAGAAGCTTCTGGCAGTTTCTCCTCTTGCAAATGTGAGAAGTCTCCCTCCTCCTGGCCCACCAGAAGCACTCAGAAGCTGTGCCACCTCCCCAGAAATCCAGGGCAGTTGGAGGCCAGTTTTTAGCCTAATTCTCATGTAGTTTTTTTGCCTAATCCTCATGTCGAGCTTTGCACTAAATTGGCCCTGTGGGAAGACAGAGACCAGAGGAACAGGCAGGCCTGGGCCAGGAGCCCTGCAGCACTAGAGGGAGGCGGAGACGGGAGGATCCCTGTCCTGACGCTGCCCCAGCGTGGGTTTGGCTTGAGCTCTGCAAAGCACTGGTGGGTTTAGCAGGACAGGCTGGTGGAGCTGAGCTGGGGCTCTGCAGAGCAGGGCTTGGGCTGCGGCACACCCACTGACTGTCTGTGGCACAACCATGGAGAAGTCTGGTTTAGCAGCTGAACATTGCTGCTTTCAGGGTTCCCGATGACCTGTTGCATTTGTCAGTCATTTTAATGGTGGAGAGAACTAGGCATGGGTGCAGGCAGCTGGGGATCCATCTCAGACAATTGAGAGAGGACAGGGAAAAGCCCAGGTGTTCAGAGTGAGGTAGACCATGTACAGACCCCGCTGGAGTTGGGTGCTTCCAGGTGGCTGTGCAGGAAAACTTTTGGGATGTACTGAGGCACTCATCAGCCGGACTTTTCCTTTCAAAACAGAGGCATCAGCTGGAGACTCTGCCCAGCCCAAAAAGGTTTGAATCTGCATCTCCCAAGGGCTCCTACTGCCCTGGCCTCTACCTCTCTACCTGGAGCTTCTCCTGTCTCACGGTCAAAATCATCCTGCTTTGTCTGAAGCATTTAGTGTTTACTGGTGCCGTAAAGGGAGCTTGTGTCTGAGGACTTGAGGACTGTGCAGCCTCAGCTAGTTGGGCTTGGAGGCTGGCAGGATTCGGGGCCCAAATCTGTGATGATATTCACAAGCCCGAGCCCAGGGCTGGTCTTACAAACTACTATTCTCCAAGGAGAACTAGTGACTTACGTCAGCTTGTCTCCACTCATGGCCCCATTTTCTCCATCCTGTCTATGCCAGGTCTGCTGCTTCATTCAGATCACAAGCAACAGGTGAGACCGAGTGGGTTGCGGGGGGGATGTGGACGGCAGGGTTTGGAGGAGGAGCAGGGCCCCCTCTTTCAAGGCAGTGAGCTATTGGATTGTTCCAGCTGTGAGGTACAGCTTCCCCTGAAATGACCCAGCCTTGGTGCCTGCTGGGGAAGACGAAGGTGCTGCAATTGCAAACAGTACAGCACAAAAGGCTGGAGCATCCCTGTGGTGTGTGCTACCTCCCTACTCTCAGGGCAGGATAACTGTTCAGAAGAATGCAGGACAGCCAGACCCTATGGCCCCAGGGACCACAGAAAGGCCTATGAAGCAGAGTCTCTATTGCCCGCAGGCAGACAGCCCCCAAGAGGAGGAGACAGAGGGGGCTGCAGCCTCAGAATCGGCAGGGGCGGAAGTCTCGGTGCATGGATGCAGCAGTGCCTGCTTGCTTGCCTGTCTCGCTCACATGGCGCCATGGATGGGGCTGTGCCTGCCCTGACCGAGGGCGTAGGCTGAGGGTGGACATCCTTCCCTGGAGATCTGCAGCCAGTTCTCAGCCTCTCTGGATGCTCTGGCCAGTGAAGAAGAGGTGAGAAACTGTCCTGAGGTAGAAACTTCCCAGATGCGGAGTGCTGTTGTGACAAGGGCACATGGGCTTGGTGAGTCTTATCTCCTGCCGTCATGTGTACCTTGGGGCCAGGCCTGGACGTCACCCAGACTGGTGGGGGCCTCCAGTAAGGCTCTGGCAGGAGCTGGTATGAGCATGGTGAGGCATGGCGGGGAGAGCAGGACATGGACAACTCATCCCTGGACTGCTGTACATACTTTGGTGCAGAGGGCAGGGACTATGCCCAGACGAGTCCACAAATCCCCCTGACCTGTGCTGGCCCTCACCTAATCCCCACCAGGGCTGATGAACTATACAACACACCACCTCTGCGCAACAGAGCAGCCAGCTGCTGCAGTCGTGCAGATGGCAGTGACCCTGGGTGGGCTGTGCAGAGGCAGGTGGGGGCTCCCTGCCTGTGGCTGGCAGAGGCCCTTGTGCAGGTGAAGATAAACTCCTGTGTGTACAGAGCTGCCCCTTCCCAGCTGCCATGCTGGCCCCTTGGGCAGCTGGTCAGTGAGGAGGGGAGAGTCTCCCACAAGGGACTACTCCAGCCAAGTGCCAGAGCTGGACTTGCAGATCGGTCGCTGGTGCTGGGTTGGCCTCCTTTTATAGTCAATGCAAGAGGTGTTTTCTGAGCACAGTTCCTCTGGTGCCAAAGTGGAAGCAGAAAGCTGGCCAGCTGTGTTGCCCTTGCCACGTGCCTGATTGTCTGTGTTGAGATACCAAGAGGCTGGCCAACAAGCCCGGCTCTCTGCAGGCAAGGGAATTGCCAGCAGAGTGGCTGCCCGCACTCAAGGCTTCGATAGCACAGTTGCAGAGCTGGCCTTGAAGGGAAAGAGCTGGAGGACACCTCACTGGAAGCTTCCTTCCTCTTTCCCAGGAACGTTGCCTAACAGCAGCCCCTTGACCTTGGGTCTCTGCCCAGGCTGGGTCAGCCATTCCTGTGCTGATCTGGACCCTGACCCCAACCCACCAACCAGCTTCCTTCCTTGACCTCAGTCCTGTCTCATTGCTGTGGGACTTGCATGCTCAGCTTGTCACTGTCACTGGGCGTGCTCTGCTCTCACTTACCGCTGGCCTGCACCGTGCCACTGCCAGTTTGGCTCCAGTTCACGTGCCTCAGCACAGCACCTGACTCCTGCCACTCCCTGACAGCCAGCCAGGTGGTGTTCATGGCACTGCTTACGCTGAACATAAATAAAGGCTTTGCAGGCGAGACCCCAATTGCTTTCCAGAGAAGGCAGGCAGATTCTTCCTGGGCTGCAAAGCTTAATTTGTCCACATTTATGTTTTCCCTGATGCATGGGGAAACACTGGATCCCAACTGATCCATCTGAGCCAAGCAGAAACTCTTGGATGGGGCAAGGATCTGTGTGAGACACAGCCGAGAGGAGGCAGAGGCAGCACTGGTGTTCATGGTGGCCGCCAGCACAGGAGTGCATTCCCTGGGAAGGGCTGCCACTCCGTGGTCACCCAAAACAGGCAGGTATGTCTAATGTCTGAGGATTTCTGATAATGTTAACCATGGATGCTGACATCAAATACCGACGCTGGAGTCCTGGACAGTGCACAGGGGGGAACATCACAAACTGGCACAGACACATCCTTGGACTGCCAAAAGCTGTGCACTCTCAGTGGGAACAGCAGAACAAAGGATCACTTCCTACATTGCAAAACCAGTGGGTTCTAGCAAGACATTTCTGTGGAGAACAAAGTGGTTTCTGACATGTGCCTTCTCATGACAGATCTGCTCAGATTCTGTGGTTTTTTTAATTTTTAAATTATGAATTTAAACTCCTGAATGAAATACAGCGCTCTTAAAAAAAAACCAATACACAAACACTATGCTGTTGTTTTGATAAAAAGCCAATAAATACCTATTTCCCTCAAAACTTCCTAATTGCTTTGATTCCTTCTGCAGTTTTTTCTTTTTCTTCTAGAAAGCTGCAAGGTTAAATCCCATGTGGGATTTCCAGGTTAAAAAAATAAAACCAAACTGAGAACTACACTTTCTGCCACAATTTTTTTCCTGTCGCCGTTTTCAGCAAGCCACTCTGCTTCCAGAAATTCACAGTACACATCCAGTGAAGCATTATCACACACGTTGCTTGAAGCCATCCTTTGGACTGTCCATGGCGCTGGGCTGAGGCTGCTGTTGGGGAACAGCCAGATGTGTGCAGTGACAGCAGTCCTGGCTGTTCATGGGGAAGCAGGGAGGGGAGAAAAGTGCTTGCGCTGGGGGCTGTGCCCTCCTCAGCGACCTGGCAGCACCCCAGCCCTGCTTCTGCTACTCTTTTGATACTGAAATCTGGCGGGCAACAAGCATCTGCTGTTCTGTGGCGTCTAAGCAGAAAATGATGGATTATCCCAGGAAAACCACCTGAACTGGAAGCGTTCATTCACCCCGTGACAAATGCTCTAACATTTGGCGTTAAGAACCTCAGCCTGCAAAGATTTTTTTGCTCCCCTGTGTCCGTCTGGTTTTGGCTTTAACCTAGCATAAACTAAAATAAAAAAAAATTAAACTGGAAACATTACTTGCCCGTATACAGCCGCGTATCTGCAAAGGGCGGCCCAGGTCCTTGTGGGGCCGGCGCTGCCGAGGGCCCGCGGGGGGGTTCTCTGTGCAGCCCGGTGCAACGGACGCCCGGGCAGGGGAGCGAGTGGGCGAACAGGAGGCCGAGCAGGCGGCGGCGCGGGACGGGGGGGCGCAGCACCACCCTGCGCGGTGCTGGCCCGTGTGCCGCCACTGCGGGGGCTCCCGCTGCCCTGGCACCCCGCCCGCTGCCGCCCGTAGAGCGCTCCGCCAGAGCCTGCCCCGCGGGCCTCTCCCGAGACCGCCGCCCAGCTCCGGGCAGCGGCCCCCGGCCCATCGCGCCGAGCACCCCGGGCGGCTCCGCCGCGGCGCCGCTGGGACGCGGCGGGCGGCTGGCGCCACGGGAGGGCGGCAGCGCCGGCGAGGTACCGGCCTGGCCCGCCTCGCGCCCGGAGCGCGCGGACCCCGCCCCCCGCAGGGAGAGCGCGCCCCACGGCCGCGCGGAGGCCGGGCCAGCTCCGCCCCACCCGCCCCTCCCTGGCGGCGCCGCATCGAGGCGGCCATTTTGTGGCCCTGCGCGGTCGCTGGCGTCGGGCTCGGTGCGTAGGGGGGCCTGGGGCCATTCGGCTCCGTTCTAGCCCTTTTTCTCGTACAGATCCCTCGGTAAGAGCGCGGCGGCGCCCGGGCGGGCCGGGCCGCCTAACCTGCCCCGCGCTGCGGGCCCGCGGCGTGGCGCGGCGAGGCGAGGGGAGGGAGGCCGGGCGGGCGCGGCGCGACTGGCACGCGTCCCCGCGCACAAAGGGCCGGGCAGGGCGGCGCCTCCCGCGCTGCCGGCCCGGGGCGCCGAGCGGGGGCCGCACCCGCCTCGCCGCGGCCTGGCGCGCCGAGGCCGGGGAGCTGGGGCCGTGCGCCGGTCCGCGCCGTCGGCCGGCCGCCCGCTCCTTCCCTCCCTCTCGCCGCGCCTCCGCCCGCGCCCGGCGGCCCGCGGAGCTGCGCGGCCGGCGCGGGCAGGTGAGTATGTGCGGGCCGGGCGCAGGCGCCGAGGGCCCGGCCGGCGGGGGCGGCCGAGTGACCTTGCGGCGGCGCCGGGGCCGGAGCCCGGGCCGCAGCGCGGGGGCTCTGCTGGCGGCGGCCGGGGTTGGGCGGGCGCGACGGCGGTGTGGGGGTGGCGCAGGCCGGGAGCGGCACCTGGCGGGCCCCGAGCGGCGGCGCGGTCCCGTTGTCGGCGCCTCGCCCTTCGGCCGGGAGGAAGCGGTGCGGGGCCGGTCCCGGGTGGCGAAGCAGGCAGAAGCCTCGCGTGGGGCGGGCGTTCACCGCGGCCCGGGGCGGTTTCCGTGGGCTGTTTCGCCCGCTGGAGGCTTCAGGCCTTTCTGCGTCCCACAGAGTCTGGAGCACAGACTCATCTCGTTGCATTTTGTCCCTTCAGGATGGCTTCAGGGAACAGAAATAACGGTATATCGTTGCACTAACCCGAAAGCTGCTTCGTGTCATACCTGGTTTAATGCATAGGATGGGGAGGCACCATATTCTTTTTCCTGACAGGCCTAGGTTCAGACAGGGCTCATTGGCCCTGGAATGGATTGTTGTACCAGGCGGTTTGGCATGGACATGCAGGCTGTGGCTGTTGATAGGGCTTGGTTAACTGAAGCAGGGTGTCAGTACAGTTTTGGGAAACAGTTATATCTTCTTACTGAAAACTTTCCTAGTACCAGAGGTGTTCCTGTGATCTCGGGTTATTGTTTCTAGCCAAAATGCTTGAAAGTAGGAGGGATAGCTGAACGTCGATGAATCTTAACCTGAATAAAAATAAATGTTGTCTTTCTTTGTACAGAACTTGGTATTGTACGCAGCAGGAGGATAAAACCAAATGTTAAAAACAATGCTAATGACTTGAAGTAACCTTTTGTATGTATCTGTACAGAAACTTGTAACTGAGCAGCTCTGTAACAGAAATGCTTTTGACCTGGGTTCGTTTAATTTTCTGTATAATGAGCAGAGATCCTTTCATAGGGCCAGTTTCCAAAAAAAAAACAAGTGAGGAGACTTGCAGTGAAGATTGCTCATAGTATAGTTCTGTTTAATTTTTGTGTGACTTTTTAAATGGTTCTGGCATTGAAGGTGGCTTAGATGAATGCTCAATTGTTTGACCTAAGTCAGCCTGTGGAAGAGTTTAGTTTACATTCTTGCTGATAACATTGTTGATCTCTCCTGAATGGAAATACAGTTCTGCTTGAACAGTCTGAGAGTAAAATCTGTTTGCCTGTAATCGAGAGTAATTAATTAAGGTCAGATTGGGAATGAGGCTAGAATAGTAATTGCTCATAACAGTGCTGCCTTGACTGAAATGTAAGAAGCATGTAATTAATTCTTACCTTTAATTGGATAAATTCTCAGAAGTGCTTTCTTTTGTTCCTGTAGTTCCTGCATAACTTAGGCAATGATATTGACCTAAATTCTCCCCCTTGGTCAGGAAAGATGGGTGCAATCCCCAGTGTAATTGTAGGGGATGAGAAATACTCTGTAACTGCATATTTTATTTGTAACTGTGCCTCCAGAAGCTCCGTATTGTCTGTACCTGTAATTTGTTAGACCTTGACAGGAGCTGACACTGTTGCTGTAGGAAAGCTGTCCTGCCACTTGTCTGGTAGTTTCTGCCCATATGGCACCATCCTGCGCAGATGTGAGCATTTGTGCAACAGTGTTGTGAGCCAAGCTAAAGAATGTACGTGAGGCAGGGGGGAGGATTTACTGGTCAGCCCTTGCAAGTCGTTGTCATCAGTATTTAAACTCCATTCTTGATGGTTGCCTAATTGTGTGGACGCAGTGGTTTTTTTAAATTGATGAAAAAATAAAACCTGCATATACTTTGGACTTACTGGTGCAGCATATTGAGAAGTCTTGTGAAGTGCTTGTAATAGTTCAGTCAACAGTTGAACAAGTCTGCTGCTTTCTTTTTTTGTTTCAGTTTGTTCCTTATCATTTTCATACTTAAGTTCCTTGCTTCCCTACAGGTTTATTTTGACTTCTTGTGCTCCCTGTAGGAAGACTTATTTTTTTCAGGTAAGAAATAGCAACTTGGAACTCTTGGTTTATTCTTGTGTCAAAATACCAATAGCTACATGGTCTATAGATTCCAAAAAACCTTTTGGAACTGGTGGCTTTTCAGGTTTTTCTTGTGGATGCAAGCACCAGGTTTAAGTGATAGTGCACATGTGGGTGTGTATGTTCATGTTGACCGACTGCAGATCTGTGTGGCAGAGAATAATGCATGTTGGAATATAATTATTTCTTTTTGAGGCATGTTTGTTGACATGCCTTTGTGTGACATGCCTTTGTGTGGTTTTACTGGGCTTGAGAACTTTCAGCCAGCCTTATTTCAATATAGCCAGCTGCAGTTTGCCTTTTTTTAAGAACTCCATTTTAGGTAGGTTTATGAAGTTGGTTAAAAAGAGGTATAACTGTCTCCATCTGTATCTTTAGCTAGGTAGCCTCTATTAAAAGAAAGAAGGGAAGCACTACTGCTTTGTGTGGGGTGGTTTTTTTTCAGTATGAAGTTAGCACTGAAGAGCTTTTTTCTTGCAGTTGATGTTAACATACTAGTTTCACAAAGGACTTTTTTTCTGCTACTTGTACTCAGCACTTCTTTCCCAAGGAAATGGAGAATATACTCTTGTTTCACATAGTGCTTGAGTCAGGAAACTTAAACACCTCTAGTGCTCCAGATGTAGAACTGAGCATCCTTAGCCTGGATCTGTGCATCAGTGGCACAAAGACAGTGGCATTGATAGGGTCTGAGTTAAGAGTTTTTGGTTAGTCTTAAAGCCAAGGGCCTAAAGTTTAAAGGCTTCTGTTAGCATAGCAGAAGTTGCAAGTATAGCAGACTTTAATGGCTTTTTCAATATAGTGAAGGTTCCCAGTGGCTTTTTTTGTTATGCGATCCCCTGTATTTGTATCAGTTCTTTGCGTAGATTGCAGGTCTGTTTTCTCGGTGTTGCTGTTACCAGTCTTGGGAAAAGATGCATTGATTTTATTTTTTTTTTTCCATCTGTCTGTTTTTCCTGCTGTCCTGATGAAAATCTCTGAGCTGGGCAACAAGTCTACAAGCAGCCATGAAGTGCCCCCCTTTCTTTCCTTTTTGAAATAAAATGGCATAGTCGCATTATTCTTACCACGTGGTACATACACAGATGAAACATCTGCTTAATGCATTATTTTAAATGAAGACATAATTTTTTCATCAAAGCTTATGGTAGTGTAACTTGCAAGATTTCCCTTTATTTGGCTGTCATGAAAATACCCTCTTCTTTATCAGCAAGTAGGGTAGATTTGGTCCTGTTGAGTCAGAAAACAATTGAATAATGAAACTGAGAATGCCACGTGCAAGTGTCAAAACACTATAGGCTGACTGACTGGAAACAGTAGGACTTTCAGTGGCCAATATTGCAGGTTCTATAAATTATCTGTGGAAAATGTTTCTAAAAATTTTTTTGAATGATTGTTTTTACAGGTAGACCTCTTAAAAAGAGTCAGAAGTCCAAGTCCAGTTACTGCTGCAGGTACTGTTAACAAATAATTTTTGTGATTTCCTCTTGGCTCCTTCCATTTTTGGTCATAATCTTTTCCCCCAATGAGTAAAGTACATGTTGGTGCTCATTGCTAAGAAATACAGCAGATGGCTGAATCTAAGGTAAGTGTATAGTGTGCTACTGGAACACACTTGGAGCAACCTCGAAGCCAGGGGAAGCACATCTGGTCAAAAAGGAGGAATTAATTGGCCAGTTTGCTGACCAACACATAGCCTTAAGTATTAAATTTCTGTCTCAGATCTAGACTTCCCTAGAATACCAAGGTGTTGCTTTCAGAGAGGATGTAGGCGGTAATACTTTAAAGCCACTTTGTATCCAAATGTTTGTACTGACTTTGAAACGTTGGCATTGAGTGCAAAATGGTATTAACTCAATAATGTAAGTGTTGTAGCCTAGTGGACAGTAGTGTAGGCAAATAGGAGTCTTGTTGTTGGATCCCGCCCGTTTCTTAAAGGTACACTCTTTTAAGAAGAAACCTGTTGTCATTGCAAAAGTGTGAAATTGTCATACAAGTTTGTGAGCCCATGTGTTGTTCCCTTCCTCGTATGTTGAGCAAAGACACTCTGACAGCACCTTGTCCAGGGCTGTCCAATAGGTTCAACCTTAGGCTGCTGCCACACCACTCTAAACCAAATACTTAGATACAGTCCTACTGTAAATAAGTTTGTCCAAAGAGTCCTGTGGGGTTTTGTTGTCCTTGCTTCTGAGGGAGTATAGAATGGCAATGAGAATCAGACCACTTTTTACCTTTTCTTGATTTCATTTTTATTTGACAAAGGAGCTGTAAGCCCATAGGTACCCATTATACAGGGCAGAAATGTCTTTTTGAGGACAGTTGCACTAGGTGCATTCAGTATCATGAAGTGGTTTTATACAGGTTCAGTTCAGATAGAAAATCAGGAGAAATTGCATTGGGGTGCCCAGTCTGCAGGCTAAATTTGGCTTCTCAGGACAATTCAAATGGCTGTAGCTTGTGTCTGCCGCTCCTGCAGTCTGGAGAAGCCTTACATGTATTGACATGAATTGGATTTGTGGATGAAGGTGTTTTGAGAAACTGTTTGTTGATTTCTTGTGTGACTAAAATGCATATCCTTCTGCCATGTGATAAATGCAGTTTATCCAGCTGAGGATGTCTTGGTTGACGGGGAAGGACTGTGTTTGGTTACCTTCTCTTGTGTTTGTTCACATGGGTAGACATGCATGGATTGACATGGTAAACCGTCATGAGAAGAGTTCAAAACTCAATTTGGAGATTGTGCTTCCATAAGAAAAAACACAGCTTGCTTAAGCCATCTGCAGTCTTTTAGTAGTGAAACATTTTAACTCATAATTTCCTTAAGAGAATTCTTGATGCCTGATGTATTAATTTGCATCTTAAAATATCCTGCACACTAAGAACATCTAAAACCATAGAGATGTTTAGAGTCTTAGGTTGCTAGAAGCTTTTTCAATGAAAGAAGTGTTTCATGTAATTTTTTTCCCCTGTTTTGTTAAGCTGCCTTTTTTGTGGCAGTTGGAATTATTTTTGTGTGCAAGAAGGGTTTTTTTCCCCAGACGCTCTGAATAGTTTAAAAGATGTTTTTAGATATTCAGAAAGCATCAGTCTTACCATTATATATCTTGAAAAGCCACGCTTGTTAGCTCAAGTTACAGACACACTCTTGGTTTCTTGAAAGCTTATATCTGACCTGGAGTTTTGATTGGTTTTTTAAAATAACCTGTACTGCAAGATGACTTCTTAAAGCTTTTAGCCACCATGGTACTGCAGCAGAAATCCACCAGTATGAGTAGAAATTGTATGTTACATCAGAAGTGATGACTTCAGTTGTGCAAATCCCAGTCTGCTGTAATTGTTTTGCAAAAGAATTTTGATGTACTTCCAAATCTAGAACACTCGGGCATTTTGACCCTATGACCCAGATCTGGCAGTTTTGGTTTTGTTTATGGGTGGCTGCTTGTGCTCGGTATTTCAGAATTTAAACTTTTTATTTTTTTAGGTATATCCTCACAGTTAAAGACTGTTTGGGCAATTGTAGTGTAATTGATGCAATGATACTTGTGTACGTTTCTCAGCAGTAGTTCTTGTCAAAATCCTAGGAGGAAGAGAGGGGTTTAGATTTGGGGCAGATTGGGTGCATTTAAGTATTTTTGAATGTTTAGGTACATTTGCTGGGAGAACAGTTAAGAATTTCTGCAACTTGGAGTAACAGAGAAAGGGAAGGAGGTGAATAAGATGAAGGGGGGTGGGGACACGCAACAGTAGGTATGTTTCATATGTAGCAGTCCATTGGAAGATATGGTGAACTCATGATCATCTGTGCTGTACCTTTAGCCTGTTGTTTTCACCTAGAATCATATATTCTCCATGTACAAGATAACTGACTGTAGGCTGTAATTTCCTTCAAGCAGCTTGGCCCATAAGATCGATTTAACATGTCGGTGATATATTCTTCAAATGCCTGCGGACAGTACCTTGAATTTTGAGTCACTTGAATATACAAGGCTTGGTAGTTATGCTGTCTGCTTACTTAGTTAATGGATTTATTCTGAAATGCCTGGTGTGCCAAAGTAGGAGTAATAATAAATTTAAAAACTGGTGGCTTCTGTTTGGCAAAGGGTAAATAAATGATGGACAAATTTGTAGATATGCAGAGGGGTGTGTGTCTGTGTGTATCTTAAGGATCTTGAAGTTTCTCTAATTTGGCTTGCAGCAGCCTGCTGACTATGTGTTGAAATAATTTCAGATTAAATGAATGTTCTAGAGGTGTTACTGTATGATTGGGATATCGTTGGTTGTAGAGAAGATATTTTTTTGAACTCTAAACTACTTCTAGTTTCAGAATTCATGTGACGTATGTTTTTCCTTCCCTATAGTTGTACAACAGTGTTTGGAATGTTTGCAGCCGTATAAGCAACGAGTTTCTTCTTGGTGAGTATAAGCATGGACACTTGGTTTTGTTAATTGTAGCTTTTCTTCAAGCTTTTGAAGTTTTGCTTTAAAATTCAAGTTTTCTTAATTCTTGCAGAGGCACTGTGGCTAATATTTCTCTAAATTAAATCTTTACATTCTTAATACAAAGGCTGCACATTTTCAGTTGGAAAAAAAATAGCAGTTTCAAGAAAATCTACTTGAATGAATGTTATTTTATTTAGGAAAAACCTGCTTTATTTCATGTGACTTAAATCCTTTTCTGAAATCTTCTTGCTTGTCCAGTGTTTAAGAGTGTTTGTCCTTTACCTTTAGTGTGTTACAGGAAAAGAGGGGAAACCAGAACAGCTAAATAAGAGATGATCAAATGATTGAAAAAAATTCCTTTCAGTAACGAGCATTTATTTCTTTAATTGCACTTGGTAATAGGTTTTATTATAGCAAAATTTTTTTCCTGTTCTGTTGAATTGCCCATATCATAATTTATGCTTCCATGTTGGCTTGTCCCAGTCTCACCGCCAAGTTAAATTAACAGCACAAATACATGGGATGTTGGTAAGAGGATGAAAATTACATTCTCAATGTCCTGTAATCTTAGGGAGAGTGTGAGGATCTTCATCTAGGGCGGGTAAATGTTTGCTGACATGTTTTTATTTTTGTCACAGATCTTGATTTCTGCTCTAAGAGGAGAGCAAATGTAGACTTCTACTGGTGTCAGTTTTCTTAGTCTACTTATATAAACTAGAGGAAAAATAGGAGTCTGAAATTAAATACCAAGTCTTATGTGTTGAGGGGAATGTTTCAATGTTGAGGAATTAGGTGTACAGTATTACTGTTATAGAAATTGTAAATACTGGTTCAGGATCCAATTTGTGTTGTCTTGCTCAGACAAAGAGTTTGCCTGTGTAGTTGTTGATTGAATCTTGAAACTTTTAAAGCAAGAAGTGAGTGCTGGTTAGGATCTGGTTGAGGATCCTACGTGGTGCAAGTAAGAACTGTGTGTAGTCCAGTGTCTTGTTTGGAATGTGTCTTTCAGATAGAAAAAGGGAGGTGATGCAGTATTTCTTGGAATTTTTTGCATTGTCTGATGGTCTTCACATCCAGTTCAAATTTTTCCTGTTTCTACTCCTGTTACATTAAAAAAACCCCACAACTTGACTGAAGATCTGAGGCATTGTGTTTTGAAATACCAGTGCCAAGGACATATTCTGGAACTTAAGGCTGTGTCCTAAAACATGCTCCTCTTGCTCTGAAGTGGTATGCATAAACAAAACATGAGACAGGAGCATAGAATTCATTAGATGAATAGCTACTACAAAAGCTGTTTCTGGGTTAATACTTTTAACCTGTGTGGAATTCTATTTCTGTTTTTATATGTAGGGTAGAATACGGTAAGGCATGCTTCATGTTAGCAACGCTGCTGTAGGCAAAACCTGGTAGGCAGTTGTTTTTTTTATCTGCAGGCAATTAAAGTCTCTTGTAATCAGCTTCCTAAGTCAGGGCCCAAACAGTTTTTCTAAGTGGTGTTTATATGTTTGTGAGACTTGTACTTAGTCTTCATAAGATGCCATTAAGATTGTATAATATAAATGGTGTCTGTAAATACTGTTTTGCAGTCTGATATAGCCATTACCTTTTCTTATCTGCAGGTGTGTGTTTTCAGCACAGCATGGCTGTGGTCATCCACTTGCAAGGTCTTCCGATTGTGGTGGGGACCATGGACTTCTCTGGATTGACCATTCCTGATGGGGGCGTGCATATTGTAGGGGGTGAACTGGGTGAGGCTTTCATTGTTTTACCATGATGAAGACACAAGGCTTGCACACATGATACCAGATGGTATAAGTAAAAGGTCAAACCTAAATATTGCAGAGCCATGAAAACCTTACGTGCAAAATGTGATTGAACTTAGTTCATGACAGTTTCAAAATGGGTACACAGATTTGCTAGCAGTTTTGGAACACTGTCTGGTGCTGGAGTGAATGGCAGAATCAGCCTTTCTGGAATTGACTGTAAACCTGTTTTGGCATAGAAAAACTGCTTATATTGCTATACGTGAAGGGAACAAATCAAACTTCTGTCTTGTTGCTTGAATAGGAACTGCAGTTCAAATCTTGGAGCTGCCTTCAGTATACCAGTTTGATTATACCTGTGCTGCATCTCTGGTGAACACAGGACAACCTCTTGCTAGTTGCTTTTACTCCCTGGTTTTGCCAGTACTTTTTATTAACCCACTAACTGTCCTACCATGTCATCCTGCAGAATCACCAGTGATATAGAATGCCTCATAGGAATTGAACAGAAAGCTTACCGTCCAGAATAAAACTTAATACTATTTTGCATTGAAAACTTGTATTTATGCAAATGGTTAAATTTTACCATGTTTCTTTATCAAGTCAGGGATCTATGGTTTTTCATGGGGTGCCTCTTTTTTCTTTTTTTCCCCTCTATTGTGCTCTGCTGGCGGGGTGGAAGGGAGGGAAATCCCTGGGTTTGGCACAGATACACTAAAGAATGAAGGAGGTAAGAGTGAATTGTGGAAGTTAGTTGCCTTTCTTCTGAGCTGCTTATGAAGTACTGAATTGAGACTGTACACAGTTTGGAAGTGGGACTGATGTAAACGCAGGGGCTTTGGCGTGCTAGTATGTAGGAAACTTTAATTATACTTACCAGTGATTTTTGAAAATAGTGTTTGCAAAGGTAAGTAAGGCTTTGAAAAAGGCTGCAGTAATTCTACAGTTTCCAGAGAGAAAACAATAGAGGCTGTTATTTATTAGTGAAAGAGAAAGTTTGCCATTAACTGCTTGGTTTTGCTCTATATGACAATGTGAAAGATTTCTCCAGTTTCCAGAGGAACCCTTTTCTGTTGGAACTTAGTGATGTGCCAGGTTTGGGGCTTAGCACTGACAGAGCCGAAAACTGAAGAGTAAGAATGGTTACAGTTGTTGGTATACAGGACCCACACTGTTAGCAGTGTAGAAAGGTTGGTTTAAAATACAACAATCACGAGCGCTGAAGGAATCAGTTTTAATGTAAGCATGTTCTCCTCTGCATTGCCCTAATATAAATGTGTCTTCCTGATTGGTGCATGACTGGTGAGTGTCTGAATAGCTTGAATAGTCTTTAAAAGCTAGATTACTTCATGGTGACTTCTATGGGGAAGAGAAGGCTCTCCCTTTTAAACAACAGATGTGTACTTCCAGTGATGTAGATTTAGAAATATTTTCTGTTGGAAGTAGTGACTTGTCTAAATCCTGGATTATTTGTTCCTGAAACAAGTTAATCCTCATAATGGAATAAGAAGTTTTGGAGAAAAGCTGTATAGCTTTGGGGGTAAGTGTAGTAACTACCCCTTGTTTTAATCGTGGTCTTAGGCATTTGAGAAAAATGGATTCCCAGTTACTGAAGCGAATAGCCTGCTTGTGTGTTGGTTTAGTTACCAAGTTACTGTAAATTAATTTTCTACTGAGGAAAACTTTAGAAGAGATGTTAAAGTGAAGTGTTCTTATTTCCAAGTTGTAGCTATGACTGTGTCTGATTAGTCTGGGGTTGTTTGTTAAACATCTGTTTTGATGTAGTTCAAGGTTTTTAAATAGTCCTTGCAGGAGAACACGGAGCTGAAACATAAAATATCAAAGCAGAGGCAGTCCCCTGTGGTGGGTGCTTTCTTTCTGAGAAACCAAGTTCTCCGTGTGGTCAAGGTCATGCTGGTGAAATGTGATGGACTTTCGTGTTGCCTGTTGGCCTTGTTTGTGGACAGCTATGTGATGGCTCCCAGTGAAGACTGTATCATATGGTTTCAGACTTGCTCAAAGGCTGTGTATTTCAGGGTAGAATTGTTGAGATCATCTTTCTTTCTGTAACTTATCTTGTGTAATACTCTACCAGGTATGTATCTGCCTGAGGAAGTTGTTCCTGAAACTAGCTGCAAATGAAGACAGCATGCTTTGCGAGGGGGCATGCTGAGTGTAGGGACTGCTGGATCAAGTTAAATCCAGTTGCAGAATGTGAGGGAGAACCCAAAGCAGCTCAAGTTTCATAACTTGGGAGGGGAGAGGAAGGAGGACTTTGCGGGAGGGGGCAGTGATACAAGATTTTTGCCCATACAATTTCTTCTTTCTTCCAACTTTCTAATCAGCTGCTTTGTAACAAGCTTGGCCAAGTTAGTGAAGTGCAGTATGTGTGTGCTCTGACAAATGCTGGTTTTCAGCTGACTAGCTGTAAAGTAGACAGAGTTCAGGGTTTTTTTCACAGAATTTGCAGCCTCTGTAAATATGGCTGAATGGCTTTTGCTGTTTTTTCACATTTCCCTTTAGTTGTGATATTCATAGTTTTTTAACATTTGAATGAAACTGTAGGAAGGCCTTCCTCACCAAATTGTTTATAGAAACTGTATTGCATGAGATCCTGTTACTGAAGTCGGGAGGTGTGTATGTTCCTCTTCAGCCTCATGTAGGTTAGCTGGAATGATTCCTGTTCTTCCAAGATTGCAGCTGTTACCAAAGGGGACCACTGCAGAGAGTTTCAGTAATGCACTTCCAGTACCTCTAGGAGTACATTGTCTTTGTGTGTCCCTAGTTAGCAAAAAGGAAAAATAAGTTTACTAGGACAAGTGTCATCTTGCAGCTGTAATATATCCTGCAAGTGTTTAGCAGAATGTGTGTCTGCTCTATATTTAGAGGCATGAAATTCTATTGCTAGTATGAGAAAGTGATGTGTTAATGATGTAAATCTGCAGAGGCAGCAGTAGATGTTTGGGGTGTGGGTGGATAAATACTTAAAAAAGAAAATGTAGTTTGCACTTGATGCTTGGATTTCCAGGTTTTCGTTTTTTTATTCTTATCTATCAGAATGTAAAACGCCAACCATCCTTACTTTTCCTTAATTTCCTTCCCCTTCTTTCCCAATTAAAAGTTAAGGATGTGGTAGGTAAATTCCTCCTGCTCCAACCTCTAGCCATATTAGAAGGCAGTAATTCCTGGACTGATCCAGATCCATGCTGGGTACACTCATGGTTTGCTACCAGATACTCTAGAAAAGTAACTTGTGATGTTTCTCAGTTCCTAGGTGGCTAAAATATTTTTTTTCTTTTGGTGTGAATCACTGTGTTGTGAATTGAACTTACAGGCAATAGCATTTGGGTTTTTTTCCCCATACTGTTGGAGGCTGCTTTAATAGTAGTGAAGATAAGTCCAAAAGCAGTGCTTTAGAGGAAGACAGCAGATCATCTGGTAGAGAAGTTTCTTTGCAAGGTGGTTATGATAGTAGAGGTGGTGAGGGAGCCTCCGTGGCCAGCCCTTGACAGATGGTCTGGTTTAAAAAGTGTGTCAATGGAGTAGCTTTTCCTTGCGATAAAAACTTTATGACTTTCCTAAAGATCTTTGATTTCTGAACCACACTTGAACTTAGAGTAGTTCTTCATAAAATAATGATAATCCTTTTATATGTAGCTCGGTTGATACCACTGTTGGTTATGCATTGTGTGAACCAAAATGCTGTTGCTTATTTCTGTTGCCTTTTCATGTCTCCTTATTGTAGTGTATGATGAGAAGGTTTTTTAATTTATCTTGCATCCATTTTATACATCTTTAATTGAATCTTCAAGATATAGCCTTACTGTAAGGAGGACAGTATTGAATAAAACGTACTTGTATTTTTGGATTTTGTGAGCTTGAAGACTGCAGGAATGGGTTATAATTAGTGTCTTAAAATTTTGCAGAACAGCTGACAAAAATTTGGGGAAAATGGCTCCTGATCAGGCTTTCTGCTAAACGTACCTCGAGGGAAACTACTACTTTGAAAAAAATTCTTAAACCTTTATATTATATGTTAAAAACATATCTTAATGAAGAGTATTCTTATTTTCTGCTTAAAATGGTGGAGACATGGGAGGAAAGCAATGCAAATATGCAAGCGGTATATACAGTCTTCTCCAATTGATTAAAAAATCTACGTATATCTAACATCTTTGAACTCTGTTGCATTTGTAGTGATGAGGTGACATAGTATTCTTGAGTGTTTAACTAACATGGTAGCTGTTGAAAGATTTGTTACTGTGTTTGGGTTTGCCCACTTCATTTCTACTGGATTCCTTGTTTCCATTTAAAGCGGGAGGGAGGGAGAGAATATTATGAAACTTCTCAGTTGTTAATAAACATTGGGTTGCAGAGTTGTTAATTGTCCTGGAACTTGGACCAATGGACAGAGGTTGAGCTTCAGTGTTTTGTGGTCCAGTAGCTACAATTTCGAACACATCTTTTAAATGATTCTGCACACTGTCACTTGGGAACCCTTGTTTAAGAGATAATTGCCCCCATTACTTTCTGCAAACCAAAAATACAGAGGTCCAACATCTAGCTTTTGGGGATTATGGTGCATAAGCTTATTTTGTGTATGTCTTGATTAGTGATTGATATTTAATTGCATTTTTCAGGGGAATAAAATCAGCAGTGTTGATATTACAAAATGACAAAACATCCTCCGAATAGAAGAGGGATCAACTTTGAGGTGGGAGCCCAGTTGGAAGCCCGTGACAGATTAAAAAACTGGTATTTTTTTAAAACCATTCATATTGTATTAACTCTTAAGTCTTTAATATCTTAAACATTTTGTATTGGTACAGTATTTAGAGTCCTGGTCATTGGTTTGTAGGAAAGTAGTTAATTTATAAGAGTTTATAGACCAGTGGTTGAAATGGGCAATAGATGCTGATATGTTGTGCTGGTCCTTAAAAAGAAGTGTACTGGTGCTATCTGTGCCTGGGAAATAGGGCTACTCATAAATCTAGCGGGACTTCAGGCTCTGAATTCACACCATGTTCTGTGCTATATACAGATTGCAGAACAGACATCATGAAGAGAGAAATCCTTTGCAGTACCGAATACCCAGGGTAGTTCCTCACTGCTTCCTTTTGCATTGCTGTTGTGAATCCATAGGTTTTAAAGTCAGACTGAAATTGTTATGGCCTGTGCTCATTTGCCAGAGGTCAGCTTTAACTGGGTGAGGAAACACATTCCGCACCGAGAAGTCTGCTCTGGCGCAGAGAAGTCTTGCAGACTTCAGTTGTGAGGAAGAACGCTTTTCTTAATTAACCACTGCAGTAGGAAGGGGGAAAAGGGCCTAAAAGTTACTTGGGCTAGCTTTGAGACTTCTGAGAGTTCATTTTAGGAAGTTAGCTCAAAAATTAGCATTTAACAATGCTCAGTGAATGAGGCATACAGTAAAGATTGTTAGAGGCAAAGACTTCTTAAATACAGGAGTTAATATGTTTTTGTTAGCTTCTTAAGATACCTTCTCTCCTGAAATCAGCTACAGTTGATTTTTGTTTTAGAATATATGTGGGTTAGACATTGTACATTAGGATCTGGAACCTGCCAGCGCCTTAAGTGTGCAGAAGTCAGTGTTGAAAACCATCTGGACATCCCAGAAGGATGGAGCACTGCCTTAGATGGAGCAGACTTGTTCTAAAGCATCTTGGTTGCATGCAGAGTATTTCTCTAATTTCCAGGTACCAGGGGATTAGAACTATGAAAAAGAGTGAAACATAGCTCTTTGTGGAAAGAACGTGAAGTATCAACATTAAATCATACTTTGTTGTAATGTTGGCTTTCATGTGTAATCGAGATTTGTGTAGGTAGGGCTTTGATCTGAATCTGCATGCATCTTTTGTATTCTTGAGCTTTGTTCATGCAGTGAAAAAAGCCACATCTACAAAAATGAGACTTCTTAGCCTGCCTGTAATGTAGGGTTATTAAAGATGCAGTTTATTACAGACTGTGTCAGAGTAAGGCTAATAACTGACATCTGTGACTGTTACCATTCTGACATGCTTGGTCAACAGTGTCTCGAAGTATGCGTACAGCTCTTACATGGGAAAACTTGTGTGTGTGTGTAATTTGACACCTGCTGTACTTTCACACACCCCTTGGCTTAAATTTAAATTTTGAATATGCTGCATGTCCAAACTCAAGCCATGCTGTTTGTTTTCTAAATACACTTGATCTTAAATGACCTCTTTTATGCACGGTGTTTCTGTGAATCTTTGGTCTTGCAACTTAGTAACCAGCTCTCCAATTCGGAAAAGTTTTCTTTTGCTTGCTAAGCCTTTGAAACCAGGGTCAGAAAGTCCGTGTCTCCTTGACTGGTGATGTGTGTGTGTTTTTGTTTTCAGGGTTTGTGAACCAAAACTTTTAATAGCTCTAGGGGCATATTTTCTCTTCGCAATATCAGTAGTGACAGGCTGACACACCTCCCCAGGTGTGGATTTGTAGAGGACAGCAGGCTTTTTTCCTCTGCTACTTTCGCCTGCCACTGTGAACAGGACCATCTGGTGTGGTTATGATGTAGTCTTTTTGTGTGGATACAAAACTTCCCATTTGCTGATACTTGGTTTTCCCAGTAT
Organism: Falco rusticolus; assembly: GCF_015220075.1. Lineage (NCBI taxonomy): Eukaryota > Metazoa > Chordata > Aves > Falconiformes > Falconidae > Falco > Falco rusticolus. Next base: position 37,885,893 of record NC_051196.1, on the reverse strand, counting down.
TGGACCTGCAGAGGCCTTTTTGTTGCTTTTGTTGTGATGCTGGCGCTTAAACATAAGCAGAAGTCTCTTGTTTGATCAGAGGGCTGGCAGTGAGTTCTTCTGTACTCACTACCAAACATACCAGTCAATTCATGGGCCAGTATTGCTTCTCAAATGACAGTAGTGTTTGGGAATGTATTTCATCTCAGAGCCCCATTTACCTGCCTTTCATGGCAGTGGCTTGTGCCCTGAAATGCTAGTTCAGGGCTTTCAGGTGTGTGGATGTGATGTCAACCCTATTGAAGAGGAAGATGGCTTGTGTAAGCCAGCAGAGTTGCCAACACAGTCCGCTCCTTGCCAAAGTGCATTTTGCATCTTCAGAGTTCTTATCAAAGATTACTTTATTGAATCTGGAATGGTAATTGGAAGTGCAATTCAGTTCCTGGTGCAGTTGTGTGTTACCTCATGGACTCAAACTCTGGGGAGTACAGTGAGTGCTTTTGGTGCTTGGCTTAGTTTTTAGCGCTTGGTTGATGCATCAAACCTGTCACGAAAGATTTGTGACAGTGTCTGACCTGAGGGCACTAAACGGGGAGAGCTCTGGCCATCAGGCGGTTCCTCCATGCGTGCTGAAAGGTTTCGTGGTACACAGAGTTCAGAGGATGGAGTAGTGAGACTGCTCCAGTAGCGCAGTCCTAAATGGAGAGATCCCAGAGAGGCTAGCTGTGACAGCGTACACGCACACACCATCCCAGCTGAATTGCATTCTTAAAACTTTTTACATTGAATCATTTAAACTTTTCAGTGCTGCCTAGCCCTTTTCAAGAAAGGATGACTGCACTGGATGCTTGCAGTAGGCAAATGATGACACCTCTTGTGTTACCTTACTGTAATGACACCTCTTCAAGTTCCCCTATTTGTTGTGTGAGTAAAATGGATTTTAAGATTTTTATTTTTTTTTTATTCTGGCTGAGGCTCCTAAGTATTGAAAACAACATTGGTATTGTTATTGTGCTACTCTGTTAAGGTTTAGGTTGTCGGTCCCATGAGCTTAATTGCACATACTGTCAAAAATTTGTCTCAGTACTGAAAAAGATGAAACTCCATAGCTGTTGTTCTTCATAGTGCTGGTTCTCCTAGATGCTTCCTTTCTTCTCAGCGTTGCTCTGACTGTGTTAAGCTTGTCCCTGCCTAGCTCCAAGAGAGGGGGTTTACACTGTGGTGGTGTATAGGAAAGGAGAAGGGAAACAAAGTAGTCCAAGACTGAGATAGGAATTCCTTCAGTCAGCACTCTGATTCTGAATTTTCAGATATTTACCTCTTCCCAGAAGAGGATGGTTTTACACTTGTGTCTACAACAAACCCATTTTCATATTTGCTGTGGTCTGACAGCAGTAGTCTAAAGTTGCAAGTTATTGCTAACCCATCTGTGGAGAGTTACGCTGTTTGAGCTTTTGATTGTTGCTTGGGTTCTTACCAAAACTAATGCTAGGAGTTTTGGGCGTTATGAAGGTGTTCCCTTACTGTTTAGCCAGTGCAAAAAGCCTTGAAAGGTACAGGCTCTTAATTCCTTTTGAATTGAGCTGGAAAACTTTCCCAGTGTATTGCAAGAAGTTGTGTCTGATTTCAGTGTGTTCCAGTGTGATTTCAGTTTTATCACAGTGTGTTAGATAACTATTCAAATCAGTACCGTGTGAGGATTTCTTATACAGCATCACTTAACTGTTTTGAAAACCCATGGAGTCAGCTAAATGCTTCCTTTGTGATTTGGGGGAGGATGTGTTTGACCATCCCTGGACACATGGTAGTTGTACTCTCTTTCAGGCCTTAGTAAGGCTTTAGCTATTGGCCTTTCACTTTATGTATACTTCTGTAGTATGTTTTCTTGATAAACAAGTCTGAATTTCTCTTGTTACCTCTATCCCTTGGCATATTCACAGGCCTTTTGGTGCATGTGTGTGAATATGCTGTATTACTTGTCTTCTGTATTGATCTGTGAGGACTTGTGTCTCCTGATGTGGCGTGCTTGCTCAATGCTTTGAAGGCTAGGGTACAAATGCTGAAGGAAGGAAGCTTGCACTGTTGATGTGTGTTGCTCAGAGCTGTTGAGAACCTATGAACCTTTATTTTTTGTTTTGAAGTTGCTAGAGCTGTTTTGCATCTGAAAGGAAGGGTAGGGGCTGTCAGGGAGGGGGCTGTCAAAAGTTTGTGTATAGATCTAGTTCAGCTTCAAATAGGTTTACTGTTCCAGTCAAGAGCGCTGAACATATGTTTACTTGTTGGTTGCTTTGGAAAGAGATGATTTGTTCAGACATTTTATCCTGGAGCTGGCTGGGAGCTCCATTTCACCCACACTGGTTCTCAATCAGACTAAAATTTGGTCTTGTCAGTTATGTTTTTCTTGATAAATCAACATCTCTTCCTCATCAGGGAGTCTTTAGAAGGTGAGGTGAGATAGGTGCAGATGACACTGGTGCATGGTTCTGGGATGATGGTTTTGGTGGAGGAGGTTCTTGTTTTACTGGATACGAAGCAGGGAACAGTCTTGCATCATGGAGTTAGCTGGCTGTTGTCACTTAGGCTTGTCTTTCCCCAGCGGCAGAAAGTTAGTGGGTTGAGTTTGTTTTCCAGAGGTGGTTATCTGCATGGACTGGATTTTTAGCTAAATGTTGAGTCAGTACTCTGTCATTTTTATGTGCTTCCCTCTTGATCTTTGAGAATCTGAACAAGCCCTAGGCCCATTGCAACCCTGATGGCAAAAGTGTCCTTTTGTCTAGTCTCTTGTTTGGAGGACCTGGGAATCCCTGCTCCTGTTTTTGTTGCACTTTGTAGGGAACTGGATACTGATTTTTGGCATTACCTGTACTTGGATATCTCAGCAACAGCTTATCACTAAGAATAAACGATGTGTAGTAGAACTGTGTTGTTATATGTGGAAAGGCTATGAATATTACCTTCTCATGAACCTGTGTAGGGCAGTGCTTGGAGTTATATAAATATGAAATAACATTGACTGGCACACAGTTACTTCCTTCCTAGGAAGCTGGTAACCAGTTAGAGGTGTCCCTGCCATAAGTATCTCCCATTTGTTTTCCTCTCCTCCACAGCCTTTACTGTATGCCAATAATATATTGGGACGAACTGGTGGCATAGTTTGAGGCATGTGGCATTGTGTTAAACAGGGCCTTGGTCTGTGGTTGCAGTGTAAGTCTATAGTATGGCCTGTGTGTAGCTCTTCTTGAACAAGTCATAACTGGACATGTCTTAGATCTGCTGAATAGTATCAGTTGTAGGTAGCTTTTCATCTACATAGGATTGTAGAATGGAAGTCTGTGTTGCATTTCAGTCTTAATTCTGACAGGTCTGGGTTTTATTTTTAGCATCAGGCTTGATCCTTTCAAGATGCTTTTTTTTTTTTTTTTTTTTTTTTTAGGCTTGTTCTATCTTTTTAAGTGTGATTTAACAGGTAAAGCATACTTGTGGATTTGGGCTTTTTTTCTTTGGCCCTTTGTTCAGGAATTCAGTGGGGCCTTGCCTTTCTTTCAAAAATAACCAAAAACGCTGAGAAGTGAAGATCTTTCTCTTGGCACTACTATTGCTGAGGGGAAAATATCAAAACGTCAATGCTTGAAATGTTATCTTCAGTTGGGATAGTGAAATATATTATTTTTCTGAAATATTTACTGAAGTTACAAATTACCAATGCAATTAAAGAAATACATAGGTTTTAAGGTCCTTGTGATTAGAAACAACTGAATTTGAGACTCGTCAGAATTCTTTACTTCTAATATACTGGGAGATTTTTATTTAAAAGTTATGGGACTTTGCAGATTAAATTTAAATTTTGAGAATCTAAAACTTAAATTAGGTTTAGTGTGTGTGCTAGACTTCTGCAGTTACACTGGGAAGATGATTCATGATGCATGTTGATGGATATCTGAGAGAAATGAGTGTGTTGACCTCCAGCTACTGCTGGTAAGAGGGAGCTAAAGCGGTCAGCTTTGTTACTGTGTAAAATTTCTAGGTGTAAGGAAGGCTTTTCTGACTTCTTGATCTGTAGTTACTTTTTTTTCCCACCTCAGACTACAACAACTCCTTTGTGGTTTCTTCTTCCCACAGCCAATGTTTGCCTTTGCTGTTCAGTTTTGGGATTCATCCTGTGCTGAGCTTATTCATTACAGTAGTATCTTTATTGCTTATACAAGTGATACATCAAATGTTAAGATTGTAGAAACCAGAGGTTGTTAGACTTAGTTACTCGGCTGCCCATCACACCTGATCAAGCAGGTCTTCAGATGTTTTGCTTTTGATCATGCAGGAGGCTCCATTTGTATAATGTTTTATATTGTAGTTAAGTGTCTGAGGCAGCTTACCTATTCTTAAATGAAGTATTTTAATCTACCTTTTGACCAGGTATCCAGCTCACATTGAAGAAATTGATTATGAAGAAGGAAAAGTACTTATCCATTTCAAACGCTGGAACCATAGATATGATGAATGGTTTTGTTGGGACAGTCCTTATTTGCGTCCCTTAGAGAAAATACAGTTAAGAAAAGAAGGATTACAGGAAGAGGAAGGTTGTGCAGTAAGTAAAAAATAGGGGACATCTGAGTGTGTAAGTTTTAATGTGCAGTTGTATGAATTATGACCATTAAAAGGCTTCACTGTTGCTGTGTTGCCTGCTGTACAAGTTTTATGATTTTAAATAATGGGAAAACTAATAATTTTGATGTTTTAATGAAGTTGTATGTTTCAGTAATTCTCAGATGAAAACACTTAACTACTGTCTTGTAGGGATTTCATATAAATGATCAGGTATTGGCATGCTGGTCTGATTGTCGCTTCTATCCAGCCAAAGTTACTTCTGTTAACAAAGATGGTAAGGAGTCACTTCTGGTTTTGTCATTCTTGTTAGTAATGCGTTTCTATATTGTTTTCTAACTTTTTTGTTTAGCTGGAGAGAGAGTGCAGCAGACAGAACTGTGAATACTTTTATTTTCAATTACATGTTTTAATCTGCCATCAACTTTTTTAACCAAACTTCTGATCCTTTTCATGAGATAGAAGAGCTTTCTGCTGGGATATCCAGTCAGTAATTGCTTTAACAATATATTTGGAAAAAGTTGTTTCTTCTTAAGTTTATTTTTGAGGGATGCATGTAACAGCAGTAGAACTAGCGTCAGAGCTGCAAAAACCCTTGACAAATAGGAGAGAGAAAGAAAAGAAACAAAAGGCACAGCAGTGCTGCTCCTTTTTGAATGTCGGTGAGGAACTATGAAGGACTTGTTCTTGTGCTGTGCTTTGTTTAGATTGACTATATGTTATAAGGTCAAGGAGAAGTCTGCGTAATTATCTACTGGAGTACTCCACTAAAAATATTTTGGGGTTTTGTGAGGAAAGTATATCTAAGGAGCAGTTCTAAGCTTAGACATGCACCTTTATGCTTACCTTAATTATTTTTGGTAACTTCACTGTTTCTCCCTTACCTGTCCTGTGATAAGACCTCTGCTGTTGAAGTTTTTGACAATGCAAATAAGGCAGCTTTTATCTAGAGCTAAATATGCAGCTAGAGTATTGGAGCTGTTAGCAAATGCTCTGTTAAGTAACGTCAGATCTTTAAGCCCTTATGCTTTATTTTCAAATTTTAGGTACATACACTGTGAAATTTTATGATGGTGTAGTTCAGACTGTCAAAAACATTCATGTCAAAGCTTTTTCCAAAGATCAGGTAAGTATTGTGTTCATGCTACTAGTGTATTCTAAAATTGACAATTAAGATGGCTAGATTTGATTAATTATAAAATAGGAAATGAATGAAATATTGCTATTGCTAACATACAATACCTCGGAAATAAAATCCGTTAAAAAGAAAAGGTTATACAAATCTTCATGGTATGATTAGCTAAGTGCCCAGGTTCATGTTGTTATGAATGCACCTGTTGAGCTAAAGAAGTCATAAGCATGTAAATAAAACATTGTAAAAATCACTGGAAGATTCAGAATGTACATACTAAAGCTAGTGGTAAGTTATTGAAACACACTTTAGTTATTTCACCTGTTTGAGATTAGTTTAAATACATGAACCTTAAAAAATAAAGGGATGGGAACTATGGAGTGGACAGAAACTCTTCTTCCCCAAAGTAACAGCTTGATTGTCTTGAGACTCCTGAGGAAGTTATCTAGTAATCTTTTACCTCACAACTTTGAGAAGATAAGCTTTTTGACTAATCAATGTTCTGCTTCGATGGTTTGGCTGTTCTACCAGCCCTTCACCTGGTCAGTGCTGTGGCTTCAACCTTCAGCCATTTATAAAAAAAAAAAAAACCAAACAAACAAAAAAACTGTCCTGCTCATGGTGAGAAGGAAGTAGTATTGCTTTGTACTTCAGTTTTCATGTGTGGGCGTTTTGTAGGAAGGGCTGACAAGTTCTAGCCCTGTGTAACTTGGTTAAAACTTCTGAAGTACCTGCTTCTGAGTAATTTTCATTACAGGAATGGTTTTAAGTTTGAGATCTTGCCACACATTTCTGTGTGGCAGCTGTAGTCTGTGTTTTTAGTTGTGCCTTCTGCTTTTAGTTTTCTGGAACTTTTAAGTTTTAGTAAAGAAATAGAATTCCTTCCCCCCAACATGCATCTTTATTCGTTATTGGAATGTGTATTATTAATGGGTACAATTTAAATCTGTTACTGTTGTGAAGAGACATGCCATTCCTTGGAGATCTCCAGATTTGTGTATCTGCCAGTCTGGAAGGGAAAACTATTTCAGATTTGCCACAAAGTACTCTTAATAGCTTTCAAATGGTAATAATTGTCCCTGCTTGAGGGTTTGACTAATTTGAGTATTTGACTAATACTCACAAGGGAACTACCTGAAGAATCTTCATTGCCATGAGCAGTATTTCTACCATATTTAAATACGTGAAGTTGAACAATCTTTAAAAATACTCTGCTTAAGAAAGGCAAAGTATTTTCTTCTCCTTTAGGGACTTTCATGTTTCTGCAGAGCTTTGGGTAGGTTTTGAAAGGAGTTTTAAGTTTTCTCCTCCATTATAACCACTAGCTGGGAAGATTTCTCTTAACCCAAGAGAAGTTATGCTAGAACATCTTGTTCTGTCCTTTTTCATAAAAAAGCATAAAGGGCATATTTCCTCATGAGCTCTGTTTACGCAATCGGAAGTGAATTTTAAATAAATAGACAACTGGAGAGCTCAGGATTCACTTGTGAATGTAAGTTACTTAAGGTGTAGATTCAGACACAGCATGCTGGTGGTGGAGGGAAAGTGTGGTGTTCCTGTTCATCAGTAGGAGAGACCGTAGCCATGATGATGTGCATGGCACATGTCTTTCATAACTTAGGGGTTCTTTAAAAAAAGAAAGAAAAAAAAAAAAACCCAACCCACAAAACCACGTGCTGGTCATCATTAATGACAGTATTACTCTGTCCCTATCTTGAGGGTGTAACATGCTATATTGAACAGTGATGGTAAAATGCTAATTCACAGTGTGAATGTGCTTATGCAAGGACACACAGTTTTTTAAGAGTTCAGTAACATCAAGAGGTAATTCAGATGTACTATATGGTTCAGTTTCTTGAGAATAATTTGATTAACATGGTTCATATGTGTTCACTACCATTTAAAATTTAAACATCATGTGGCTCCTGATGAAGCTGGTGATTGCAGCTGTTTTATGTGATTCTTCACTTAGCGTGGAGTGTTCTGAAGTGTCACACTTAAGTGGCAGTGTTAATTACAAGCTAAATACTTGGGGTTTTTTGAGTGAGACACTTTTATGAAAGGAGAATGGTTTCTGCATCCAAGTGATTGAGCTGTTTGTCCTTTTCTGTGCTCATGACTCCAACTCCTTCTTGACTGTCCCAGGTAGGCTTTAAGTAGTACTGCACAAGCTAGTACGGACCTAATTTGCACGTGAGAACAAAGAAACAGCAAAACTCAGGCCATTGAGTTGTGAAATGAGTGAATCTGTTGCACTGTCCTGTTGAGGCTGCATGGATCCTTGAACAGTTTAAGTGTCTCTTAAGTTTTGATCTATGAGTTGCAATAGAGTATACACTGTTATTTGAAAAATTGGACAGGGATGCAAGTCTGCTAAATACAAAGGTGGGAGAGGACTTTGAGACTGCAGTAAGTTAATTTTTATATGTCATTCTCTTTATTCTAGAATATTGTGGGTAATGCGAAGCCTAAGGAAAGAGGTAATGAAATTCCGTCATCTCCTGAAAAGCGGGAGAAATTTAAAGAACAGAGGAAAGCAACAGGTAATGCAAAGAAAGACAAGGATGAAAAGACATTGAAGACTGAGAAAAAAGTGAAGCAACCTGATAAAGAAGGAAAATTGATAGTAATCTCGGAAAAAGGAAAGGTCTCAGAAAAGAATATATCTAAGAATGGAAAAGAAGATAAAGAGAATATATCAGAGAATGATATGGAATATTCAGTAGATACACAAATTGAGAAGAAGCCTGAGAATGACAGTGTAAAGAGTTCACAGGAAAACACAAAAGAAACTAAACGAAAACGTGGAAGACCACCGATAACACCTCCAACAGGTATGTAGCTAAACTCAAATGGTTAGGCGCTATGTCAGAACCCATTTAAACTTACCTAAAGGAATTAAAAGTATCTTGCTGTTTCACAGCCTAAGCCTGTAGAAACTTTGAAAATGTTCTGAACTCATCTTTGTTCAGGCTCTGTTAGGACAGCTGAGAGTTACTGGGTTTGGAGCTTCAGTGGTTTGGTGAGGGGTTAGATTTAGACAGGTAATCTTCATATATTATAAAACATGTTTGTAGTAGGATTAAATGCTAGTATGTAGACTTTGGAAAGCCAGGTGAAACTCTGTTTATGCAAGTCCAGTATTTCAATTTGTGAGGCTTGGGAATTTTTAAAGAGTTTTTCAGCTTAATATCCAGACAACTTGTTCTCTATCTAAATATGTAGAGCCAAGTCCTCAGACACTACAGCCCATAACTTTGGAGTTAAGACGTCGGAAAATACCTAAAGGAGGTGAAGTTCCATCAAAGCGTCCCAGGATTGAAAAAAACTTGTGTGAGTATTTTTTGTTATTCAACTCTTGCAGTATAAGTTCTTAAAGCAGAAGGGGTGGGGGGGAGCACAGGTGTGGGGAGTCTGGTATTAACCTTGAACTGTGATAAATGAAATGACTGAAATGCAGCACCTGTTGTTCTGGGTGTTTGTTTTTTTTTTAAATTGGCCATTCATACCTAGCATCACCATGCTGAAATTCCCAAATAAATCTTAGAAGCTTGGTTTGAATGGAGGGAGCCACAAGCTGTGAGTCTTGATGCAGAAATTCATAGATGCAGAGGAGGCAGTGATTATTTTATTTCCTCCAATGCATAGAAGGCTATAAAAGCCTTTTTCTATTTATAGAAACTCTTCAGTTGCTAGATTGAGGATCTACCACATTGCTTAGCAAAGAAACCTTAATATTAAACAAATACTCATGTCACTGCTGTTTAATAGCTTCTGCTTTATCATTGTATACTGTGTAGTGATGTTGAAGAACTTGAATGCATTGATGAGGAAGGAAAACTATATTCTCTAAAGTAGTATCATGAACAAGGAGATGAACATCTGAAGAAGGCTGTCTTTCCCTGCCTTAGGACCACAAAGTCTTAAAACTTCAGTGCACATATGTTGTCCAGCTTACTGTCAAAGTTGCTTGTGTGTCTGAATTGTCTCATCAACTTCTGGCATTACTTATATCTGTGGGATGGTTGCTGTTTAAAACAATGTTTTACTAGTAAAATAGTGTTCTGTATTCTTACTTCAAATCTGTTACTAAAAGAAGAAGTTGTGACACCTATAAGATAGGCTTTTGCTCTATTTTTATGCTTATTTGTAAGTGTTAATATGACTGTAGCTTTTACAGAGAGGTTTAATCACCAGGGCTGCTTAGCTTTTGCTGTTAACCTCAGTCCTTAAAAAAACCCCCAGACTTTCAAACTGCTACTGGGAGGGGAAATCTTTAAAGCTTGCTTTTAAGCTATTTGTAATCTTGTAACTGCATGGTACCATTAGATTTGTCTATTCCAGCTCAGGAAAAATTGAAGAATTCTTCAGGTAACCTTGAAAGAGACCAGATCAGGAGACGATCTTCAAGGCTCTCATCTAGTATTAGCCATGAGATTTTAAATGCAGATCATGTCACAACTTCGACAGAAGTTCAACATTGGAAAGATGTGACATCTAACCAAAAGGAATCTGAAAAGGGTAAGCAGCTTCCTGATATACTCTGGACTTGTGGTAGCATGGCAGTCTACTTGTTGCAAACACTGTATTTTTACTTGCATAACATGTAGGCTGTATATGTGCTATTAAAACCTGATTTCATCAGCAGTGCAGAGAAAACTCAAGGCAAGTTTCTCTCTCTTTGCTGCCCTGATTGCCTTTTGCTTTTGATTCCTCCTTCATCAGTAACCTTAGCATTTCCCTTGCATGGGTGGGAGCTTTTCCAGTAGAGGGGTAACTAGGGTTGCAAAAGGAGAGCTCCACAGGCTGTAAAATAACTTAAAGGAAATACTGTCATTGGTTTTTTTTGTGTGGGTTGTTTGTTTTGGGGTGGTTTGTTGGTTTTTTGGGTTTTTTAGGAGTTGCAGGTTATGCTTATGAAAATGAGGTAGTTACAAAGTTTTAATGCTTTTAGATTGAAGGCGTAACCCAAATACTAACCTTGAAAGTTTAGTTGAACACTGAAAACATCAAATGGGATGCTTTTATTCTTAGACTGTGTGGAGATAATGCTCCCTTTTTCTGCTCTGTGCTTCACTGCATTTCCCTTTCAGGGTGAGCTATGGTAGTGGCTTGAGGAGACCTGTGCTATTTTAGGCTGTAGGGTTAGCAGCCTGTGTGTTTCTAAGCAGGTCTAAATTTAGAGGGTTGCTACAAGTAGCTGTGTTACAAAACCTTAATTCTTTGTTAATACAACAGCAAGCAGTCTGAGCACAAATTGATATTTTTTTTTTTTTTTTTCCCCTTCATTATAATGTGATGAACACACATCATTGTTTTGGAATACGCTCTTGTGTGCATTTTACTCAAACAAAATTTTTTTCCTCCATTCTAGTCCAGTTAGAAATTCCTGTTGAATCTGACCAAAGTTTCAGTGAACAAGGATCTCCTGGAAGCACATCACATAGCGCAGCACTCGGTACAGATGCCCGTTTACAGGAAGAAAAAGTTGAAGACACAGAGTCTTCCTCTGTTACTGTCAGGACTCAAGAACCTTCTGTTGATACAGGTTCATTTTTTGATTTCTTATTTATTATTGATGTGTTCAGGCATCTGATGCTTGGTATTGCATGCTTGCACAAGTGTCACTAACAAAAATTCTGCATTCTTGCAATGTTAACCACAATGGAAAATGCTTATTTATATTCATTATGGGCTCAGTTTTGATCTTATGCTTTGGAGATGGATGGCAGTCTTCCAAAAAGTAGAAATCATAATTTCTAAATGACTGGATGTAATATATTTGGCATGTGAATGTTGAAATTAACAAATACTTGTTTTCAGATTATAATTTAATGTTTGTAATTCTAGATTAAGTTGGACTAACATGTTAAAAGGTCATTGTTTTGTCATTTCTGTGCTGCTTGTATGTGGTAGCATTGATGTTTGGGAATCCTGATTGTGCATTTCTTCTCTATATTCTTACGTTTTGGCTTCTGTTGTACTTAAGCCCTAGACTATTAAGAGGTTTTAGTGCAGATTCATGAAATAGTTCAAACATTTCAGTGTCTGTCTTAATAACATATATGGTCTGTCTTCTCTTAGCTGGGGAGTGTACTTGCCTTTTTCAAACTTCCTATATGGATTGTAGACTACTCCAAAACACAGTGCTGTCCTGTGGTTATTTCTTGTAACTTCAATACTTGTTTCCCCACTTAACTGCAGATACTTGGAACTATGAATTCCCTAGTTTATGCTCTATCAAAGAAGCTTAATTTTAAGTGGAACAGAGCATTTAGAGGGACTTACAGTTGCTCAGCATTGCTAGAGTAATCTTTATGTGCTAGCTTTCATTCTGATTATTGGTTATTCCAGATCTACCCTCCTGCTTGCTTATGTCCTCTTTTATCCACTGGTATAACTGTACAAATGAACTGTCCTCTCCCTTTGCCACTGATGTACGCCTTCAGTGCACGAAGGAATTTATCTCTTTGCATTTGCTCAGGTTTGACGTGTGAATTGTCTTTTGCTATTTAAAAATTAGAGCACTCCTGATCTTGCTCTCCTTCCTAACCAGGCTGATGATATATCCACCTGTATTCTGACTATGGTGTATCCATAGTCTTCAATTGATGTCTGTTGGGGCCATGCCTTTCCTTCCCCCTGTTCTGGCAGTGAGTTCAGACCATGCAGAGTGGTTGCAGTTTTTTTGCTAGTCAGGCTGGTGTGACCTTTTCAGTCAGTGAAGTACTTTTGGGTTTAACACTTTTTTTTTAAACTGATGGGTTGGCGCTTACTTTGGCTCATGAAGGCAAAACCACTGTTTGCTTGTACCTGAACAGGTCATTAATATCTCTGATACCAAGGAAATGCCATTACTGTCTGTATTAGCTCCAAGTACATGAGCTGTTTACAGCCTTCATGCAAATCTCTGAAGCAAAGAAAGGATGTAAAAAGTTTTGCTACTTCCAGTAGCTATTAATTTGTTCTTCCTTTTCTTGTGGCAGATACAACAAATTGAATTTACGTTTTAAGTTGAATACTTCCTCTGAGTAATTGCAGTGTAATATCACTGGTTTCTTTAAGGTCATGTGCTAACAACTGGTGAAGCCCCTCACAAGTGCTTGTCAGGTAGTGCTGTAATAGTCTGCTGGCCAGGTTAGCTAAACTGGTACCCTATTAGAAGTGTGCAGCACCAGCAATGTTAGCTGATGCTGTGCTTTGTAGCTCTTCCCTTTGGAATTTAAAGTTTTCCTGCAAGGTGCTCTTGAAACTGAACAGGCATCCTTGAATGTAATTTTGTTAAGATGAACAGCCATGTCTTGTTCAGATTATCACCCTGGAGTAGCTTTTGTGGATTGCAGGAGGGTCTGGCTGCTATAGCAGTAAAGGAGCATTAATTTTTTTCCTCCTTCATTGGATCTCTGAAGGATGTCCCTGGAGTTCTTAATAGAAAGACTGCAGACATTCGTGTCACGGGGAGTGTGACGAAATGCTAGAAAATAGTGATGCTTCTTGGTCCTGTTGGGAATCTTCTGCTTCGGGCAGTCAGAGAGTAATGGCTGTTGTGACTCCAGTCTTAAGCACGTGAGAAGGTGTGCAGGTACAAGCATGGCTCCAAACAGGTGCAGTGAACTGAACTGCTTTAAGTTGAAGTTTAAGAAGAAGGACTTGCACGTTAAGAGACAGCTCTTCTAAGAGAGACAGAAGATCGTAGCAGTTTTGAAAATTGAAAGAATTTTTAGTATGTCTGAAAATATGTGCTTTTCAGATTCTGTCAAACTATTTGATAGAATATATGGCAAAACTTTCCACTACAGTGGCTATAGTCACCTTTTGGACATGCTTTATGTAGGAGAACAGTATGATAAAAAGCGTTTTAACTTGAGTGATTCTGCATGATAAATATACTGCACTTCTTGAAGCATGTGTTTTAGCTGACAACCATTTAGCCTTTTATTTTGTAAATTCCTGCAAATACTCAGTTTCAAGTGTAGTATTTTCAAGGTGACATTTATCTCTTGGAGGTACTTGGTGAACTACAGATTGACAAACCCCAATTTTGGCAAGGTCTGAGAATTCAGAGAAGGTAAATCTTGGCTTTTTGAAAGAACACACTGTACTATAAGTATAGAAAAACTGTGTTAATTATTACAGATGTTCTCCAAACAGTTAATGCAGTATTAAGAAGATATTTGTTGCAATTAACTTCATAAAATAATCCAGAAGTAGTCACAGAATATTTTGAAAAATAAAGAAGTTTTTACTTTGTACTGTAATATGTATAATCACAAAGCTTTGAGGTTAGTGGTCAAATACTATTAAAAAATGCCTCCTGCAGGGTCATCTACTTTTCCAACTTAAATACTCATTTGGGGTGCAAAGCTTTTCAGGATGTTTTGCAATGTTTTAGTTTCAAGTAACTGTGAAATCAAAGATGTGTTAAAAATCTTTACTGGTGTGTGTGAACTTGGGTGTTGTAGCTGCATGGTCATATTACAGAGAAGGCTTCCTTTTAAAAAAAAGTTTGGGGATTCGAGTTTAGGGCTATAATGTAGTGAGACCTAGTATGTTCTCAGCAGTATGTGTAGTACGTGTTAGAGGTTACAGCAAATAAATCACTCTTAGTGACTATGAAAGAAAATAGAACAGACTTGGTCACGTAAAAATGTTACTTTTTTTGTGTATTTGTTGCTGATGGGGAAATCTCTTCTCCTTCCATGAAAAAACTTCAAGGGAATGATGGGTAGATTTAAAGATTTAAGTTAAACTGAAATAACCAGCAGGTGTTTTTCCTGTACTTGCATACTTATTCTGTTTCAGATTACAAATGCAGTTTACGGTTGTCTTTGTTTTATCCCCTTGAGCTTGTTTAATAGGTGTTGGGGTGAGATGCTCTGTTTTGTAAGGGAGGAACTAGGGAGAGGGATTTGCTTGTACATTTGAAATTTATGAAGTAATATGTCTCAGTTCTGTGTTCAGCATTTGGGGAGCTTCATTTTGGTGGTAGATGGGGCAGGACACCAGTATAATGCTGGTGTGTGACTGAAACATGGGGAGTTCAAAAAACTGTGAACCCTTTGGATGTCTTGCTGTTGCTGCCACTTCCCTCTGTCTGTCTTATGTATATATTGCTAAGCATTTGTAATTTGGGCTTCAACTGGGGAGAATTCCAGCTGAATGTGTAATACCTACATGTGTGTTGTCAGTCACGCTGATGTGATGTATGGGATGTGGCCTTCTCCTGAGCTTGCTTAGTGGGATACAAGTGGTAAAGCTGTGGGAACATAACTTGGTTCGCTTACTTGCCTGAAGCCTCTGGTATAACTTGAGTGCTCTTGACACTGGCACTTCTGTCAGTACTCGAGCGAGCTGGATTAAAGTTAATTCAGCAATATGCATTTGTACTGAATTCTGACCTGAAGTTCAGCACTATGGGTGGTACCTGAAAATCCACAATCCTGAGCATGGATTTTGTTTCATTTAATTTAAGCCATCTCATTTAACATTAGAAATGCTAGACATTCAGCAAGGTGGGCATCCAGATACAGGAAGCAGGTATTTTTATTGGAGAAAACTCTTTAAGGATGGGGATTAAGAACTGTATAGGGTCGTCTTGAGTAAATACTGTCACCTGAAATCAGTATTTCTGTACTTAACAGACATTAAAACAGGTGGTTTCTTGAGAGCAGATTTTTTACAAATCCATAGATCCTATCGTGGATAAATCTTCTGTAGTTACAAGTGGATCTGGATCTGTGTTTTCCCATACCTGCTTTATTCTTACTTGAGGGATTGTGCCTCTGTACTGCAGTGCCGATGAGCTGCCTGATGAGGGAACAGTAAGACTTGGGCTTTCACCTCATAGTAGGGTGTGTGTGCAGCTTGACAGAGGCGCCTCAATGTGGGATCTGAAAACATCTCAGAAGATAGCCAGTGGCTTCCTGCTCTGGGGAGTGCACGTGTGTTGGAGTCTGAGCATGCTGTCCTAAAAATAACTAGTGTTGGAGGCTGAAAGCTGAGTTAACTTACTCTGTGGGTAGTTATGATGGGAACAGGTATCTCTCCAAATCTGTGTGTCAAGCTGTTATGTTCCCAGACTGCTGTGTGTATTAAAGAGATTTGGGGATTGGAAAGGGGAGAAGTAGTCAGAGTAGTCAGTTGTCAGAGTAGATGGTGTGGGTGGAAAAAAGGGGTATTTTTTCTATACAAGATTTGCACAAAATACAGCAAGGAAGCTAAGGTCAAACATATTCTAAATATGAGAAGTTAAGTGTAACATTGTAACCCAGTACTAACTTTTTCTGTCTGTAGGCTTTAGTTGTAGTCTCTTGATGGGAATTCATTGTCTTACTGCAGAAAAACATTACAAAACAAAATTGATAGCTTTCATTTTCTTCAGTGTGTTGTGTTACTGGTTTTTTGGCATGGGTGAGTAATGCACCCTGGTAGTACTACTTTTAACTTGCATGATGTATAGGAAGAACATGGTTTTTATAGCATTTGAATATTAAGAATTTCAAAGGACAAAAGCGCTCTCTTTAAAGAGCGTTTTTCTAGTCATCATTGGAGGATGAATCAGGATCTGTAGTAGTTGCAGGTATTTGTAATGGCAAATACAATTTGGAATGTTTATATGCTTGTTATGTTTTAAAATGTGTATGTAATGTGTTTTGAAAGGGCAGTATAGCATTGCTTGTCAAAACTTAAGATCCTCTCTCTAAAATTTTCAGCAGATTTCTGATTAATTACATGTACTGAAGGATAAAAACCCTGTTCTGGCTTTTGGCTCCTCTAATGTTTAGGGACCGGAATTGGTGATTAGGATTTCAAGTTGTCTTTCAAAAAAACAGTGACAGCCTGTTGGCAAACTTCTGCAGCCAGTTAAAGCTCTGTTTCATATCTGAAAACAGGCTTTGAAGCACTGTACAGCTGTTTGTGTGGCTTTACTCTTACAAATGGATTTGACTCTAAGCTGCCTTTGCTTTGCACTGTTTTGTTGTAGTGTTGTGTTTCTTGGAACGCTCTTAAGGTTACTTTTTTATTTGCATAGACATACGTCAGGGATTCAATTTGCCTTATACTTACCACATTTTTCTAACTCGTCACTTTTAGCTTTGGGTTTCGGTTAAGGAGAAGCATAATATCTCTGCATCCAGTTTGAGAGAGCAGCTGTTTATCCTGCAGCATACCTAGGTAGGATTTGATTCCTTCAAGGTAGTTTTATAAACTGTCATTTTAAGCCTAACATACAGTATGTAAAGAAGTCCATCCTGCCTTGCTCACTGAAAAGTTCCTTGCAGCCAGACACCACAATCTGGAGCACAGTGTTTCAGTTACACCTCGAAGTGCAGGTAAAGCCTTCACATCCACCCAGCTGCTTGCCCCCTCTAAAGGTATGTTGAGACTTGGCATTGCACGCTTACAAGCTTTTTGTGCACTACAGACTTCACTGTTTTTATTTTTACAAATTTAGTGCCAGCACAGGGAGGAAACAGTGAGTGGGGGATCGTATGAAATACTGTCTTGAGTAGCTTTTGCAATATCAAGTAATGTTTCAGGCTCAAAAACCTCAACTTCATAAACATGTAGTGGTCCATGATTATTGATGCCATATGTATGTATTACACCAAGCATCTGCTTGAGTGGATTCTGGACACGCTGGAAATGCTTGGATGCTGTCTTTGGGTAAAGTACTTGAAGAAGAGCAATTGGGCAAGATGTTCTTTGTTTCACAGCTGAGATCTTGAAAGACAAAATTTATTGAAAATAAAGGAAGAAACAGAGTTTGCATGTTAAAGTGATGGACAGAAACACCTTTGAGCACAAGAAAACACAAGATTTCAGAAGAAGTAAGACCAAAGAAATAGGTAAATTAATGGGGAGGCTGACGCAGTGGTGTGAAGTGATCCAAAGCACAGTGTAAAAACTGTTAGCTCAAGAAAGCTAGTGGTAACAAACAGATAATGTTTAAAATAATACAGATGGAAGCACTGGAGAACATATGTTCTAGAGAGACTTGATGTGTGGTGTATGAAGGCGTGGACTCAGGTTGTGGTGCAACTAGAGACACTTTATTGTACATAGAAACTCATATTTATATCTCTGAGCCTGGATACAAATTCCATCTGTATAGAGGAATGAAGGGTTAATTGAAATTTATAATAGACAGCTGTGGGCTGGCTTCAGGGGTGGTGGGTTGGCTGACTGGATAAGGTGCAGCTGTGGCTGGTTACTGCTGAGTAGTTAAATGGCTCTAAGGGAGATGGGAGAGGAGCACTGGATGAAGAGAGACCTGGAAGAAGCAGAGGGAGGAGAGCGAGTGCCCTGGATGGAGGAGAGCTAAGGAGAAGGGCGCAGCAAAGGCAAGAAGCGGGGTGGACTGGCCTGAAGAGTATGAAGAACCAGCACGGATAGTAGATGACCTTTAGAAACCTTGTGGGGGATTGGTGGCTGTGCTGGGGCAAGGTGTGGGAACTACTTACTGAAGTTAACTTGCTATGGGATGGTAAAAGCCTTGTTGCAGCTGGCTAGTTTTGAGAGTGCTGCAACACAGCTGTATGTACCACCAGGCTCATTCATGCAGTTATATAGCTGTATATCACTACAAGCATGCAGACACCTATTTGCTACTAGATAACTATGTTTATCTATCTTACTCTCCTTCACGATACCCAGCTGTACTCTCATCTCCTGCCAGGTCAGACATTCTCAATCCTCCGCTCATACATCTCTCTTCAGACATTCTCTATCTTTCTCTTCCACATTGATGTGTTTTAGTTTAACAGCAGGTGAAGGGATAATGTGATTTTTGCTTAGTATTTCTGTGGAGACCAGGAAATGACAACTAGAAGTCTCACCAGTTTAACAGGCAGTTGTGTGTGAAGATCTAATGGCTAGAAGCTGCAGCAAAACCAGCTTTAATTGGAGGAAAATGCTTTGGGCACTGTTGCCTTTCTGGGATAGTTTACCAGCGTGTGGCAGAAGATGCCTCAGGACTGCAGACCTTTTTCAGTCAAGATACTGTGCTGCTGCCAAGCATTCCTGTCCCAGCAGGAGTCAACTGACACAAAGAATTGTGGGGTGGGAATCTCAGAAACTTCACACAGTGACATTTTACTGTAAACTTTCTGCTGAATGTGGCCATAGCTTGAACCTTGGATAATACAGCACAATGAGAAATGAGACAGGTTGCTGACTTGAGTGCTGAAAGGGTGTTTTTCCTCTGAAGTGAAGGTTAAAGGAGACTGTTGTTTGACCTTGAGTCTCTGTGCTTTGTATTGTAATGGCTAATTGAATGCCAAGTGACAAATTTTTATTTTGGTTATAAATATGGAAGAAACAGCAGGTAGCAGGTCTGTCATTAACTTTCCTCTGTACTTGGAGAAAACAGCCATGAAAACTCCTCTGAAAAGGCAAGTGTCTGAAAATCTGAAGGTAGCACAGCAGAACTTTCTCTTCATAGAAGCCAGTTTTAGAACCATGTGTCGTGAGCAGAAATTATATATATGTGTAGGAGTGGGAAGTTCCCCCCCCTTTAGTTGCTTGTGTAATAAGTCCGCTTTAGAGTGTTTGGCTGGGAGCACATGCTCTTTTGGAGGCTCTTCTGGGTAGTTGAGTTGGCCATCAGCTCCCTGCTGTGCCTTGGTGGCAGGGAGTTCTGTTGTGTTGATTGCAAAGAAGTAAAATGCCCCCAAATGTGGTGGTGATGGCAATAATTTTAGCTTTGTTTCAAACTACGTGGGATTGTCTCTGTTTTTATTACTCAGAGTGGTTTCCTTCTGCATACATTGCAGTATGGTTTTTTTTCTGCTTTCCTTCCCTTCCACCAATGTCTTTGTTACTACTGTTCCTTAACTTCAACTAATGTGATCCTGTGCTCCACTTCTAACTTGTATCTGGTCAGTTAGAAGCCATTCCCTGTATCTTCTCCAGAATTTGTCCATCTCAGTGAAGGGGAAGTGCTCCAAGCTTGGATACAGGACCTTATTCATGACAGTTGTGTGATGGTATAATAGTTTCCCTTGTCATATTTGAAATTTTTTTGGCCAAATCTTCAGACTGTTACCCACTTGTGCTGTGTTAGTTTTATTATCTTCATGTTAGTTATTTAATAGAAACAAGTTCTCTTTCATTGTCCTGAATTCCGGTTTTGAGCTTTACAGTCAAGAGAACCTTTGTGGACTTGCTTTCACTAAATACACAGGTCATTTCACTGACTGTTCC
Source organism: Falco rusticolus (assembly GCF_015220075.1). NCBI lineage: Eukaryota > Metazoa > Chordata > Aves > Falconiformes > Falconidae > Falco > Falco rusticolus. Next base: position 37,865,975 of record NC_051196.1, on the reverse strand, counting down.
TGAAATATTTTTTCATTACGAATCCAACTTTTGCCTGGTGTACAGTATATTTCAGTTTGGTGTTACAAACTTTGTCATTCTGTAAGTATGATCCAGTTGTCTGGATTTGTTGCAATTTTATTACCATCCCTGTCAGCACGTTCTTAATATGGCTATGCCAAAATGTCTTTGTCTCTCCTTGTTGTTACCTTTGTGAAACACCCAAAAGCAGTGTCTTCATTTTCACTATTTTCTTCTCAAAAATTAACTGAATATTGTTTCTTTTGACCAGTCTGATATGCGTATGGAGTCTTAATGCTTCAGTGTACATCAATCTCCATAATACCATTACTTGTTTTTTCTCTATGAATGACTTTGAGTTTTGTTTCTTTGTCATAACTGTACTTAGCATCCTAGATAGCTGTATCTCAAGCACACTCTTTTTTTCACTGTGACATATCCTTTAAGTGTGCAGCTCAGTAACACTCAGCATTTTTATTGCTATATACTAAAAACTTCTGAACAAGCTGTTCTGTGTTCTTATACTAAGATAATTTTGAGACTACCTCTAACACTCTCATTCAGTGTGTTCCTACATATGTGCACTTATGGGAAGCCTTACTCTTTCTGCACTTACTCTTAATTGTAATGTGTCTGGATTCTTCTGTGTGGGTTTTTTTTTTTTTCAGCTACTTCTAATAATTTCTTAATTTTCATTCATGTGCTGCATACCTTCAATTCTGCATCACTGCTGCTATGTCTGGGTCTTAGCTTTAACCAGTTCTTCTTTCTTAATACTCCCAAGCTTGAAAATACTTGTAAATATGGAAATAATACTTCAGTACTGGCAAAACAAAGGGAAAAATAATATTTGGAAGGTCTTTTGTAAAAATGACCTTTCCTTTCCATTGCCCTCATTGGCGAGGGATTTTTTGATGCTCTGTGTGTATTGGTGATGGATAATTGCCTGGATCTCTCTTATATTTCTGTGTGTTTCCAATTTTCTACCTCTCCTCTGTCGTGTTGGGTACAGACACTGGTGATAGTGATGATTTACTCCTCAGTTCAGTGTTCTTCTGTTCATTTCTTAGCAAAAACATGAAATAAGTTTTCTGAAATGCTCAAAGAATAAACAGGAATTTACTAGGTCAAGCTTAGGTATAGCCCTGGGTTGCGCAGCAGCGCTCTAGAACAGATGCCTTCCAATGTTCTTCTGTTTGAGTCTGAAGACTTTCCTTTTTTTTTTGAGAAATTAACTAATTAACTAGAGTTTGTAGAAGAGATTTTGTAACAGATGCAAGCAATATTGCTTTTGCTTAGTCATTCATTCTTGTGTTGCTACTTGAAATGTAGTTCTGACATACTGTTTCTGTTGTTCTTGGAAGTAACCAGACTTTGGTGGTAGGACAAGGCATCCAGAAAGCAGGTAGCAAATTAGTTACAAGCAAAGGAGGACTGTTTTTCTTGGAAAGTGCTTTCACCAAAGATGTGAACAGTTATAAACAATTAAATAAATACTTGATACAATGTAATATTCAGTGTTCTGGGTAAAATACACCATCTTTGTAATTCAGTCTGTTATCTGTAGTAGCACTATGTACAGTGATACTAGCTGTTGGGTAAAGGGACTCATGGAAGCAAAATGCCATTTTCTAACAACTCATTCATAAAACCACGGCTATCATGACAACTGTTTTTTAACAGCACAGTAGGGCAGAATTTTCCCTTAAAAGCTATTGATCTTAAAGGCAGATACAGCATTGAAATTTTATTTTTAGCATTTCATAGCTAACATGTTTGAATGCGTGCCCATTTCTTAACTTTTGTTGTTTTAAGTTTAGGAAACCATTTGATAAATATAGCAAATGCATGGGGGAATTTATCTGTTTTGTTCTTACAGTAACAAAACCTTATAGGAGAACAGATTTTCTTGCATCAAAAAAAGCTGCAACTGTTGATCAAGATCACAAGTTTAGATGCAAGTTCTTGGACTGTTCAAAATCCTTCCGCAAAGCCAAGTTATTGCATTATCACATGAAATACTTTCATGGAGTGGAGAAGGCTGCAGAATCACAGCAGAACAGTGTAAAGAGAAATATTCAAACCAGAGCTGCTTTGGCTTCTGAAAAAGCTAATCAAGAAAGGTCAAAGAGAGGACGGACAGCTGGGTCATTGTGTAAGTATGTTGCTGATCTCTTCCTTTTTTTAAACAGCAGCAGGCAGGACAAACAGGGAAGCAGAAATTTATTTTCTTTTGGGTTGAAGGAGTCTCTTTAGAGCTCCATCTTAGCATATTTCTTTGTGGAGAAGCAGCGTAATATGTGTAAGCATGACCTTTTAGAGAAGGTAGAACTGAAGAAATTCCCTCATCCAGAAATACAGATAATGTTCTGTAATGAACAAACTATGCAGCTTCTCTTATTCCTTTGTAACAGCCCACTTGAGTATTAAACTTCTGTTCTTTTTTTCAGAACGACGATTCCCTGAGTTTGAGTCTCCCCACTGGTGCTGCCGCGCGCGTGCCCCCCCCCTTATTTTTTTTTTGCTTCCCCTGGACAACACTAATTTGACAAGTACCTAAATTAGTGTTCAAAGACTTTTGTTTATTAAGGGAACATTCTGGGTAACTTCAGTTCTCTCCTGTTTCTTACATGGTCTTTACGTTTCATGATCTTGACTTCAAGAGTATACTTGGCTAGAAATCCAGTACCAGTTTCTGCAGTATTTACTCTGACCTGTGGGGAAAAAAAGTTGTAGTATTTAACAAATGCAGTTGGTACAGCTATACTTGAAGAAGATCCTCATGCAACTGATGGGTAGTTGAAAGGAATGAAAACTTAATGGTTAGGAAAAATCAATGCCTAAGTTATAACTGCTTTGCAGTCTTCAGAATGATGTTAACTTCTGCTTCACCCTCTCGTTCTCTGAAGTGCTTTCTTCCTTGTGTCTTGCATAACATCAGAGTGACAATCTAGGTCTAGCTGTGAATTGCAGCGTTGTTGAGAACCTATCCAATCTTTGTTCTTGTGGACTGACTTCTCGTTGTACTGCAGGTCCATAAAAATTGTCATCTCTCATGTCTGAGCCTGTTTTATAAAATCTGTCTTTTTTCTGAATTCTCTGGTGTTTTTTGTCTTTGATCTTTCATTAGTACTCTGTTTAAGAATTTGAAAGTCTTGCAAGTTGTTCACTGAGCTACAGCTTGCTACAGCAGAATATATCTAGCCTTAATTTACTTCATGTCTGCTTTTCCTAATATGCCCAGCAAAGGTTTCCTCATTTGAGGTGCTACTACCTGTTCTTAACACAAGAAGTGTACTTTAACATACTGCTACTACTTGTAAACCTCTACACCTCAAATTCTTCTGTAACTTGAAATCCTACACCTTTGCATTATTTAGGTAGAGGAAGGGGTTTTTTTAACTGTGTTAGGATGTGCCAATTTGTGTGTATTATACTTTGCATGCAGCTTAAAGGAAGCCCAAGCACTGCCTTGACAAACGCGCTGGAGACAAGTGCTTTATGAAGAATGGCTGCTAACAACTGCACAGTCATCAAAATAGACTTTTTCTATGTCGTGCTTTTCTGTAAATGGACTTCTCTTCTGCTTTCTGTAACTGCATAACTATTTCTGTTTGAGAAGTTTTCCTGTGATTGTCTTGATTGAACTGATCAGTGACTCAAGATCTTGACCCTTTCATTTATCCTTTTCCCCAAGTGCACGCTGTTGGTTTGATGTCATCATCTTGGCTACACTAGCAGGTGATTCTTTTTTTTTATGGTGTTGAGTTGTAACCATATTTGCTTATTTTAAGCTCCCACCCCTTTGATTCCCCATTTGTGGATGGATACTCTTAGCCTGGATTGTTTCGATGATGTACTTCATAGCATATCCCTGCAAATAGCCTTGGGGTTGTGCTGACAGCTGTTGAACAGTGCATCAAAGTGGAAGGCAGACCGTAAAGTTTTCAAGTCACCTTCACTGTCAAAGCCTGCTATTGTGGAGCTACAGTAAGGTTTTTCTTGATGAGAAAAAGTAATGTTGTCATATATCAGTTATATCGTGTCTGATGTAGTGCCATTTGGGTTTTAACTCCGTGTGTTCTTAAGTCTTGTAACTCTTGTGGGGGTACCACACATTCTAGAGTTAAAGGGGTTTATGAGCTCATACTGTTGCATTTTTTTTTTCTTTTCTCCTGTATTTGCGCACATCTCTTCTGTTCTTAATGGCATGTATAGAAAGATAGCCTGCTTAAACAAGACTTTCTCCATTTCTACTGAACACCTTATATCACTTTTTTTTAAGAAGTTTTTTCAGGATGTACTGCTTAGTGGGGGTAAAGGCTTTTGAATACACAATTAAATATGGTACATGGTGGGTTTAGTTTTTGTTTTCACAATTGTTGTGCGAGCAAAAGTTCTTCTGTTCAACGTGAATATATTTCAATCATTTTACTATTTTACCTTTTGGTACAAATGTCCTTTTTCCCCTTATACTTCCCTATATTAGATAGGGTTTAGTGCTTAAGAAAAGGCACTTTTTAAACAGATTTAATTTCTAACAGATTTCAGAAATCATGAGTCTTATCTCAAAGCTTGTGGAATAATTCTTGCTTTACAAGCTTTCATACTTAAGTCCTTGTCTCACAAGTTTTATTTCAGAGTTCTGGGACTCCTTACTGTTTCTGCCACACATTAAATTCAAATAAATTGTAGGGGTGGAACAGGCTAGACTTGAAGTGAAAATACTTACTGTTCCTAAAGTTCTAGGAAGTTATGCAATATTCAGGACAGTAGCAAAACCTTTCCCTTGTAGTGCTCAAAACTAGAATTTTGACACATAAGAAAGAAGATGGATGTAAGCATTTAAGTATAATTCCTTTGCACTAAACTGGAGACCTGGAAATTTCAGCATCTGAAATGTAATTGTGCCACTTTGGCATTGGCTTCAAAACATGAGTGAGCTGGAAGGTTAACGTGGGACTGATGTGCCCTGTCCTTCCCTTTTCCTTAAGAAGCGTTGTACCTTTGCAGTGGCAAGCTTGACAGATACCTCTCTAAATCTGTAGGTCGCTCTTCATTGAACAGAGGGGGGAGGAACTACCGTTGCCTAGCCTGTATTTTAGATACACCTTACTACTCTGAACAGAATGACTCGGACTTAAAAATGGCTACTGGATACATTCAGGCAATACCTTTTGTCTTTAATTAATCAGGAAATATTATGACATCATTATGATGAACAGCTTCTCCCCCAGCCATGTGTTACAGTGCTTGTCTCTGAGTTACAATGCTGTTTGGTCTTTACTGAAAGAATTTTCCCTGTAGAGAATAATGCAGTTCATTTGCGTCCCCCTGGAATAAGGAGATGCAGGCATTTTCTGCTCTCAGCTCTTAGATTACATTGTGTTTCTGCAGGTGCATTATAAGAGCCACCCTGCAGTCCTTCTGTTAAAGAGGAGAATCAAGACCTGCACAAATGTATATGGATGCATAAGCTTAAAACAAGCTTTTTGAGCCTAGGCTGCAGATGGCTTCTCAAAGGTTGCCTTGCAGGAGAGAGTTGCTTAAGCTTTTGACAGTTCAGATTGAGATGTCAAATTTATCACTTGGAAAGTAATGTGGTGTAGTATCTGTTAAAATTTTTGACAGCTAGTAACTTGATTGCTGTAATAAAAAGGAGTAGAACCACATTCAGTGTCCATATGCATAATCTTAGCCTTAAGATACGCTTTTTTTGTCTTGTGGTCCCTTCTCTTTTTTTTTTCTGCACACTGTTTGCTGCTAAAGTAAGTCATCCCATAGTGTGACTTATGGACTACAAACGCTTACTGTAAATAACTTTCTCTGAAGGTGCTTGTTTCGGATATGTCTGTCTATGTTATTTTATGTGAAGTGCCTGCAAAAAGTTGTTATTAATAAAGTCTGTTGTTTTCTGATGTAGGCCACTCCAAGGGCGCAAGGCATGAAATAGATTCATTTCACCTGCAACTCATAATTTGAACATCTGTACATGTTGACTTTCATTTTCTAGTAAAATCTTTTTATTTGGAGGTGCGTTGGACAAATTTTCTGAAATATGAAAGTCAGCTTGTGCCTGACTTCAGTGCTTGCATGGCTGTTGCATCTCACATCAGACCTTGGAGAGGCTCTATACTTGGTAGGTAGATAGGTACTGAAGACTTGTCAAGAAATTGCAACCTCTTTAGTTGTGAACAAGTAGGGCAGTTGATACATGTGTGCAAGGAAATGCTATCAAAACCTTGACTAAGGTGACTGGTGTACTCTTAATGCTCCTATGGCCACTTTGTAGTGCTGACGGTCTTGATACTGCCCTTAGCACAACTGTCATACTGGCAGGGCTTAAATCAGGTTGATACCCTTATGCTCCTAGGACATTAGTCAGCTCCCCTGAGGAGTTTTGCTCTAATGGCAGTTAAACCTGGTTCTGAGACTTTAAAATGCTGTGCAGTATTAGGCGGCAGGTTTGGTATGTGGGTATATATGGCAGCCTCTGTTGGGCAAGTGCTGGCAGTCGTTGGCTCTACTGTTCCCTTGACCTGAGGAAAAAGAGAAGGCAACAGGCCTGTGGACTTACAGTTCAGAGACTGCAGAAAATCTGTTCCTACTGAGGGGTCCATAAAAGTGCTCAAAGAAAAAAGAAAAAGGCATGTTGTAAATAGGCTTCAATTTTGTACATTAACTCATGTAAAACTCCTGCCTACTCAAAGTTAGTTACAGGTAGGTCCTGTTACTGCATGTGTGTCTTAATGTTCAGGAACAACATGTGAAGAAAAAAAGGGGTCTTGACTTGTGTTACTGATGAGATCCTAACCGTACATGTATAGGAGTAGGCTGGCACAACTTGCTTTGACAGCTTGAACATCTAAGGCATCCAGTTGTCAATGAATAGGTGTTAATATGTGAACTCCTGGCATGTGGCTTAGTGATTTCAGGGGATCCTTTGGGGCCTTTCCTGTTTCATCTGAATGTTGGCTGATGGGTGCCTCTTTGCTAGGCAGTGGGATGCGCGTGGGTGACCTACAAACACAGGGTTTCTTCTTGTAGTAGGTGGAGATCTACATTAATGTCCTCTGGGTTCTGTGGAATTCTGATCCCCTCTGGGGCTTATCCTCAAGAATACTGCATTTTGTTTGTGGAGGATGGCTGTGTGAAATACTTCAGCTATAAGTCAAGATGATATGTGGCCTTTCAGTTCTTGAACATATCCATGGATATTGTCAGCAAATGATCTCACAGCTGTGGGTGGTGGATATTGTCTCATTCACATACGCTTGGGGAATTCAGTCTCTGCTTCTGTGAAGGCTGAATTGTCATCTTAACTGGGTCTGATATCTTTTATGTTCTGTTGGGCAGAAAGCTATTGTCTGTCATGGAGTCTTGGATGTGTTTAGGTATAAGTTCTCTTAAGGCTCTGTCATGGCTTCTGCATGGTTGAGGTGGTTTCATCTCTCAAGTCTGTATCTGTTAGTTTCTAAGATCCTTCACTGCTTCTGGGTCAGCTCTTTTATATGGGAAAGGATGCTTCTCCCAGGCTTAGAGGAGGACTGAAAGAACTGTTTAGAAGAAGGCTGTGGGAAGTTAACCAGCAGCCATCTGCATCTCCAGTTTTTATGAACATATTTCTTGTTCCTGTTAGTGATATTTAGTGTCATATGAGCTAGAAATTAATTCTGCTGGTGCTTAGTTACACCGTCACTGTTCAACAACAGTGAAACTGTTTGCTGCCCTGGGGGTCAGGAGGGCTTTTGTCATCTGTTTGTAGAGAATTGTGTAACTCTAATGATGATTAATGATATTCTGTATCATAGAGGTATTAAAAGGCACTAATACCTGTTTTGATTTTTTAGTTGTAATAATCAGGAATGTGTGGAAGTTGTAGCTTAGGTGCCACCTGTGTCCCTCAGGATATCTCCAAGGCAAGTGCACATTGTCTTCATGGGACCTGTATAGACAGCTTTAGGAAATGCCTAGGAGTTTCCTGTGCACTTCCTGATCAGATCTATATGAGCATAGTGCTGCTGTTCACTACAGACTTGTGATAGTCATCTTGTTGCCTGGTAGTAGAGTGCTTATGTGGAGAATTAACTTGCAAGAAAAGATAGTTATAGCACTAACAAAAGTTGAAGGTGTTGCTTACGTAAATACAGTGCATTGTGCACTCTGTGTTGGTCGGTCTTGAAAGTGCAGATCAGGAGTTCTGACGTTGGGAGGAGGCAGAGCGGTAGGAAGTGTTCTTCAGTGAAGGTTGGCTCAGGCAGTCAGGAGGATGAAAGCACGTGGCACACGGTAGGTGGTGCTAACACCGAAAGTCTGACACTTCGGGAACGTGCAAGTTGCAAAGGCATATGCCTCAATACAGGTTCGTGGTTGTGGTATTGCTCTTTGTTCTCTTGGCAATTTTATGTTGCCCTGTCTGAATTATACTTGAAAATGCTGTAGTGAGAGGAAACAGGATGCCAAATGTGGAAGGCTTAAAAGTTTGGGTCTTCATGGCACAAGTTTCAACACATCAAAAGTTTAGGATAACTTCCCAGTTTCTTAATCTCATCTTCTTCTTACATTTTAAGAGTTGAGTTTAAATTCATTTGAGAGCTCAAAGACCTCACAGGCCCTCTGCACATTTCTATTAATAGAACAAAAGATGTTTCAAAGCTTAACATACTTGTTGATAACTATTTTTTTGTGTCCGTTATTGAAGAAAAATACATCTGGTGTATAAGAGTACCCTTTAAATTCTCTAGGACAGTGTTACTGGTGGCTCAAAAATCTTACAGAAATGTATTAACCTTTGTGTCGTAAAAGATAAAACATATTCTTGGTGAACGTCTCTTTAAAAAATCAGTCTTGCAAAGCTAAAAAAACTTAATGGACACAAAATACTCTTGGGGAAAAAAACCCTGTATGTGTGCACAGCTCTCAGCCCACAGGAAGACCACATGCTTTGGGCTCTTTGAAAGGCTGGTGGGATGGAGGGTGGCTGTGGGGTGCTTCAAATGCTAATTGATGAACTTAGTTAGCTGTTGGGAGAGGGGCAAGTTAGGAGGCTTAAATGAAGGTTGTCTGATTTGTATAGATTTTTGTATTGTAGTTTTGATTTTCTGTAAATAATTTTAGAAGTTAATGCAGAATGGTAGACAATCAGGAAAGCTCAAGGAAGGCTTGTTTACATAAATTATCACCCTGTACTGCTAAAACAGATTGCATTTCAGAAAGTTGGTTAGGGTATGGTGTTCCTAAACGGGATATGAAAGTACCTTAATTTTATTTTTCATTTACTGTGTACCGTGGGGAAGAAGTCTTGTCTGTCTGAACTGATGCTGTCTTGTTCAACCCAGTAGTCCTCAGATGAGCAAATTCTCTTAGCAGGGAGTTAGACAAAAATAGACCTATATTAAAAAACTAACAAAAAACCACACTCAAACAAAAAACCTGTCTTTATGCTTTTTCTGCAAGATGAGAATTTGAAAATGTAAGGCCATAGTGCAGTATGTGTTTACGTTATCAAGGAGCATTTTCTGGTTTTGATACTTTTGCATACTGAAGTATCTTATCAAGGAGTATCTTCTGGTTTTGGTAATTCTTCATGGGCAAAACATGCTACTTTCTACAATCTTCCAGCTCTTGAGATAAATGAGTACCCAGGGAAAGGCAACAGTGAGTTGCCTGAATGGATAAAAGGTACTTTTTGAGACAGGCTTGTGTGGAAATTTGGGGGTTGGTTTAATTCCTGTCTTGTGGCTGCTGTAAAGTACTGTGGCAGGTGACTAGAAGGTAATTATTTGGTTACAGAAAGTTACGAATGGCTCCTATTTTTATTTTTTCCTTCTTCAAGTTCAAATGCAACTTTGTAGTGAGAGGACCAGGGGAAAAGTCATCTGATGGCCTTCAAATTTTTTTGATCTTGGAGTTTCTTTTGCATGAAGAGATCCACTTGATTCTGAAAGCTCCGTAATGACAGGTCTTAATGTGCCTTGTTATAGCTTCAGCTTGAAATGTCAGTCAGGGCAGAGTACTTTATAATATTTCTTTTCCTAAGTATGCTCTCTTGGACTCTCTTCCTTCTGTTTTCACTCATTTTCAGGTATTACAATTATTTAGAGGTGTCCAAGTGAAAATCCAGCTGGCATGTAAGTCTTCAGACAAGAAGGAGGTTGCCTTTCATAGCGGCTGAACTTCTGAGATGCTTATGATGATAGAATGAAACATTCTTGACTAAAGTCAGCAAGCTGTTACTTTTGGCTGCTGGGTCTGATTGGCCAAGATACTTGATGTCATACGCCAAAATGGCAATGTACTTGTCTCGTTTAGTCTGGCTGTCCTAGATGCCTTAGCCTTTATCAACTTCACCTGTCTTACCATGTCCAGGAAATTTTCAATAGGACTTCTTAGGTGTGGCTAGGAAGATGAGAACTATTTGACTGGACTGAAATAGTAAATGGAATCTCAGATGAATTTATATCTATATCTCATGATTTTTATGAATTTTAGGTAGCGATCCTAAATTCTTGAGTCTCGCCCTCAGTTGAAACACTTACTTTCAGTGATACTTGGAAACTGCCCTTCCTTAGATGTGCAGAGCTTCTCTGCGGCACTTTTATATGCCTCATTACAAAGCACACTTTTGAGAAGAGGCCAAGTGGTTCCTCTAATTAAATCAATAGCCCCCCCCGATTGCTTAAAGAAAATAATAGTAAAATTTATCTGACCCATATCTCTGCCAAACTGAACTGCTTCTCTTTCCATCTTTCTTCAAAGCCACAGTATTTCTGGAAGAACCAAGCTTTGAGGAATACCTTTGCATCCACTGTTTACTTTTTGGGAAAAAAAACCAAACAAACAACCCACAAAACCAAACAAAAAAACCCCAAACCCAATAGCAGCACTACAGGTTTAGCCTTTAAATTGGCTTCAGTTTAAAAGCTTTTACAAGGTTAAGTTGCTAGGATTGTGAGCTGAGCAGAGCATCTGATCTAAAACATTCCACATGGACTACCAGAACTGCTGCTGGTGGAGTAGACTTACATTTTGAAAGTATTTAAAGCTTGGACTTCGTCTTTATTTATCTCTTTGTAGATACTCCTCTACACATAGCCCTAAGGAGTACCCCATATAGAGATGAAAAAATAGAAAAGAGAAGAACTTCAACTCCTGTAAGTGTATTAAATAGTCACCGACATTCTGTTAGAAAACAAACCAAGAACCACATAGCAAGATCACTGCGGAAGCCTCAAGAAAAAGAAAGAGTTGAAAATGGTATGCTTATTTAGTTTAATGTGAAAAAGTTAAACTTGGAGAAGTCTTGGAAAGTTTTAAGCACTGTAAGGAATTAATAATATTGATAGAAAGGTATTCTGTATGCCACCTTTAACAGTTCAGTTTTTTATGAATGTATAGTAATAAAATGTAAGTGGTGTTTTTTCACTGTTTCTTGCCATAGTTTCAAATGAAGGATCAGTATAGGGAATTTCCTAAGTTTTCTTGCTATATGCTTTGGGGTTTATTCTTCCCAGTCAGTGTGTAATATTTTTAAAGTGTAAAAAGTACTAAATTATTTAAGGGGCATGAAAAGATTCCTGCTTATTTTGCTTGTTTAATACATAAGTCTTAATTCTGTTAAACTCTTGGTTGTCCAAAGCATTAAATACTTCTAAGTAATCCTGAACTTGTTGATACCTACGCTTGACAAAGGAAAAAAAAAAAAAAGGGGGGGGGGGGAGGAGGGGTGGCAGGACGACCTAGTCTTTTGTTCTGTAGATTTTTATACCATCTGACTACTTCTGGTACTCAGCATTCTTTGTACTATACATCTACTGAACACTTTAACCACTGAATAGTCATTTATGAAGTATACTGTAAACCCTGTTATACTGGGAATCTCTTATAGTAGAGGTGGGTAACAGCCATATGGGGCAGTGGGTGTGTACGTAGATATACATATACACATATATAATAATAAAATGTTTTTAAATGTAAATTTTATACATATATGCACACAAAATATTATAGTTTATGTAAGTATAAAATACAAAATTTCCAGCATGCTTCCAGATCTACTACATCACTACTTTTCTTCAGATATGTAGTGAGATTTTTCAAGTCACAGTGATGAGGCAAACACAAAAAACCTGTTCTAATAGGTGGTCTTTGTTCTGGTGACAGTCCTTGAAAAGGGTCACCTTACTTAACTGTCACTGTATTGTTCTGTTGGGTCATAATAGTCAGTACTTACCACCACTGTTTATTCTTGGGCATTCTTTGCTGCCTTCCCTTGCAGGATGGGTTTGAATAAGAACTGTTAGTGTCTTATCACGGGGCTCACTCAGTGTGACATTTTGGTACTTGAGAGGTATGGCGTATAGAGATTAGAATAAAACTTTCACAGTAGGGTGGAGGATGTGACTGAGTACTCATCCTGGGCCTCACTACTTTCCTCTGCCATTCAAGGAAATTGAAAGGGCTTAGGTGTATGTTTTTACAAAAAAAAAAAAAAAAAAGCCAACCAAACCTTTCAAAATATGCAGTTGTTTTATGGTGAATTTTTAGGATTGTTTAAGGCAATTTAACTTTCTTTGGATCACGTGAATCTATGAGGATGCACTTAACCTACTTAGCCTCCTCATTTGGTCTTTTTTCAGTGACAATTCAGACTCCTTACAAGAAACCACTTGAGACAAACAGGTTCTTCAGTATAGAGTTTTGGAAGAGCTCTTGTAATACTCATTCTTTGGCAGGTTGTTTGTCTTTAAAAAAAAAAAAAAAAACCAAAAAAAACCGAAAAACTCTGCATTAACTGTGTTTTGTAGTTAAGATAGCTGTACACAAATTTGCAAATACTTGGATTGTTTTTCAGACTTTTCAAAGATGTTCTGGCGAGCTCAAGGGAAAAACGTGTGTAACAAAGTGACTGGGGGTTTGTCATATTTATCACAGATACTTGATAGTGACTGAAATAGCATACTTGCTACTTGGATATCTTAAAACAGATCAGCAATCTTGACTGTACAAATCTCGATTCCCGAATGAAACACTGCAAAATTGCCCTGCTTATCTTGACCTCAGTTATTCTCTTTGCTCTTCTGGAATAATAGTGGTGGAACTTACTTGCATGCCTGTGAGCAGGGAGAAGGAAATGGTACCCAAAGGATCCTCACCCCTGAAGGACTAGGAGATAAGGACAAAGGAAAGTAAGAAGGAAGTTGGGGGAGCCCTGTGCTGAGACTTAAACAAGAACGTTTTTTCTTTTTTTTCTTTTTTATCCCCCTCAGCAAAGGGTAAGGGAAAGGGGTATGAAGTTTGTCTTTTTTTCTGCCAGTCATTCTGCCTTTGAAGGACATGTAATTGGTATGGCAGACTGCTGTGGGTGTCAGCAATGGGGCTGCTGGCAATGCACAATTATAGCAGCCATTGTGCTGTTAAGAGTGGTGAACTAGCAGGAGATGTTCAAGGACTAAGAGGGTGGGGGGAATATAGAGCTGGAGATCCTCATGAGGAGGAGCTAATGCACATGTCTCCTGCATGCTCATCAGAGCTGATAAAATGTGATTGAGATTTCTAATTTCTTAAGAGTGAGCTGTTTGTACCATAAATATGTAGCCTTAGACCTGTTATTGGGCAGTTTACTATTAGCATGTATTAGAGGTTAACATAAGACACTGGTAGTGCTGGTTTGCTTCATGAGTTACAGACAGCTAGCGTTCTTAGATGTTTCATGTGGGGGAAGATTTCTCACACACTATAGAGTGTCTTTAGGTGCTTATTCTGGTATCAATAATCAGAAACCTATTTCAGTTTCTAAACGGGATGGTGAGTGGCTTATTCAGCTACACACTGAGAGCAGAGCCATTTTGACTTGCGAGGCATCCTTCCATAATAGATTTTACAATTGTACCTGTACTCTTGGCTGAGTCAGGATAATTTACTTGAGGAACTGTGTAAATTGTCTAGAAGTTGTGCTTCGGGACCTAAATTTGAAAAACAGGAGTTGTAACAAATGTTAAGATCTGGAAAGCAAGAATTTGTGCGCATTACCTTGCAGTGGGGTTACACTTCTTGGCAGTGGTCTGGAGCATGCTTTGAGGATGACTTGATTTGAATGATTAGGTGATACCTTCAAAGTTGTCAGGGTTTTTTTATTCCCATAAAAACAGGATGGAGAACAGATTGAGAGAATAATTGTTAAAAACGAGCTGAACCAGTTGTTACACCATTTTCAATGAAAAAATATTTGAGAAACTGAACTAGAGTTTGGGGGGTTGTGCTTTTGTTCTTGTCAGACTTCTGTCACAGCGCTACTGAAATGCTCAGCCATTATAAAAAAAAAAAGAAAATACTGGGGAATTTATTATCTGTTTTCTAAATTATAATCTCTGAAGCATGTAGTAGTAAATGGACATTGGTGTACAGTTGATTTCTCTCATATGCTATTGTAATGTTGTTACAGCACAATCAAATTAGGACTTAAAACAGACCATTCCAGTTATGAGAGCTGGTAATTGTTACAAATAAGTTTCTTGTTTTTTTAAGAGAACTGGCCCTAATTGTCCAAAGAAACTGTGGAGGTCTTTAAGAAAATTAATAAGTAAAATAAGTGTGTATATATATTAAAAATTTAGTTGGAATGTTGTCTAATTTCAGCTGTTAAAGAACATGAGAAGAACAAAGAAAGAAATCCAAAGGCTGTGGAAGGTCCAGGTCAAGAAAAAGAAAAAAAAGAAAAAGAGAACTAAGCCTGGTAAAGCTCTTTTTTTCTTCTTTAGAGGAAAACGGCTTCACTGTTTTGTTTTGCCTGTTACCCAGTTAAGATGGGTCATTGCAGATAAGACAGGTTAATTCATCTGTTGACTTTAATTTTATTAATTGGTTATTATTGTGATTGGTAATACAACTTATTTCCTTGTTGAGGTGCATCATTAATGCTAGCTTGTAGTAATATTTGTAATGGTGCAGTATAAATCTAACCGAAATGGATATGTTAATCCAAGTCTGGCTTTTCATTAGCAAGTGTACTTGTATGCAAGTTTTAACCAGTTAAAGAAGATGGAGATCCCCTTGATTAACAACCAGGTACTCCATATACCAGATGTTCTCAGTTATATGAGTGGGTTTTGGGCCTCCTGTGTGAATGATAGAGTTTGGAAATGTTGATGGGTACTCTTCTTCTGCTGCTAATCTTATTTCTTAAATCTTCACTTAATATTGGATTTCAGAAGCTGTGACAATGAACTCCATTAAACCTGTTGCATCTTAATTTTTTTTTTCTAAAAGATAAATTTCTCCTTTCCTGGCAAGATAAAGTAAAAGCCTGATTTAAAGTCTATACTCATGCTGTGTCCCTCTGTTAAGTCTCGTAACGTGCTGTTCCACCTTCATTAATAGGGTTGTAGCAGGAACATGTCTTCTCATTTGGTGGTTCTACAGAATCTTGGGAAAGCTTTCCTTGGGCTCCTTCACACTTTAAGTGTCATAATATGTAGGCCCAGGTGTTTCTGCTGATTGGATTCTTCACTTCTGAAAATGTGGAATTGACTCTGAAACATTTCTCTAGTAAAATATTTACACATCAAGTCTAAACTTTCTCTGCCACTGATGGATGTCTAGGATCATTAATGCAGCCCATTTCAATCTGGCATGCATAATTTGTTAAACTAGTGATCCTTATGGAGGGGTTTCTGAGGCAGAAAAGAAAATATCTTTACTTTTTTGCTTGTCACCATGAGCAGGGTGTGCTGTCACGAAAGAGCAGAGGGGAAGAAGGAACCACAGGCAGACTGATTCACAATTTACTGAAACAAATAATTTCAATGAGCTTCTGATTATATGGTACCCTCAAATATAATGATAATATGCAGAGTATAATTTGTAAATTTATGCAATGGTGGTTCAAATAGTACCCTCAGACTGCTTGTTGATCTACCCTTGAGTTTTAAAATGTTGCTTGCCTTTTTTTGATGTTGCCCATGTGGTTCTGTGGTCCAGGAACTTTTTGAAGGTTTCCTCCATATAACTGATTGGAGAGGTACTCCTTATAACTGCAGACAGCCTTGGTTTATATACAGTCCAGGACATGATGAATGGGTACTTCACAGAGGAGCTGTTTTAGGTGTTTTCTCCACACATTCCTAATTAGGACTTTCTTCTACCCATGCATCCTATTCTGTCCATACACTAGGAAAACAAGAGATGCTTTCTGTCCACTTTGTAGTCTGTGAGATTGGGGAGTATGTGAGTAATAGTGGAATGTGAAAGAGGGGTCTCCAGTACTTGTGTAGAAGTACCTGTAATGCAACAGCATTTTTAGACATACTCACGCTCAAGGTTAGGTTTAAGTAACCATTTTTTTCTCAGCCTTTCTCATTTACATCACCAGTGGAGAATGACTGAGCTGCATAAGATTTTTCTGGTTCAGACAATAACTTCCTTGCTTCTAGAAAGCCTGCAAATTTTTCAGCAGTGTAGTGAAGTCCTAGAGTCTAGGCATATTGGAGCAGACGCTGTCTCAGTGAATTATACATGCCTACTA
Organism: Falco rusticolus; assembly: GCF_015220075.1. NCBI lineage: Eukaryota > Metazoa > Chordata > Aves > Falconiformes > Falconidae > Falco > Falco rusticolus. The sequence goes on along the minus strand of NC_051196.1, from coordinate 37,849,453 downwards.
TGGGCACTCATGGTGCTGGGTTTTTTTTTCTCCTGTCAACTTTTCTTGACCACAGATTTCTAATAATAATTTTTACAATTTTACAGAGTACTCTGGCAGTGAAGAAAACACAGATATTTCACAGGAGCTTTCTACTGAAAAATCAGTTATCACAAAATGTATTTCTTCAAGTAAGTCGTCTGCCCATCCTAGCATGCTGCTACACTGCTCTGATTCTGGACAACACAGAGGGAAATCAAAAATAAATGGTAAGATGACTCTTCTCTGTGGCTTGCTGGTTTTGTCATGTGAGCTGCACTAATATATACAAAAGCTAGTACTCATGATGTAAATTTGGCTGTTCTTACACAGGACTGTGTGCATTTCCTTTCCCTTGCATGAAGAAGTTGAATCCAGTTCATTTGCCAGAGCTTGATGTTGTTGCTTTGTGCTTTGACTTTACCTTCACAGAAGCTTTAAGACTTGCCCTTATTTTCAGAAGTCAAACTCATTTTGCACTTTTTTGCAGTACCTTATTATCTCTATAATAAACTGTTCAGCCTTCAGTAATCAAATTTTTCATATTTCCAAAGGTTTCTACAAAGTAATAACTCGGAGTTAAAAATAGATGCTAGGCAAGTTTTGGACAGTAAGTGTGCTGTATTTGAGACACAACTGGATGTGGTTGTGTGTAGCTGTGTAGATACAGTATGATACTTGATTATAATGACTTTCTAAGTTTCATGATGATAAGCTCTTGAGTAGCTATTTATTAGTGTATTCATAGTGCTTCATAAACAGAGCTCATAAAAATGTGGCTGCTGTGCTTCAGCTTTCATAGTTTTAGTATCTTCATCTATCTTGCTATTTACTGTCACAAGCTGATACAATAAAAAAAGGAAGACAAATAGATGTTCTTTCTGTTATTCTTAAAGCTCACAAATTGAAGAAAGTAAGAAATGTGTGGCACAGGAACCTTATTGTACAGATCGTGAACATTTCATATTTTTTGACACGACTGTATTATTGTTTGGTATTAGGCAAAGTATAAAAATCAACTTCAGTTCATTACATTATATAGGGAAAAGAGGAAACAAAAAATTGCAGAAGCACACATTGTAATACTGTCATTGTTTCTGGAGCATATTACTTGCAGTTAAGTAACTTGGACATCGGTTGCTCTGACTTTATCAGTTTGTAGACATGGAAGGAGGTGAAAAAGTATTGGAAATAGTTTTATCTTACCCTTTCCGCAATTGCTTTGCTACTTTTTGCACCTGCAGATGGTGTAACAACAATAAAAGCAGTGCCTAGATGAACAATATCTGGTTTAAGTAACGGTGCAACTCTTGTGTAGAATGAAAGTGCAATGTGCTTAACCTGTTGCTTCCAGGAGTACTTCAATGTCCTGTCTCAGTGGAGTAAAACTTGTAAACGTGAAAATTAACTAATGCATTGGGTTCTCAGCCCCTTAAATCTGAGCTGTTTCTTCAAAAGATCTAGTCTATACCACAGACTGGTTCTTCTTTTTCTACAGGCTTGTTTTAGGGTCTAAGTGATCAAATTAGTTCTGCCCAATATAGGTGAGAGAGAAGAAGCTACTTGAGTGACTGAAAGTTTTTACCTTCCACTCTCCTCTAGCTCATTAGAGTATTTCCCAAATAATTAAAATCCTTCTCTTCTTTGTCTGATTCTCCCATTCTATGCGTAAGGGAAGTATAGACATTGCATTGATATTATTGAGGTAAGCATCCCAATTTAGCATGTTAATCAATAAAGATTTTCTTGGCATGTTTGTTCAATTCACAGAATTGCATTAATGCTTTAAATAGCATGGGAGCATTCTTAAAGAATACTTTGGTCAGTACACTGCCCTGAATTGGTTAGTGTCCTCAACAGGAGGCTAAATGAAAATAATAATTTCTGAAGTAGGAGTAAATTAGGTGTTGGACTCTGACTGTTTCTGTAATGGAGACATTACTTTGTGAGAGCAAACGGGGTTTGTAAGACAGAACCCTCTTAGATCTTTTTAGGAGCTCTACACTTAAAGCACAAAGTCACAGTTCTATAGAAATTGAAGCAACTCGTATGAATCCTGTTTGAATTTATAAATCTAGCTTTGTTTGTTATACTTTGTGCCTTTTGTTTGAGGCACTTTATGCTGAGAGTAAAATTTTAATGATGGAAGCTGTTAAGTTGGAATATTTTGAAAAAGCTCTTAATGAGACTAGAACTTCATTATATAGTAATATTGTGTTGTTCCTTAAATGACACAGTGCTTTTAGGAATGCGTGTCTGCATACTTGAGATAAAATCTTGGGAGTTATTTGGCCTTTTTGTAATTACCCAAGACTTTATCTAACTACTTTTTGTACAGAGTATGACACCCTGAGTGAGTCATCTATGGATAGCTTGCTTTGGAGTGATGATGACTGCAGTCAGGATGTTGATGTAACCACGAACCCTGATGAAGAAGTGGAAGAAAGTGATTTTGAGATTGTTCGATGTGTTTGTGAAGTAAAAGAAGAAAATGACTTCATGATTCAGGTATGAAGTGGAGGGTGAAAGCACACTTCAGTGAATACAGCGGAAGGTGTTTTGTAGAAATACACACAAGTATGTTCTGTACATTAAATAAACTATTGCTGTCCTCTGAAATGATAAAATTTTTAAGGTCACCCGTGGGGTGAGCAGCTGCTATAATAGGTAGAAAACTTTGCTTTTTGATACTATTTGTTAGTTCCTTTTAATCAATAGGAAGTGGAGGAACAGGGACAATTCTATACAAGCCACTAATGGCTGGTTTGTCACTTGTGGATTTGCATTTTTATATTAATTAGAACACTTCCTAGGTTTAGAGAATATGTATTTAAAATTAGTGGCTTTTAATTTGGCTTTTTTGCTTCAGTCTTGTTCTGAGCATGTTCAGAACATTGCTATGAGATGGTGGTACCCTTCTACTTCTCTGCTCTGGCTTGACTTAAACATACAATTTTCTAGATAGGATGAACAAAGCAATCATTACTCGAGTCTTTTGTTGTGAAGCAGAGCTGCATTCATCCATTCTGCAGCTTCTTCTGTAGTTTGTAAATTCCAAGTTCCTAATCTGTGAAAAGACATCTATTCTCCACATACATACTTTTCTTAAAACCAACTTTATAGAAAACTGTTTCCAACCACAGCAGTGTCTATCTCTTCTGCTTAAAACTGTTGATAAAAACCTCTTTGGAATTGCCCTGGCTGTTTACTTTTACTTTTTGAGAGGTTTGTAAATAATGAGGAAACCGTTCCCCACATAGCTGCTCTGAGACTTTCCACCCAGTTCCTATTAGTTTCAAATGGTGAAGTCAAACATACCAAATAAAAAAACTTCTTTGGTATTTCTTGCTCTAGTTCATTTTGCCATTGCTTCTTACATGAGCTGTCAGGTCCCCTTTGGTGATTCCCAGTGAGTCTTAGTAGAAGTATATGCAGGGGCTTAGGTGTGTGCTACTCTAGACCTGAGATGATGAGCTTTTCATAGTTGCTGCTCTAAAGAAATGAGGGTGGGGTTTTTTGTTGTGCATTGTTGGGTTTTTTTGTTGTTCCTGTTTTGGGTTTGTTTTTTTTTTAGGGGGCTCCCACCCTTCCTATCTAGGTAACATTTTGCTTGTTGTGGGACCTCAGTTTAAAGTGACGGTAGTATATAGCTTGGCAGCTGTTCTCATTGCGAATTTTAAGGTAACTATTGCGTTCTTTTGAGGAGGTGGTTTTATTTATGAAAGGAGATGTCATGACACTGGCTTTGGAAATATTTTTCTGGCACACAAAACTCAGCCCCATCTGCAGCTTCTGAATTCACTTTCCAGAGCATTCAGTTGCTAGTTCTTGTGAGGTTTGAATTTTGCTTTATGGGACCCCTTACTGGAATAGTTCCTGGCATGTTACTGTGAACTGCATTTCTCTCTGCTGTTTGGAACTAGGAGGAAAGATGGAAGCTGATCAATACTTGGCTCAGCCACTGCTGATTTTTTTGGTGGTCTTTATTGCTTGAATGGAGGCAGAAACCTGTTATGGAGAAGAGGGAGTGCACTGTAGTGTGAAGAATTCTTGGCTTCTGCAGCAGGACAGTAGAAACACCTGGTTTTTTTCTCTGACAACAGCCTCATTTTAAAAATTTTTAATACGGCTAGCTAACACAGCTAAGTTTGGGGGGTTTTTGTTTGTTCGTTTGTCCTCAACAGTAAGTGTAACAGCTAACTTTACTGATGGTTTTCTTTGGCCTTTCATGCCGTTTTATGGAGATTTGCTCTGGAAGGTATGATGCTTTTTTCTCTCAGTGCTAAGTTCATTTTGATACACACCTTTGTATTACTGTTGGGTCATGACAACACAGGATAAAAGATACCTTTTGCATTAGTAGGAAAGGGCACAGTGATGGACAATGGCTAAAATTAGATAAAAAGCATCTGAGTGTATAGGAGGAAACTGAGTCTTAACAGTTGGTAATAAAGGGGGGTGCTGCTTTCTGAGGACATAGCTCAACAAAAACCATGAAGATAGTTTGGAGTATAATTTTCTGGCAAAAGTAGGCTCAGCACTAGTTTGCAGAATGCAGAGCACTGTCAGCTAGCTGAGGACATAGTCTATGGATAGCTTTCACCTAAGTTTTTGTGGGCCGCTTCTGAGATCGGTTTTCTATGTTGAACTAGTTTGAGGGAGGGCTTAGTGTATTGCAAAGTTCTAAACACTGTAGCTGTGTTATGAAAGAATTGTATAGGAGAGTTTATTGTCCCTGGGAATAGATTCAGATTAATGCAGGTACTCACCACATTGTCAATTATGGGAATTGAAGCAATAGGAATTGAAGAGTGAGGAGCTGGTAACAAGACTGGGGAGGGAGGAGGGGGTAGGTTAGGTAGATGGTTTGCTTAATGTATCAAATGCTGTGCTCCCAACACCTTTCTGTCAGCCTGTAGTTCTTGGAGAAAATGTTTTGAACAGTCAGGTCTCCTGTTGTTGATACAGAAACATCTGAGTTAGCATTTTTGCCTTGTATTAATGCTCTGCACTTAAACAGCTGTGGAATTATGATGAGGGGAACCTATTTGCAGCTTTTCAGAGGTGTAGTGCGGAGATAGATGACTTTATAGAGTGAAAGTCCTGTTAATTGTCATAACTTTATAGCATATAACAGGGACTTCTTCCCTGTTTCCTACTCAGACTTTGACACTTGGAAATACGAATTTGGAAGTGTCAGCCCTAAAGAACTTGCATTTAGATTTGTCCTTTCCTCCTGAAAATAGGTAGTTTTGCTCAGTGTATGGGTTTTTAGAAGAATATTCTTTGCACTTGTCTCCATTGTGATGTTGATTCTGCCCCAGCTTATTGCTCTTGACAAGATCTGACTGAAATATGCTGATATTCGGGGTTCTTGCTTGAGCGTGTGCCCGTGTACCAATCTGTCTTGACTTTGTATCAAAATTAAGGGGCCAGGGCAGTTTCTCCAAGCACATGACAGGAAGTTCATTCCCCTCTGGATATATGTATGATGCCGTGTGACAAGAGGGAAAATGGTAAATCATTTTCTCTTTGAACTGTACTCATTTCCATGAACGTGCCAAATTTAGAAATGATGAGGAAAGAATGTTAAACGCAGGCAGCACCTTTATTTTTCCTGAAAGATTGGGGACCATTAAGGTTTAATGAAACTCTTACACAGTTAAACAGAGAGTTTGTTCCATTTAAGTCTTTAATAATGGAAAGTTTAAAAAAAAAAAAAAAAAAAAATTGACCTTAGAGATTCTGCAAAAAACTCTTATGCTGAACTTGCCTTAAATTGTCTCAAGCAATTTGTACATAAAGAATGCCATTTGTTATGCTAGGCTATAGAAACACAGGTTTGCATTTAATGTAAGTACCTGCCTCAGTTAATAGAAGTTAAAACTTGGAAAAAATATATTATCACTGGTCAATGCTGTGTCATCCCAGTCTCTTAACTTTGCAGGGAGTTTACTAGATTTCATTTATGGAGCCTGTGTAAAGTAGCAGCTTAGCGTTGCCATGTGTTACTTCTGCAGGCACAGCACTCCCTTTTTAGGTTGAGACTTGGGCCCAAAACAGTCTAGACAAAATGTCATATCCCCTCCTTTTCGTTTTTATACCTAAACATTGGTGATTTGTGTGTGATGTAGAGAACTTCAGGGCTGGATTTGGTGGCCTTGGAGGGCATGGATGTAAAGGGACTTGGGATATTTTTGTTCTGATAGATGTAAAGCTGCTTACATGTCCATAGGGTGCGGTTATTTCTTTCACGCTTTAGCTTCAATTTAAATGTTGCACAACTATGCATGTTTTTTCCTATTCAAAAACCTCTTATTTGGCTTGTTTTGAATTTCCCTACTACTGCCTGGGCAGGGGGTAGCTTCTATGTGGCATGTGTCCAGTGCAATAAACCTGTAGCCTGGCCAGCCAAGCTGTGAATTAGAATGTGCAGGTAAAAGGAAGGAGCTGTGCTCTCGTGGGATGGATATTTAAATATCAGTTGAGTAAAATAATAAAAGTCAGGATGCTTCATTACAGTTCTGGGCAAGCTTGCCTAGAAAATCACCGAGTGCAGCTCTGTGCCATATGGCACATTTTACAGGTTGCAAGTGTAACTAGGTCCAGGAGCTCCCTTCTTACTTTTAGCATGCAGTCTGTTTTTCTTAATTTGTTTGCTTTGTTTTAGGACACTGGCTCCTACTAACCATCTTTGTGACGAGGATGGTGTCTCAGCCTTTTTTGAAAACATTGCTTTACTGCTTTAGAACTGTTCACCCATTTTGTGAAGCAAAGCATTGTTAGTCTGGTCTTTCAGAAAGCTGTTTCTTTACTAAGTTTTACATTGTCTGTTCCCAGTGCTTATACTTCCTCCACACCTAGACCACTGCTTTAATGCAATGATGCATTCAAAAACTGGTGGTCCCTTTCTGTCTCTCCTAGCTTGAGGAAAGGCAGTAGTAGATAGGAGCATTGGTGAAAGTTGTATAGGTGGTGCTTGACACAGATGTTTATCAAGTCGGCGTGTTTGTAGGTCAGTGAAGGGCAGCATCTAAGGTTGCTTGAAGTTGCTGTTTGTGTGTGTGTTAGTTCATTTTGAAAACCTTTACCAATATTGACAGGGTCCCTGTATGAAGCTTTTGGCTTCTGCTCTGGGAATTAAAGGTTGTGATCTATTGTCTCACTGCTTGGCAAAATAGTAATTCTGAACTGGCACCACGGTTTCAAATCAAAATTGACATAATATTCTTATGTGCGGTTTTGTCCCATATTTCAGTGGTCTTTAGGCTACAGCTGAAGTTTTGTCTGCTTGCAAAAGTGTGGGGGGGGGGAAGTGACAGAAACAGGAAAAACTATATCCACATGTTCTATCTAAAACTGGATAGCTTTCAGTACAGTGATTGCATTTTAAATATTGTAACTATGCTAAAAAAGTAGGGCCAAATTATATTCAGTCTTTGCCAAATATGGTTGTCCACACTTGGAAGTATGTCAGAAGTTTTTAAAGCTAGTACAACTGCATCTGCACTTTTTTTTATTAGTAGAGCTACCTTTGAAATATGTAAAATGTTAGAGATACAAGTATCAGTAAAACATAATACTTGGCTAGTCCTATGTGACGGAAATACTCCTTGGATTTTATAATTGAATGTGATTTACTGTTTGAGTGGGGAACCTTTTAATTCAGAAAACTTGATATATTTTGGTACAGAAAGCTCGGTTGCATATTGTTTTCTGTCCTGATTACATGTGCATGCATCTTGTGAAAGACTTTCGTCTTCAAAGGGAATGTTTTTGCACTTTTCAGGATCTCTGCTTCTGCGTTGTAATTGTTGTCATTCTCCAGAAATCCATGTGAAAAATGTGTGGGAAGGGTTCAAATTTTATTGTGATCTGATTTGTCCATGTATTTGCTTGTAGCTGGAAGAGGGGCCTGGGGATTAATACAGCTTTTTGTCTTAAAATATGTAGATTATGTGTCTCTTAATTGAGGTAATCTTACTGAGCTCCTGTAGGCTTCATTTCTGTTGATGTGCACTTCTTGACTTTAAACAGTGTGAAGAGTGTCTATGCTGGCAGCATGGAGTCTGTATGGGTTTACTGGAAGATAACGTACCTGAGAAATACACCTGCTATGTTTGCCAAGATCCTCCAGGTACAGAAATTTAAGGTTACAGAGCCTTCTTACATAGGTTTTAACTTTATTAGTAATATATATATATATATATATACACACACACTACAAAGATCAAACTCTTTGTTTGCTTTTTGGTTTTGCTCCCCTATCTCTGTTTGTCATTATAGGTAATTGAGTTCAGTTATAGATACAGAAGTTTTAATTAACATGAATGTAAATAAGTCAGTATTGTGGAAATACAGGTGGACAGGAATGGAAATGAATGTGTTAACTGTGATGACCATTCGTCACATGTTTGACGGTAATAAGGATTGTACTCTCTGCCTATGGAAAATTAATTTAGAAGCATTTGGGGACCTTAAGCAGACTCCACATGGGCATATCTTACAGGATGTGACTGCAGCTTTCCTCCAAGACCAGGCTTACACATTCTTTAAAATAAGCCAGTGAGCAGCTTGCTGGTTCTCAACAGCTGTGAAACTTACCCATCTGACTGCATTACCCAAGATAACTTACATTTGTATTTATTTTAGGTAATGCAGTCAGAGCTGATTAAGCAGTACGTTCTCTGCTCCTAACTATATCTTTGAAAGTGTCTTAGTCCATGTAATGCAGCAGGCAAAATTACACTTATGTCCATCTTCTCTGAATTCCAACTCTGAATTGTAAAGCCTTGCTGAATGTGGAAACAGATGAGGTTCAAGCATGAGTCATATTCGTAAATAATGAAAAAAATGAGATCTCTGCCTAATCACAAGACTTTTTTGGGTTTTATATATATTTGGATTGTGATATCTGCTTTTCTTGGGTGTTTGAAAATACCAACTCTTTCGTAGCTTTAACTCATTGTTTCATGTAGTTTGTATACTAATGTTTGTACTCATAGCAAGGAAGACGTGCTATACTTTAGTAAAAAATTTTAACACTTATTTAAGGGTTTTTTACAGCATCTTGCATCCAGGATTTTAACCCTCTCTTTTCAAGATATTTTGCTTTGGTTTGTGTCAGTCTGAGTTACGTGCAACTAAAGTGCACGTGCAAACTGAATTTGTGCCATCACACTTGAACTGTTTGTATTTGGTAAGAAACTTCATCAGAATGCTTTTTGGTAAAAACAGATTACAGCTGACACTTCATTTGCTTAATTAGCTTAATTACTTCTATTAACTATTGCTCTGATGATCCTGAAACTTGGCATGTATGGGGTTTTTTTATTATTATTTGGACTTAATATTTACCTCTGTCTTGGGAAAGGAAAACGTACCAACTTTTTGACTGCAAAAGTGGCTTCTCAATTTCATTGAATCTGCTGTTGGCTTGAAATGAGCAAATAGGCTTTATGAAGGTGCAAAGAAGCTGCTTTTAAAACTGGGAGTGGGCCACTTGGCAAACTTACTTAGGAGCTTTCCCCAGTTTAATGCTAGGACTTGTAACAGCACCATTCATATTATTGGAAATTAAAGCAAGTTTAGTGTAATTATGCCTAAAAATTGTACCAACTGTCATTTTGGACAGGTTTTTTTGAGTCAAGTGAAGTTTTTAAGAGATTTGTTAACTTACCCTTGCTTAAACATTGCCAGGATGCTTATGATGTGACAGATACATTCAAGCCATAGAAAGCATCCATTGCTGGATATTGTCTTGTGTCTTCTCTTAAGCTTACACACATAGAAAGACAGCACTTAATGTCTTTGAGTACACAGTTAAGTGAACAATGCCATGGATGGGCTTCAGTTGGATAATCTCAGTGTTGTTCAGATGATCATGGAGTTCTAAAATTCACGACTTTATCTTTATGGACCGAACTTCATTTTCTGTCACAGATGGTAGCTTCTCTAACACAAAAATAAATATGTAGGGGTTAATACAGGTATGTCAGGTATGTCTCCAAAGTGGTTCTGGCCATACCTGAAAGATCTCTTGCTTGATACAGCACATATACTTGAAAAGTTGAGCTGTCACAGCCTTGAAAATTTGTTCATCCCTGTGTTGATTTATGTTTGAGATTTCTTGGAGGTCTTGCCTCAAAACATCAAGTATTGTCCTATACGGCCTTTTGGCTGAGTGTGCTTACAAGCGCACTCATTTGCTTTTACTCCTTTAGTGAAACAGAGCATTAGTATTGAACTAGTTTGAAAATGTCCTTTATGTCCATGGATGTTCATACAAGGCATGATATGGAAACAGTTTTGCTTCTGTTCTGTAACTTGCCATCCAAAAGCATATAAGCACCTGTGACTCAAGTTCTGCTCGCTTCTCAGTACAGCTTCCAAAGAGTTGCTTTGCTTCACTGTGCCAAAGTTAATAGCATGGGCAGTGATGCTACCTAATAGGCCTGTAGTGCAATCCCTGGTTCTTCTCTGCTGCCTAGTAACTCTTTATCTTATTTTTTTTAGCTTCTCCTCAACTGCTGAAACTTCAAGTTAATATTAAACTGCTTATATTGGAGACTTCTTTGGTGACTAACGTTCTGAGTCTGTGCCCCAATATTATCTCTGATTTTGTAGCTTTGCAACTGGGCTGTGTATAGGCCAGTGAATGGTGTGGTGTTTCTCAGGGTGCTGAGCTGTCTTCTGAAAACATCTGTTGTAACAATACATTTTACAGGGTGCGTGGGGGCTTTTGTGGGGTTTTTGGCTTGGCTTATTTGTTTGTGTTTTTGCAATCTAGCAGGCTTGTCAAGTGTTACTCTTTCCTGCTAATATCGTTTTGTTTTGCTTCCTAAGTTACTTTCACTGATGCATTTATCACATTTAACATAATTTCATTTCAGCTGTTGTTGATACTCCAGCCTCTTAAGCTAGAATTAGCATTAGTAATAGCTGACTTAGGCAAATTCTCCATCAGAACCTCATCACTGATTCATTTTAAATTTACTTATGAATGATTGTACTAATACAAGTGTGATGCTTAAAAACAAGACCACATGAGAAGGGAAGTTCACCACCTTTTGCTGTGTTTTGCTGTGTTTTGCTGTCTGCAAAGAGCTGTGTTCAAACTGTAGGTTTAGTCAAACCATGGTTACTAGACAGTGTGATAGATACCCTGCTAAAGATACACCTTTCTCTGTGCATCAGCTGCAGTTACCTGTTGTGGATGTCCTTTGGCATTTGGAGTCTAAATGCTTTTACAGTTGGGCAGAGGTTTTTACAGAGATTATCTCACTTCCCACTTTACAAGTTCTTCATGCCTTCAGGGTTTTGTCTGCTACTGTAGGATCTTTATTGGTACTGTTGTTAAGAACAAATAAGCTGTTGCAAGACCTTGAGATAATCAGAACTACCAGTAATGTTAACTCACCATACATAGGTAATGCTTCATTTTAACACACTCATTACTGTTGCTTTAGGTCAGAGGTCCAGCTTAAAGTACTGGTATGAGAAGGAGTGGTTAAGTAACGGTCACATGCATGGCTTAGCATTTTTGGAAGAAAATTACTCCCACCAGAATGCCAAGAAGATAGTAGCCACTCACCAACTTCTTGGTGATGTACAGAGAGTGATAGAAGTACTGCATGGACTGCAGCTGAAGATGAGCATATTACAGTAAGCGGTATTTAAGTATCAGTTGGCATGTTCTCAATGTGAATGAGATTTCAAATACTAGAAAAATAACCAGAAATTCAGACATACTTTCGTGCTTCTTTGTGGATAGATAACTACATAGTTTGAATTGCTAATAGATCTTGAAAAAGGACCTAGCTGCTTAAAAACTATTTAAGTGTCTTGAGGAATGTAAACTGAATTTGTGTATAAAATGGCTGGGCAAGTATGCAGGAAAGAGGGAGAAAACTAAAACCAATTTCTCCTAAAGTACTTACATAGATTTAAATAATAAGAAATAATGTGTGTAACCTCTGGCAGCATTCTTAAAATACCTGCATTCTCCATTCCAGCAATTCTAAATCATAGCTTTTCCAGCAGAAATCACATCTTTTTGTTTGACATAATGTATTGCTCTGTTGTAGTGGGAGAGCAGTTGCACCTTCAGCAACCTGTAGCAATTAATTTCTATGTAAAGATTATTACAGATATGTATGAAAAAATAACATTCTGTAATCATTGTAGAAATAATTTTCTGCATCTCTGTTTAAAGTCATCTTTGGGTTCTGATAACTGAAAAACTTTTTTGTACTCAAATCCAGCAGTTTTAAATTTATTTACTTCCATATTTATAATTTATTAGTTGATAAATTGCACAGCAGCAGCTATTTGGAAAGCAAAGCTTTTAGTGTTTCCAGTGTTCTTTAGAACTTTTTCCCTTAAATTTAATCTGGTGATGCAGTAGGACCACTGGCAGTACTTCAAATGCTTAAGCAGTGAAGTAACACTTAAAGCAAGAGAGTAGTAATTTTATCGTAAGGTTTTGCTTTTCCATTACAGTACCCTTTAGTCAGATCTGTAAGTAATATCTTTCTTGGAGAGGTGGAACGTAAATATTTTAAGACCAGTCCTTAGGCAAGATAGTAGAGTCCTTACTCTAGATAGTAGAGTCCAATTTGCAATTGTAGAGTAAATTGAGATTTGCATAGTACTAAGGTATGGAGCACCACCGGGCAAGTATGTGATGTCTGTTACAGACTTAGTTCCTCTTCTGTCCTGAAGCTGGTGTGGTGACTGGGTTTAAAGATGAGGTGTGATCCTGTTAGGACCATCTTGTTAAAAGCTATAGGCCCTGTTTTCTTTACATAAATCAGAAAGGATTTTAAAAATCGCTGAATTAAGAGAATTATTATATTGTTGATGCAAAATCACCTTCTAGGGGAGAGGAGATGATTTCATAGTTGCCTGAAAGTATTAGGAGAGTGTTGCTCAGTATTTCAGGGAGGTGGCACAGGATTGCAGGTGACATTAACAGCTTCAGTGCAATGGGAGGGAGAGCCAGCCTTCAGAAGGCAATAGTTAAAAGGTTGCTGAAGTACTAAGTGTTTTGAATTTTCATCCTTATGTAGCTGGTGCATAATCTTCCAGTTTTCTGTCTTCTGTAAACATTATCCCTTGATCTTTGCTGAGCAAAATAGTGCTTTTAGGTGTAGCATATCAGTGGAGCTGGAGTAGAAAGCTTTAAGGAAGACTTGGCTTTTGGTTTTTGACTTGTGCCTTCAGGATTGCTCACCAAGGATATCACAGACATGCAGTCACTGCAGGTAGAGGTGCTTGTATAAAGTGGTCTGAGCAAGTCCTTGGCAGTTGTACTAGCTGTAGTTTCCTCTGATAGACACTGAAGAAACTTGAGCTACTGTAGAACGGATTAAAAAAGCAGTTAGTTTGGAAGTAAACTGATCATGTTCTGTTGTTTAGCTTACAGCTGGAAAAGCTGGACCAATGTAACAGAGTAAGTCCATCTGCCTTTGTTTGCAAGGAAGCACAGAGGGGGATTCTGGGGCAGACTTTCCATGCAGCTGAATGCAGGTGCTTTAGGATCAGTATTTGCTTCTGGGGCATTCTTGCAGCCTGTAGCAGATAAGCTGCCTACCCTTTGAAGATAAGCAGAGGCATTCTGCTTTGCTCTCCTTTTTACTGCTGTTTTAATGCCTGACAGACATGTGGAAGAAGAGTATCAGTTACCACACTCTTTTTTTTTGTTGTTTGCCTATTGTGTCTGTGTAAGAATCTAATACCTATAGTTGTCCTTGCTGCTGGAATAAATAATGTATTAGTCAATCTGAAAAAACTGAAGTAAAACTTTTTATAAGAAGCAGGTTGCGGGGCTGTGGCATGTTGGTATAGCAGGCAGTAGAATTTGCTTAGCATCTTGGTATTTAAAGGGAAGCTGAAGTTTTAAAGGCAATAATAAAGAAGTTCTATATCGCCACCACTCCAGGTCCCCAATTGTTGTTGTTATTAGAGGGCTATAAAATATCAGTGGATTGAATTTTGACATTTATTTTGGGGAACTACAGGCTAAAGTTTGATACTGAGTGGTTTGAGGGGGTCTTTTTGTTTTACTGATGTTTAAAATTGTTAAAATCTTAGCTTAGCTTCAGTGTGACTTACCTTACTGAAAATAGCCCAGTGCAAATGAGTTTATGCTGTTAATAAATTGCAAATATTGAAGCAAAATACTCCAGGGGCAACACTGAAAATTTGTATGTATCTATTTGAAACTTACTCTTCAATCTTTTTCTTAATGCCAACACTTGGCTTATATACCATGTTATAGAAATGAAAATAGTAAACTTAAGAAAGCATTGTAGGAAGAACCACAACTGAGGTCAGTGAAATTACATTATTTCAGAATATTTGGTTGTTGTTTTTTTTTACTGATTATGATGACTAAAGCATGTAGTATTTCAAATATTCTTAATTTCTTTACATAATGGGCCAGTCTGGTCAGTCACTTTGTTTACATTTGGGTGTTTTACCTCTTTTTTTTTTTTTTTTTTTTTTTTTTTTTTTTAAATGTTTGAACAGAAATAAAGAACATCCCGACCTAAAGCTTTGGTGCCATCCATGGAAGCACATTACAGTAGATGAAAAAATTCATACAAAACACATCATTCACATTGAGGAAAACTGTTGCAAAGAGGAAATGGCAGGTTATAGAACTTGGAATGGGACAGTTGAGAAACCCTCAACCATTCCTTCTGTGGAGGAATCTTACATTACGAGTGAACACTGTTACCAGAAGCCTCGGGCCTACTATCCTGCAATAGAGCAGAGATTGGTTGTGGAAACAAGAGGTTCAGCTGTGGATGATGGAGTAAATAGAATAAGGGAAAATGGGGATGATGCCCTGTCAGAGAGATTTGGCTGGAATCTGGACCGAGAAATATGCAAGATGGAAAATGAATCCAAACACAATTACTCTAAGGTATTTGTAATAAAATAACCTCCTCTGTATAGAGGATGTATTTGCCTGGCATGGTGCAAAGCTCAATCCTTTTAAATAGTTTTTAGTCATTTCTTTGTTTGTGTTTCGTTTTTTCCTATGCTGCTAAAGTTGCCAATTCGCATTAAAATTAGAGATGATCAACACTTCCATTTCAAATAATTAAAAAAGCAACAACTGACAACTAGTTTGAAGAGGACTTCTGGACCTTGAATCATCCGCACAGTCTGCGGAACATGCATTATGATTCATTGCTGCTTACTTTTATGTGTGCTAAATGTAAAAAACCAAACCACTAGCAACAGGACAGAGAGAACAGGGCAAGCGTGTATGAAACTACCAAATACACAGGTATTCCACCTTTTAGTTATTTCCATCTTGTTGTCATGGTTTTTTTAATAGTTACCTTAACTAAAGTAATTCCAGGTTTTTCAGGCAGCATTTCATGGTGGGGGAAAATAAAAGTAGCAGCCTGAACTGATTTTTAAGAATGAACACTCCATTGATTAGCCATGTATCATCTTTGTACTGGAGCACTCTAGTTCTATTTTTTCAACTCTTGATTCTCATTTTCAGGTCTGTCACAGGCCTTTCTTTCTACACCCCAATGCAGTTTTGCTTCAATTTAGTTAGTGTCAAGTCATACAGAATATGGTCTGACAAATGTTAGAAGGCCTCTGGGAAATACTGACCTCCCCTTTTTAGATTAAAAGGTTGTTTAACTTTTATTTCATGCATGTGTAAGCTCTAATTTATCTTTTTTAACTTCTCTATCAAATCAGTTCAGATTGCTTTGTTTCCCAGAAAGGCATATATTTCAGTTCTTCAGTCTTCTAGGAACCTTTTTCTAAATCCTGTTGTATTTCAGCAGAATGCTGAAAAAGTAGGGGAGTAGAGTCAACACTGCTGACAGTGTAGTCAAGTTTTATAAATGGTGGTAACGTTGGGGTTTTTTCTAGATGCCCTGATGAAAGTTTTAGTAGAACTGACATTAGATTCCTTCAGGGAAAATCCCTTCTCCCTGCAAAACCATTTGGTCTGTACTTCATCACTGTCATGTTGTCACGGTCCACTCAGTGGACTCGTGATGGTTTGTTTACTATGATCTCGAAGCACAAAAATCAAGGCGACCACGCTGAGGGGTTATGCTTCAATCAAGCAGCACAATTTTATAGTTTGCCCGTAAAGCGGCGTGCGATAGACAGAAAGTGAAGAAAAGGTAAAGTGAAAAGGAAAGAGGATTATAGCGACCACCACGGGTCCAAGGCGTCCCTATGGTCCTCGGTCCAGGCAGCGTCCTGCCGGCCCTTCCGGTCGTCGTGATCCTTGGTGGGGAAGATCTCCAAAGTTCAGTTGCTAAGAAGGCATCTTTTTATGCCAAGCAGCACACCTTGCTCCTCCTCTGGCCCATGGACTGTTGCCAGTCTCCGCCTTCTCAAGCCAGGTTACCAGCATGTCCAAAGAGGGGTGCCCGAGGCGTGGTTTGCCTTAGAGGCGGGTGGCTTCAGACCAGGAGGTGTGTTTTTGTATTATAATGATATTATAATGAAGAAAGTTCACCTGAAGTTCATGTTTTCTGGTTCGTTGTTATGACCGCGGTTGTCATCCATCTTCTGGACAGCTGTTACGTGGCCTTATTGTAGTCGTTCCTTCCAGTCCCAGGTGGCAGGGAGCGGCACAGCACTCCTCGTACCGTGCAGTTCTCCTTCCCAGGGTCTCTGGGTCTCGGTGTCCATGAGGAGCACATTCCACCTCCAGGTCTCTGTTAGCAGTGTTGAGACAATATCGTTCTCTTTAGACCGACTCTTACACATGTTGAAAATAGCTTTAGTGTTCCCTAGAGGATGCACAGATTAAGTGCATTATTTTCCAATTGGAAGCTGGCAGGGAGCTAGCTATGTGTATGTATGCTGTCTTTTGAAAATCAGATGCTTGTGAGGTGCAAAGGATAGGTCTTAGCAAAATACCTATGAAAGTATGTCTATATTAGGTAGTCTTGCCCAAACCCTTAATATTTGTGTATGGTATCTTCTCAGCATGTCTCTATCCCTCCACTAGCTTAAGATTAGTGGGTTTTAGCTTGGATAACTGTAAGGACCCAGACAGTCTGGCCCGTCATTCTACTTCACTGTAACAAATACTCATGTGTGTATTTTTGCTAGGTAAGAGAGTCTGTCTCTAAGAAAGTCTCTCCAGAGGAAGCTATTGAAATGAAATTGCTGGAAAAAGACAAAGAAGGAGTTGTGAACTCGCAGCTGCAGTGGCAGCTTAATCTTTTAGCTCACGTGGAATCTCTACAAGATGAAGTTATACATAGAATGGATTTCATTGAGAAGGAGCTAGACGGTAGGTAACATTTTTCTGTTTCAAAAATTAACTGTATTTAACAGAGATACCAGTTCAAAACACGTTAACTTGAATTTTACTTCTGCAGACCTACAAAGAGATGAAAGCTGCTTTTTCATATTTACTGCATTTACTAATAGAAACTGGATTTGTTGTTGATGTTGGGGGTGGTGGTGGATTTTAAGATAGATCAAATTAAAGCTAAGCAGAATTTTATCAAAAATGTTCTGGTTAGATCACCTCTAAATACTTATATCGGATATGTAGTGGAATATCTTCCATGTCTTTTTGCTTTCAGGTTTTGTCATTCTCCATAGCTCTTCTGTGTATCTGAACTTCCCTGTTCTTCAGGGGCTTGTTGGCTCTATTAGCCTACTCTAGGTGGCCTCTTCAGTGTACAAGGTGCTTACCTCTTCCTGTCACTTCCAAATTCTATACCTAAGTGTCTCCTGAAATTTTTTTTTCCTAGTAATGGAGAACTTCTAAACCCTTTGTGTTACATTAAAGAATCCAGGATAGTTCTTTTTCTTGACACCTTGAAGTTTGACCATTGGTTGTATAGTGGTTACAGCAGCAGCTTTTCTTGCAAGGGTGTTGGGAATCTAACCTTTGCCAAAGGAAGAGCCCTCT
The DNA here is from genome assembly GCF_015220075.1 of Falco rusticolus. NCBI lineage: Eukaryota > Metazoa > Chordata > Aves > Falconiformes > Falconidae > Falco > Falco rusticolus. The sequence goes on along the minus strand of NC_051196.1, from coordinate 37,831,509 downwards.
TTGTATTCAGTAGGGTACTGAAGAGTTGAACAGCTAAAGGAGTATTTCAGGTAATGAAGGCTAATCAGGCCTGTAATCATAGTGCCTATTTCATGAATGAAGAAGCCCTGGTGCACAAAAGTCAGGCTATTTCTATCTGCTGCTGAGCTGGAAGGCCACTCAGAACATTGCTACTCTGATCAGGATTTTTCTTACTTCAAGGCTGGATCTGTTAGTAGTTGGATAATACCCAGTTCTTGGGCAGATACAGCCCTTAGGTTAAACTAGCCTATTGATCTAGTTACTGGCAGTGGCCACTGCTGCTTCTCTTGGCAGATGTATTCTGTCTTCAAGGTTTCGGTCTCCTTCCTCGATACTGTCCTGTCCCCTGAACTCATAGTTCAATCTGACCACCTTTCTGGTGGTTGTATTACGTTGTTGCCTGACTTGTTTTTCGGTCAGTAGTATTTCTGGTTGTTCTTTCCCGCTGAGAAGCTTTAGAGCAAGAATTATTTTTCTTTGTGCAGTAATCTGCTGTTCGTGCTTTTGGATTTTATCCCCATTTTCTGCTACCCAACTTTTTTTCTTGGCCAATTGTATTCTGTATTAATGGCAGACTTCTTTCATTAGCTTAGTCCTATCCTTGTAGAATCTTCAGTTGCATCTATTACTAATCTTAAAGGTATTTTGATTGTATAAGCTTCCTGTACTACAGTGTTAATGTGCTGGGATTGATATAGATCAGAGGAAGTTTAGTACCAGATTTCACAATAGTTCTGAGTTTTCCTCCCCTGCTTTCTCCTAGGAACATAAGGCTGGTTTTCTCTTATCCCTCAATGTGAATTATTGTCATGTGTCAAAAGCTTTTTGCAAAGATTGGTGTGAGTAGCCTCATTTTCTGACTTCTCAAATACCATGTATTAAAAACATTGCCCACCGCGCTCTCAACATTCACAAAAGATTGTGACTTAAGGTGATCTTATTTGCTGAGAACTGGAATAGTGACAGTTTTGTTTTTCTTTGCAGTTTTGGAGAGTTGGCTGGATTATACAGGAGAGCTGGAACCACCAGAACCACTAGCTAGACTCCCACAACTCAAACATTGTATAAAGCAGCTTATAACGGACCTAGGCAAAGTGCAACAGATTGCACTTTGCTGCTCAACATGAGACTAGAGAAAGTTGGAGACTGTTGCTGAGTGCAAAGTTGGAGCGTCTGATTTGAACAGTTCTGTATATTTGAATGAAATTAGCATGCTGGTTGCATGTGATACAGATTGACTTCAGGGATTTGTGAAGAAGTGCTGTTCAAAGAACAGCAAAAAGGTTATTTCGGGTTTATTAGGCAATTATAATGATACAGAAGAGGTCATACTGTTGTCTTCAGAGGCTGGGTGTTGGTTGATAAATTATACTTAAATTTTCACTCCTTACAAGTTGTTCATTGAAACAGTAGACTTTTTCATTATTAAATTGATTAAAAGTTGTGCCACTGAAGAACAGAGTTCTAAGAGCCAAAAATGTTTCATTGACAGAGGTTGTAAATAACTTTGCATAGTTTAGGTGACTTGTGTCATGTTTTATTCCTTCTGGTTTATGCATAATAGCACACAGTATTTAATCATTAGGGAATGTTATAACAGTTTTCAGACTTAGTAAGTATGAATGTCCAGCTCTTAACTATAAAGTGTTATGTGGAGGTTTGCAAGTAACAGTGGCCTAAACCCCACTTCTATTACGTTAAATAGCGTAGCAGAAGGTCGTGGGTGGATTGGACTTACTTTCAGGATACATGATTGTTTTTCCTATTTATCCAGTCACTATCACATGACTTGGTACTGGGGAAACCCATTAACGTTGTGTTTCTGTGCATTCTCGAGCTCTTAAACATGGCCATACTGTGCCTCCTGAAGCAGTGCTAGTGGGGACACCCTTGTTGTGGCAGTATGAAATACTGCCGTGGAAAGACTGGAGATGCAATCAGAGTTCCAGACTTAAACAAGGTCTGTAATGGATGTTGTGTAGTTTTCTACCCATTTGTTAATAATTGCCATTCCGGTTATATTTTGAAATGTAGACTTTTTTCGATACTCTGAACGTGTTCATTGTAAAGACTTACTATGAATGTGTGGTTTTGGGAATCAGTTTATTTTATATTTGTGTAAATAAAGGCTCAAGGTCTATGCATGAGGTACTGTCCTCCCAGACAGTGAGTGGGTTATTATCTTAAATAGTGTATGTTCACAAAGTCCCCTTTTATACCCAAGTTTCAATTTTCTGGTTTGTATTACTTTGTGAGAGCGAGGTGATTATGCTGCTTATGTTCAAGTCACATTATACAGTACCTTTTTTGAAACGGTGGTGTATTGTGTTTGAGACGTTCTAAGTCTTTCAGCTGCAGATCATAGCTCTATAAATAATGGCTGTGACTTTAGTTTTCCTTCCCAAATGTTGCTGAATTAAAAGTTCACTGGGGAAAATGGCAAGCTGTTTTTGCAGTGAGAGGGTGTCCTTAAAAAGCTGGATTTGTTACCTTGGTTTTATTTTGTGTGTTGGTACCACCAAAGGGTAAAATTTAAGCACAGGCCCATAACTGTACAAATCACTAATTTTGAATATGAATGTTTGTATACAACAAAGAATAATTGTAAACTTGAAATATCCAAAATTATTGTAGGAGTTAACAGTATCTACACAGTGAGTATTTTATTTCCCTCAGAAAACAAAATAACCAGGCTGTTCTAGGTAGTAGCTAAGGCTTTTGTGCTAAGACTCATTTCAGGGAATAATTTGTCTCTGTTTTATAGTACTAGTTGCTATATAGTGAATACAGCATATGTACAGCAGAAAAATAAACTTATTTTTCTGTAACACAATTGGAATAAAGCTTACATGATATTTAAGAATCACTTTGCTCTCTGAAGGTGAGACCAGTGCTGATACCTTGTCTCATACCTGTTAATAATGACAGCTGAATTCATGTATGCCCCAGACAACTGAAGGTTTTGGGGTTTGTTAGTTGATCAACCAGAAACATGTTCCATGCTTGAAATCTGTAAAGTTAGCACTCTGACCAGGTATCTCTCAAAGAACATAGCTATGTTGCTAACAAGTCAGCTGTGCTTACAGTTCGAGGGGGTGAAAGCAGTTAAATTCCTGAGTACTTTTCACTCCAGAATAGAACTTCTCCTTCTCAAGCAGTTGCTTTTTGTGTGTTGGTTTTATGTTTTTACTTTGCCAGTTTATTTTTGCTCAGGGTGGTACTTAAGATTTGGAAGAAAGCTTGGTTCTGGTGGGTGAATCAAATGGCAAATACTGGAAATTTGTTTTCCTTTAGTAGAGCTAGGGAAGCCCTTGCAGTAAAAGACTGAAAATATTTATTAAAAATAGAGTACCATTTCTCATGTTCAGGAAATATTCTTTGTTGTGCTCTGTCTGGATTAATTTTTTTCCCCCCAGTTTTGCAAGTTTCCACATAGTTATTTCTTAGTCTGGACCAACTGTTTGGTCTGGCAGGTCACTTTTTTTATTTCTTTAAATCACTGGTAAGTGAATGCAAAGTGGAGCCTTGATGAAATGAACAAACGTTGCACTGCAAATACTTAAATATATTTGTCCTTGTTTATGCACTATTAGATCTGAGGGCGCTGTATATAGATATTTTTTTTTTTGCTTTGGAGCAATATTTGCAAAACTTGAAAACTTCTGTATCTTGGTGTTTGGAATAAATAAATAGGTTTTTGTTGGTTAAGTCTTAGTAAAGTCTTTGTTTCAATCCATGATTATTAAATAAAATAATTTTGGGCATTTTTCTTCACATACCATTGAAATGCGGGTACTGTATTTGACAGGAGTATAGATCTTAACTGTTCATAAAGTATGGAAATGATTGTTTTCCAGATCTGTCTGACATAAATATTCTTAATAGGTAAACTGTTACTATTGGTTTATGTTGGGTGTTTGTGAGGAGCTTCTATGTTTTATTCCCAAATCCTAATATATGTAATATATTAAGATGTAATATAAGTAATGTGACTCTAATTTTTGTTCCTATTTCGGCAGCTAGCCTACCAGGGCTGCTGTTGAGTGCTTGGCAGCATTGGTGAGAGAGGGGCAGCTGTCTTATCCCTCTGATTCATTTCACAAAGGATGAGTGCTGTGGGTATGCAGCTGCTCTAACCAGAACAGCATAGCACTGTAGCATCTGGAAGTGTGTGTATGAGACTTGTGCTGGGGAGACAGGTGTGAAGCCAGGATGCTCATTCCAAGAGTACACAGATCTGAAGGCACAGCACCCCAGAACGATTCCTGAGACCAGGTGAATTAGGACAGGTGCTGTCAGCTGTACAGTGCAAATGTCATAGAGAAAAAATACATAATTTCTATACAGTTTTCAGGTGGAAATGTGTTTTGCCCATATGCCCTTGCAGGGGGCTAGCAGTTGAATTTCAGGTAGGTTAGGTAGCGAGGGTGGAACTGGAAGGGAGCAACAATGGATGCTGTGCCTGTGCTGTTCTGAAAGCTGCCAGTGTGCTTCTGGGCATCAGCAGCAAGCTCGGTGTAGAAGCTGCATGCTTGCTGCATGAGGAGGTGCTGCTTTAGCATTAGTGCGAAGGAATGTGCTTTTCACGTCCTTGAACAATCTATACAGAGAGAATGCATAGGCACGAGAAGGGGAGGAGCTAGTAGGTGCTGGAGAGGGAAGTGTACCTGGCACAGGGTGTGCATGAAGGCAAGGGCAGGTATTGTGTGCCTTCAGATGCACTTCAGGTTCCATCTCTTCCCCTCTGTTTCCCCAGTAGGAGGAAAAGAAGTGTGTTCCCTTGTCGTAGCAAACTGGCCCTTCCTAATTTTGTTTCTAAAACAAGATTCCTGTAAAACTCCTGGATTTTTAAGGCTAGAGTGCTCATCACTGCTAGAGCCTGGCTTGTGAAGCCTGGAGAAACTTTTGCCACTGACAGCAGATCCAGGCATGCATTTCATGGTTCGATCAAGTTGTGTAGGTCTTTGCTGATCACTTTACTTACACATCAAAATCAGTTTTGAAAGTGTCACCTGAATTTGAAATAATTCAATGAAATGCGTGCTGTGGCTAGCCATGTTTCTGGGATTGTGTCCCTCTGAGTTTTGGGGGTTTTTGTTTTGTTTTTCTTTTTACTTTATATTAAGGTTGTTGTAAGGGCAGACTCTCATCAGGAGGCAGTTGCCAAGTCATCTGGCAACCTTCATGTGGTAGATTCACCTTGAAGTTCCTCAGCCTAAGAAATCTGACAAAACCATTTTAATATTCTTGCTGTTATTTGACTATATTTTGTCTCTTCTAATTACATAATCTACTGTTGATAACATTCCAGGCTGTGGGTCTTGGTCATACTCACTTTTGATGCTAGAGTAGCAGCTTCCTGCTGCAGCACTGGCATTTCATCAGATTGCAAAAGAGTTTGTGACTGATACTGATCTGTTTTTTTCCAGTGGTGTTGTTGAGCACCTTAAGCTATTACAGTTTATTTAGAAGGGTATTTTACATCTTCCTACTAATCCTTCAGTGTTTGCATAGCAACTCTCTTGTGAAGGAAAAAAACTACATAGTGCTCTTGTCAGGTTAATACCTGCCACAGCTAATCCAAAAAAAGTCCATGTTAAAATAGGCAAATAATTAAAAATAGAAAATGCCATGTTTTTTTCCTATTAGAATATATATTCAGACAGTAAAACTGAGAACAACAACAAAAAAAAGCTGGAATTCATAATGTTCTGCCTGCAGGGTGTTTCTGCTGGTGGTGCTTGTGTGCCATTAAGGTGTTTGGTCAGTAAAAGCTGAATGAGGCCAAAAAGTCTTGTTGGTTAACACTCTACACAAAGTTATTAAGGACTTTTAGGAATGTTGGGTGCATTGGGCTCGGGAGGAGGAGAGGGGGAGTTGTGTGCACCTCCTTGAGCTTTCAGACTGATGGTTTTGAGTTAACGCAGATTGAGTACACACGCTGTTGCAAGGGGACACCAAGGGAAGAACCTGCTCATGAAGTGGTGGGCTTCCATACCCTCGTGTGTCAGTCGGAGTAAAGGTTTGCTGAAAGCCGTACTGAATCTGGGCTCTGGAAATAGCTGTGTCCTCTGAATACACATCCAAAGCTATTGCAGATACTCTGGCTATTTTGCAGCTTCTCCAAATACCTTCAGAAGTCCCTTTGATCCCAGCAAATGCTTGGTGGCTGCTCTTGTGCAAGAGATGCTTGGGCAGTTTGGTTTCAGGTGTGTGAAAGGGCAGAGCATAGGCTTATGTGGCAAGGTTGCATATCTGGATGTCACTAAGTACTTGTCACCAGCTTCCTCTGAAGCGACAAAGCTCTTGGAGGAAGTCAGTGCTGTCCACAGTATGGCTGATCTGGCCCAAGTGGCCGCAGCTCTTGACAAGCTGAGTGTGCTGTCAACACACAGCAGAGAGCGCCTGAGGAGCTCCTCTTCCCACAGGTATCCTGGGCACTCAGAACACCTCTGGTGAGCGCAGGCATCAGCCCTGGTCCTACTGGGTCTCCATGGCCACCCACCCTTGGGTGGCTGTGGCAGCTGGCAGGTCCTCTGCTGTACTGGCACTGCTAGATCTCATCAGGGTTTGTTCTGTCCCTTCACAGCCTTAAGTGTCCCAGTCCTGTGCTGGCGGGGGAGCAGCCCTGCAGCCCCTGCCTCTCTGCCCTCCCCTGTCTGGTATGAGAGCTGCTGCAGGGAGGGCATGGCAAGACCTGCTCTCTGCCTCTTTTGGCCATTAAAGACCTTGTTTGGCATCTGACTTTGTGCCTGTGATGTTAACTGGGGCCACAGTGTTTTTAACAGTGGGAAGCAGGGAGTGGGGTTGGCAGCACTCGGAGCTAGGCGCCCTGCAATTCCCCCCAGCAGCAGCCTCTGCTGCCTGGGGTGCCAGCACCCTGCTGTTCCAGGGACGTGCAAAGATGTTTTCCAGGATGAGTGAAGTGTGCCCAGAAAAAGGAGCTATTGGGGCTGGGAAGGAGGAGGGCTTGGCGGTGGGTGGCACTGGGGAAGAATTTCCATCTAGCTATTTCCTGTCTTGCCAGTCACCAGGATACAAGTATCAGAGCAGTGGTTTCTTGACTGCAGCTGCCTCCAGTCTGAGGTACAACCATCACTGGGCTATAAAACCAGGCAACACATCTGGGGTGGAGGTAGAAGAAGGAGGCCCAAGAGTTGGCTTTCATTCACACAACATAGATTAATGGGAAAAATAAAGGAAGCAAAACCCTCTGAGCTGCCTCAGGAGTGACAGCAGTGGGCTCGGCTGGCTCTAGAGCAAGGTCAAGGATGAAGGATAAATCCTGACCTGTGTCCTGTGCTGAAAAGATGTCTAGGCTCAGGGCTGATGGCTGAGCAGGTGTGTGAAGCTCTGGGCTGCTGTGTGGAGGGAAGTGAGGAAGTGACGGTGGGTTTGCAAGAGCAAGTGTGTCAGAGGTGAAAATGAAGAGAAAATTTGAGCATGTCAGAGGCAGGAAACCTGCAGATTAGGGGGGGGTCCTGCTACACCAGCCTCTGGGTGCACGCAAAGGAAGGAAGGGATGTTGCCAAGCAGCGAAATTGCTTCTGCACTGGTTCTCACTGCAGAGGGAAGCATTGTGTGCTGGCTGATAAGGGGCTATTGAAAGCAGTGGCTCGGGCACGTTGCTGTTCTGAGGCATTTCTGCTGATTTTAGGGCCCCCTCTGGCTGAGAGGTGTATCTTAGATTGGGATTGGGCATGAGTATTTGCATTCTGCCTTTTCGGATCACCTAGTCGTGGCATGGACCCATTTCTTTCCCCGCTTCAGTTAGAACAGCAGTTGTGATCTTAAAGACTTTTAACCCTCTGTGGCTCATTTATTTGCCCTAAGCTCACTGACTGAGGACCAGGCCTGACCCACAGCCATCAGCTCACCCCAGGCTGGGAAAGCTGGCAGCAGGAGAAAAAACCCCCAGGCATGAGGCTTCGGTGAGTGGAAACCTGCCTGGCAGTTGCAGCTTGCAGTTCATGATTTACTCACAAACCCTCAACTGTGAATGACGTGCTCTTTAATTAAGATATTACAAATGGTTACTGCTGCATGTCCAGCAGGATCCTGTTTTATTGACCTCAAATCCTATAAAATACATGTGCTTGAAGATCTAAAAATCAGCTACTTCGGGTGCAGTAAGAGGGTGGTTTCCTCCTGGCTGCTGCAGAGGGGTGAGTTATGGGTGCGTGAGAGCAGGAGGGTCTGTGACTGCTACTCACAGGCCCTTGTCCTGCACAGACACACTGCTCCAAGAAAGTTTGTGCATGGACTTAAGGTGTGTGACAGGGTCAGGCTGTCTTCTCACCTGGGCCAGGCTTTGGCTTGTTGCCATTTGCATCCTATTTCCCCGCTGCTGTGGGAACGCAGACGCAGCAGGGCTCCATTGCAGCCCATGGGGCAGGCAGTGCTCCTATGCGCAGCCTCTGCCATCTTCTCCCGTGGGTGTGGGGTGATGCTCAGGGTGCTCAAAGATTGCTTCCCAGAAAGTCTGGCTCTGGAGAGGACAAGCCCTTGGGCAGCCCCTTCTTCCAGCATCAGCAGTTGCTCCTCTGCACCTTGATCTCAGCTGTCCTGTGTCCTGGTCACTGGCCCCGGGTGCCTGGCTCCCACAGCATCCACAAGTGTTTGTGGCTGTAACGAGGGCAGGTGTCTGCCGAGGGGCTGTGGCTGAGCAGGGCCCTGCCCTTAGCTATTCTTTCCTTTCCCTGCAAGGCCCTGTCTCTGTCACCAGGAGGTAAGAGCTGATGGCTTCCCTCAGGCCCAGGCTGATGGGAGAGTCCTCCTCCAGTGGGGCTGTGGCCTCTGAGAACAGGAGGGAGCTGTGTGAGGGTGGACAAAGTGGTCAGCAGGCAGCCCCCAGACCCAGTGGCTGGCAGGGGTCGTGGATAGAGCCCAGCCCCTTCCCTGACTGTCTCTACCTGTCAATCTTGTCCCAGTTGAGTGATGGCTTCTTCACGACAGCAGGCATGGCAGGGACCGGGGCTGCCCTTGCCCCTTCCATAGAGCAGGGCTCCCTGAGGGCACAGCACAGCCCCTCTCCAAACTCTGGGCAGGGAGGTGGCAGTGTCAGCAGGGTTCCCCCCTGCCCTGTGCCCCAGCCCTGGGGGCACCTGGGCAGATGGGGAGTGGCTGCCACCTTTCCCCCCTCCCTCCCTGTAAGGCGCAGTGTATTCCCCCCCACTGCCCCACCCCAGCTGAGGGTGCTGGGGAGTGGTAAGGTGTTACCAGAGTAGTGGTCCACCAGGTCGTGCAGGCTGGGGAAGGTGAGTCCAGGTGAGATGTAGACCCAGCCATTCTCCAGGCGGTGGATGCGGTAGTGTGTCACTGAGTCCCAGGAGGCGCGCTCACTGCGGCGCACGGACAGTGAGTAGCAGCCTGCCAGGGCACGGGGCAAGAGGCACATAGCTGGGCTGCAGTGGATACCCACCCTGCTTGGCCCCACTGCCTGCACTCTCCCACCATGGGGGTCTTATCGCCCCACTGGGGTGACTGGCAACATCCTTTTCCTCATGGGGCTGTGCAGCTGTGACCATCCCTGTGCCAGCCCCACACCATGAGCACCTCCAGGATGTGGGTGTGCTGGGACATGGGGTGACCTGGGTAGCTGCTGCCATGTCCCAGGCACCCTCACATTGGGGTACTGTGGCTCTGTGCCCAAGCCTCCACTTCTTGGTGTCGTGCAGGGGTGGCCTAGCCCTGTGGCCCCCTCATTGCCCAGGCAGCTGCAGGGCCATGCAGCGCCATGCCAGTGCATCAGCCACATGCACTGGGGCACCCGGTGGGATCTCCCCATGGAGTTCCCTCAGCATCTTCTTGTGCTGGGGCCCCATTTCACTTCAGAGGCTGAGCCTTTTCACTTCTCTGTTTAACCAAAAGCTGCAGGAAGCCTGCTGGTGGTTTTCTCTTCTGAGGCCCCCGTGGCAGAGACTCAGCACGAAGTGTGTGGAGCAGAGGTACCAAGAAACCTCTGTGTGGGGTAAGCCATTGCCACCAGGTGTGAGCAATGGAGCATCAGCCCCACTGGGGCCCTCAGCATGCCAGTGGGGATGGCTGGGAGGGGGTATAGGAGGTGGGGCAGGACCTGAGGGCTCTCACCTTGCCTGGTCTGGCTCTCTCGTATCAGGAAGGACCCGCTGCGGTTGCCCGGCTGGAGCAGCAGCTCCTCTGCCTTCTGCCGGCTGATGCCCTCGTACAGCCACCTGCGCAGACAGCAGGCACTGGCATAGCCTCTCCTGGCTGTGCAGAGACACCCAGCAGTGCCCCAGGGCCTGTCCTGCCCCACCTGGGGCAGAGAGTGCAGCTTGCGGTGTGGCAGTGCACAGTTGCTGTGCTGCCTCCCCAAGCCCCAGCACTGCTCCACAGCCCAGGGAGAGAAACGGGGCACGCTGTGCTGGCACAGGGGCCAGGGTTTGTCCTTGGAGTTGGCCAGGCTCTCTGTGGTAGGGCCGTGTCCTCTGGGGCTGATCCTGGGACAGACCCTTCCCATCACTTACCTGTACCTGATCTTGGCCACGCAGCTGCTGGGGATGTGGCACTCCTTGCCAGACACCTCGGACACCACCAGCCACCACTCCCCATCCCTGCAGGTAAGGGGGATGAGCCATTCTGAAGGGCTGAGGCTGTCGGGCACAGGGAGGGGATCCCTAGGATGGGTGCTGCCATCATGGCATTGTGAACTGTGCCCTGGCTGGGAGCACCCACTCAGTGTGGGGACTTACTCAGAGAGGATGCGGAGCAACTCCCCCATCCGCAGGACGGTGGCCACCCCTGCGCCGGAGGGGAAGTCACAGAGGGCCAAGGCCAGGAAGCTGCTGGAGGCTGCTGGAAAGGTGAGGGGACTCAGAGCTCCCCCAGCCCCAGCTTGGACAAGGAGGACTGAGCACACTGGGGGTTGCTGGCCCAGCTGCCATCTGCCATGTGCTTACCTGCCTGTGTGGGCAGTGGGGGCTGCGTAGTGTCAGCAGCTGCTGGTGGGATGCTGAGTGGCCTCTCCCGGCTGGCCAGGCTCCCCATCCCCTGGCTTCAGCACATGCCCGTAGCCCCTGGCCTTAGCTACTGTTGGCTGGGAGAGGAGAGGTTTAAGCCTGGCACCAGCAACACCATGGGTACTGGGCAGAGGAGTGGACAAGCTGGGAGCCCTCCACGGGACAGGGCATCACATCCCCACGGTGGGCAGCACCTGGCCATGCTCACCCTCTTAGTGCTGCTGTCCTACACAAGCCCAGCATCCCCAGGTATGTGGGGTGCCCTGTCCCAATGCCCCAAGCTCTCAGTCCCCGTGGGGAGCTCAGCAGCTGTAGGGACACCCCTCTGCCCGTTTCAGTTCCTCAGCCACAGAGAGGTGCAGCCGAAGCTGTGTGTGACCCAGACCTGCCCTGAGCTGAGCCCGCCTGCCCCAGACGCACTCCTGTCCTCAGTGGGGCTGGGGGGCAAACCCTGCTTACCTGCCTCTGGCTGCTGTCACCATTGTGCTGGAGCCATCAGGGCTGGGCTCTGCTTGTCCAGTGCAGTGGGTCTTCAGGGCACCCAGGGTGCAGGGGGTCCTGCCAGCACAGTGGGTCTCTCTTCTGCAGGGCAGCCCTCACCCTTGCAAGCTCTGCTTGGCTCACCCTTGTCCCTCTGCTCTAGGGCTGGGTGCTTTCAGGTACTGGAGCCAGGGCTGCTCCGGGCCGCGCTGCTGGCGAGGGGTGTGAGGTGCCGGACTGGGGCTGCTGCTGTTTCCTGCGCCTTGCGCATGCACCGTGTGCAGCGTTTTCCTTTTTTCATTCAGCCAACAGGTTGCTCAGCTGTGCCCCTCGTGGGCCCTCGGTACTGGGCGCAAGCTTGGCCTAAGAACATCGCTGAGGGTGCTCAAGGCACTGTGGTTGTCACATGGGATCTGGGAGTGGGTGGCACATGGGAGTGTGAGCCAAGGCAGCCTCGGGACAGGAAGGCTGAGGCTGGACAAGTGCTGTCCTTGGCCAGGACGAACCACTGGGGCTCCCAGGGAGCCTCCTCCCCTGGGCTGCTTGCTGCAGCACCAGGGCCACGTGGTGCCCTGGGGATTCTGTGAGGTACTGTGTGTCGCTTGGAGGGTGGGGTGCTGTGCAGCTCTGTGTCTGTGCCCCCCCCCAGCTCAGTGCTGCTCAGCTCCCAGCACTGCTAGCCTCTGGCTGGGTTCTGTGGGAGCAGCCCCAGCTTCACCCCTGTCCCATCCTTGGTCCCAGCTCCCACCCACTCACATACCAGCAGCTGCCGCCTCCATGTTGGAACAATTTCCCAAGTGCCTGTGGGTGACAGGTCATTTTTCAAAGCAAATGGGGTATGGCTGAGCCAGCACACCCCTGCCACCAGCTGCTACCAAGGCCAGGACCTTCTGATGCAGGGCCCCTGCCCGCCTCCATGGCCAGGACAGTCCTTGGGATTTGCTCTGGGCAGTGTCTGTGCTGCCCGGCAGGGTGGGACTGGCCATGCTGTGCTGGCTTTCATGGTCCGGCTGCGTAGCACTGTCCCCCTGTGCCTCCTGTGGTGCCCCTGCTGTGGGGCTGGCTGCTCAGCAGCCTCCTGTCGCTGCCACACCACCACAGCTCAACATCCTGCTGCTATTTATTGCTGTGCCCCTGAAAGTTTGTGGTCAACTGTAAACCACTGTGACGGTGTGAAATGCAGGCGAAAAGCGCTGCCCGCTGGGGCCTTGTGTGGCTGTTCGGTTGGGGGCTGCCCGCCCTAAGCCCCATCCGAGCTCAGACGTGGCTGGCTTGCAAGGGGTTGCTTGCGTCTGGGAGAAGATCCGCTTGCTGCTGGAACTGGTGGTGAAGACCCACTGGGGTCCCCGAGGATGGAGGTGGGGACGACCCTTGGTGGGCCGTGACCTGTGCCAAATGTGGCTCAGCACCCCAGCCCAGCTCTGTGCTGCCCAGCACCTTCTCCAGTTAGTGCTGGTGAATAAAATGGGCCCCCCTGTCACCCCCTCCCCAGCTTGGGCAGTGGGACTGGGCAAAGGGCCATTATCTGAACACATGGGTGGGAATGGAGCATGCAGGGCTGGCAGGAGCGTTAACCATGGGCTTCTCTGGCCATGGGATGCACCGAGGAGCAGCAGCCAGCCCTGCAGATTGTTTCAGGAGTCAAGATCAAATAATAGACATTTGGCTGCAGGGGGGCAGGGGAAGGAGCCCCCGAGGTCCTCAGGCCTGCTTCTTCCTCAGTTCATGTCTGCCACCAGCTGTGCCAGCTTGGCTGGGGCTCCAGCTTGAAAACCTCCAAGGACACAGAGCCGGCTCCAAAACTCATCCCACAGCTGAGCTGCACCACCCTCCTAGATTAAAACCAGGGAAAAACCCCACCCTTGGTTCTGAGCCTCCCAGACCAAAATTTTTGGCTGTTACTCCTCACAGCAGCATCTGGCACCACCAAGAGAGTTTGACTCCACCACCTCTTGCCAAGGAGCGTATCCAGTTGTTGCGTGTGCAGCCTGCTCCAGCCTGCGCAGGGAGGGGCTGCGTGGGGCCAAGGGGTCGGGGCCTGCACAGCGAAGCTGTCTTTGTGCAAGGACCATGGTTTTCTGCATAATGTACAGCACCTGCCAGCACAGGAGGCACTGCAGCCCAGCAGCCGCCTGGCAGAAACCTCAGCTCATGGCTGTGAGAAGTGCTTTCCTGCCAGTGACCCCAGAGAAACCTTCAGCAGCTGAGCTCAGGGGGACTTGGCCGGTTCGGCCAAAGAAAAGGATGCACGCTTTTACAGCCCGAAGATTTGAGCTCTTGGGCTGGGCATGCAATTGAATGAGCTTGTCCCAAGGTTTTGACTAACTGGGAATTTGGTCCCAAGGGTGTGGGAAAGCTGGAAAGCAGCACCAGCCCCATCCACCTGCCCATCCCTTGGCTGAGCCCCCTCCCTGGGCATCCCAACTCCAGCTGGAAGAAAGAGGTCTAGAAAACACTGTTATTTTACAGGGCCCAACCCTAACCTCAGTGCTGCCTCTTGAGGAATGCTCATGCCACCCAAAGAAATGTTTTGTTCTTTATTAAACTCGTATCTCAACCTATACTTACCTTTGGGGTTTTGTGTTTTTACTAGGAAAAGCACTTGCTTATGTGAAAACAAGTTTACTTTTCCCAGTTATCCTTGGGGTAATAAAATATATGACAGACCTCTCTATAAATCTTGTCTGGCTTATCTCTGTGAACCACCATGGCAACAAAACTCTCTTCTTCATTGCCTCCCTTCCAAACTGCTAAAATCTTATCTATTTCGCTCCTTGTCCACAGGCAGCCTGTAGCTCTGAGCTCTCCTGCTTCACACCATCATGAACAGAACTCGGTAAGCTTGCAGCAACCCCTGCTGTGGTATTATTTTCTCTTAACTCATTTCATTGTCATTTTAATATTGTTTGCCTGCCTTTTGGTCTGTTGCTGTATTTTCATAAGGGAACTCAGGGAAGACTTGTTTCTCATGAGTAGTTAACTGCCATTAGAGCACAGTGCTGCATGTACATCAGCTCTTCTCTAGCGTATGTTGCATCCAGCACTTGTTTTTAACAGCAATGAACTTCATGTAGCACTTGGCAGCCAAGTGTCCTTGATAGCATCCTGTCTTCCTTAGACTGAAATGTACATTTTTGTTCACTTAATCATTTTGTTGCTTCATCACTTGCTCATTAATACAACTTGACAATTTTTCCCATTTCTCACCTTACACACAGTTTGTGATTTGTGAAAACATTTTGTCTTGCTTCCTGCCAATGACCTCCCCAAAGGTCTTCAGAAAGTTGAAGCATGAGGCTGACCAGGACTATCTGTGACCATGAGTTTAACCCCTCTCCAGCCCCAGCTAGCTTTCTGTGAAAGTGACGATGACGGACATCTGAAACTTGAGAGCAAAAGCTGGATCTGAGGAGCAGAAGATTAAGAAACAGTTGTGTTAAATGACCGGCTGCTGCACATCGTTCCACCAGCATGTGGTGCAGGGAGCAGATGTGCCAACCTGCCCCCTGCCTTTTCGTCACAACTGCCTTGTCACAGACTTTCCAGGTTAATTTTGTGTTACACCCACGAAACATGCCAGTGCAGAGCACCATCTGCCAGGGAAGGCAGCTCCCAGTGCTCTCCTTTCTTTGGAGGCAAGTGGCGATGTGCCCCCCTCCCAAGTCTCCACCCTGTCAAAGCTGAAGGTTTTTTTGCATTGCAGCTCTCCAGCAGCTTTAGACAGCCTCTTCCAGTGGATGCCTGACCACACTGCTCCCACAGGGCTGTCTCTTACAAGAGGTGGCCAGTGCTACCCCTTCCCCAGGAAAGAGTTTGCCTCCAACACTACGAGACACCAGAACTGACAAAACCAGTAGGGGCATCTGGTTGTGCCAAAAGAAACAACATGAGTACGCAGGGTAACAATGAAACTCAGTTATAGCTTTATTTAATAACTGGTACAAAGTCCCCCTCAGGTAGAGCCTCCCAGTCCCATTCCCTACCTGAAATGGAGCAGAACATGAGTGTGATCCTCAGAGGAGCTGGCTCCCAGTGAGTCAGGACTGCTCAACAGTTACAAAAGGATGTTTTGCTCATCTATTGAGGCCTGTAGTAGCCTGACCACTCTTCCCTTTTCTCCCATTAACAGCTAGACCCTGGCACGCAGCAGGCATTTGCCTCCTGCCCTTTATGATCTGGCCAGATGTAAAAAGGCAGCAGAACTGTGAATTCCACGAAGACAGTAAATATTACCTGCGCAGACTCATTCGCTGCTCACACTTCTGACCTGACTTGCATGGACAAACATGTGCCTGCTGGCTGTCATTAACATTTACCAGTATTTCCTGAGCCTCAGTTAATACCCTCTGCAGATACCCTGCCTGGGGCTGGCAGCAGTGGGAAGCAAAGCTGGCAGTGCAGATTTCTGGATATCCACCTGGTAAGAGGCACTGCTGCCTGTTTCACAACGTACTTGAGGTTAAAAGATGCACCTGTGCTACGGCAGAAGAGTGACTAGGTTTTAACTGCAGCTGGCCCTTCTGCAAGAGAGGCCAAAGGTCAGCAGAGGTGGTTTGGAAGCCAGGGCTGCTGCAGTTTAATGCCTTGTACTCGGTAATAGTGCATCTCAGTTTAGTAAGTTTACCTGTTAATTGCTTTGCCCTTTCAGGAGGCTCAGGTAAGAAATCACTCTGCTCCTTCTTAACATACATACAGAGATGAGGCCAAGACAGTATTTCTGTCCATTTGTTTTCCCCATGGCTGCCTGGCATGCCAAGAGTCCTGGGAGCACAAAGACCTTCTGATGAGTTCTGCGCTCCAGGCACAGCTCTGTCAAAGAGCATCACCTGCTCCAGCACCTGGAGTTTCAAATCATCACGGTCTTGCTTTCCCATGTCCCACAGATGCCATTCCAGCTGCACCACAAGGGTCCTTTAGCAGAAGCACAACTAGAAAGCAATTCTAAACCTCACAAAGCCACAGAAATTATATTTAAATGAAGAGGGGAGACAATGGCTGTCATCTGGATCGATATACAGCACAGACAGGAGATGGTATCAGCATGTACAGTAACGTGACTTACTAAGACTGCGGAATGTTAACGAGTTTTAAAGAGGCTCTGATGCCAGGAACATACAGAAAGGACAGTAATGCCAAGTACAGACTACTAAGGAGGTGGCAGCTCAGATGGGCATGCACAAGTTAGAACAGTTAATGCCATGTTGGGTGAAATGCTAGATTCTGAGTGGGTTCAGTGGGGGTGAGCGGAGTTGTCTGAATCCAGAAGAGGGGCTCCTGGCCTAACAGGATACTTCCATGGTTTGAGGTGCATCCTGGAGATCAATTCCTTCTGGGGTTCCAGCACTTCCTTCACCATGGTTGCTAGTATGAGACCGGCTGCGGACACTCTCACCAGAGCCCACACTAGAGGAGGAGTGAGTACGGGAGCGCATCAGCCTGGTCATACTAGCTGCTGGCACTGCAAGAAAGAACAGGCACAGGACTTAGAAAATGAGGAAGTTCCTAGGGCAAGTATCACAGTCACTCGGGTATGTGTCACTGGGTAAGCACAAAAAAAGAGCTATACCCTCAGGAAGAAAACTGACTCTTCACTGCCAAAATCAAGTCTTTGCACATCTAAAGCAGCATGTTTAAGGCCCAATTTCAAAAGGTCCAAGGTGAGCAAATTCCAGAAGGGTAACTGATCATTTGCAAGTGCAGTCACAGTAGGTGTCTGCGCAAACCAAGGCAGCTGTTGTACAGATGACCTTTTGAAGTCAGTCTCGTCACTCTAGAAAACCACAGAGCTGAAGTCATGCAACAATCAACAAAATACAAATGAAAGGTGAAAAACCATAGTGTACAATTGATCAGCCTAGCCCACAGCAGGCCAGCAGGACATGCTGAGACAAAGCAATGCACCCAAAGAATCATTCAACCCAATACACAGACGAGCCAAGGCAGATGCACAGTTGAAGGTACCTGACTCAGTGCTTAGGTGGCTGAGTTGCACATAAGGGACTGGAAACAACATGAGACAAGGAAAGGGATGAATACAGGGAAGAGCCAATTAGTTGCAGTGTGTGACTAGCAGCTGCACTGCTCCTGGGATCCCCAGCTACGTTCCCTTCCACTCCCAGCTTACACATGGTGCTGAAAGTTCCCAATATTTGTGAAAAAAAGCTGCTAGTGAGCATCTCGGGGAAACCAGGGTGACTCAAAACGTTATCAGGGCCAGATCTCTTCAACGCCTTTAGCTGGAAACCTGGTGACCCTACCCCTGCACTGTATACACCACAACTGCTGAACAGAGATGTCATTTTCCTATGGCAGGGAAAATGGGGTATACTCTGTAACTCCAGATATGCAACAGAAATTCATGTCTTTCCTTGAGTTGACAGCATCAGATTTCTGCTACAAGCCTCTTCAAGACATCACCTTCCACCTGCAGTGTCAGTACAGGCACGTCCAACAGTTTTAGCCAACGTGCAGATGGCACAAGAACAGCTGTTGAGGAACTGGCTTGTGCATTTCTAGAAATGGCGAACTGCTGATTTGCTTCTCTTGCTCTCCCTGAAAGAGCAGGTCTTGCTGGCCAAGATCAGCAAGGCCAACACAGTCTTGCTCACCACAGTTGGGAAACCCATTCTGGGATTAGCCACTAATTCTGGAAGCAGAAAATTACCCGCTGTCCTTCCCCAGTGCTGTGCATCCTACTTGCAAGAGATGTGACCCTCAAAGCGCTGCTGAAGTCCTTGCTGTGATGACAGCACTTGCTGACTTAACCAACACTGGGAACGTAAGAGACGTTAATGTTTAAATGCTCTCAGGCTGTGAGGCTGAGGGAACCTTCTCACCCTCCTCTGCAGGACCAGGCCCTTCTGGCCAGCCTTGGAGAACCCCATTGTCCTACTACATTCATGTCAACTACACACAGCTCTAAGGAAAAGCTTCTTTTTTAAGGAAAAATCCTCACACCCATGAGGTGGCAAAGAACTTCTGGCTGTGTGGAGACCACTAGGAGTGTCACAGCTGCCATGGTGGCCATGCTTAGTGGTTAACCAGCCACATGAGCAAACTCCTCCCATAATTCCAGCTTTTGAAGGTTCATCATCCACAGAAGGGAACTCCTAGCCCTGGCAGGCAAGACAGAACTGTGCCAAGGTGCCTGCAATACAGAGGTGTTTAGCGCACTGAGAAGCCCTTCTGAAGTCCCCCAGTCTCTGGAGTACAGAGGGCAGGGGAGCTGAACAGCTGTCAGTCTGACACACTCAGGAGTCAATGTCTTCTGCCTCCAAGCACAAGGAGGAAGCCATAGGGCAAGGCATGCACTCTGGGCTCCCCAGGTGTCTCAGAGGTCACCCAGCTGTTGTACCAGGTGTCTCAGAAGACACCCACCTCTGTACTGCCATTAGAGGGTTTCATTCCGAGATATTGCTTAACCCTTGCGAGAGTGTGAAAGAGACAGGTATTGTCTGAGGGGAAAGGAAAGAACTCTCATGTACCGATCACAGCCTGGGAGGCTTGTACTGCTAACTCCTTCCCCTCCAGAGAAGGTATGCACAGAAGCTTTCAGATCATTTACTGTTCTTGGGAACACACTCTTCTGGACTGGCACAAAGACAGACTTAAAAGGTTTGACCAACGCCAACAACCAAAAGGGGTCACCACTCCAGCTGCAGTGCAGATTAAACACGTTATGGAACAACGCTGGTTTGCTAAGGCTTGTTAGCACACTAGATTTTCCAGCACGATGGGTATCTTGGCAACCACATTAACTCATGGGTGGGACACGGATGCCAATGGGCTCAGATGGACCGGAAAAGCTGAGTCCCCTTCACAACAACCCTGCTCCAAACCAGAAAACTCTGTTTGCCACTTACTGTAGCCCATTCCCTGCACAAAGTACTTGAAGGCTTCAGTCAGCTTGCCAGGCTGTGGAAACAGAAAGTGTGCCTTTAGTGTGAGCAGAGCTGTACAACCCAAATGCCATGGGAAAGCCAAGAGGCATTTCTCACCTGAACCACCTGGGGCAGGCCTCCACAGTCAGCCATCTGCAACAGGAAAAAAAAGGGAGCTTGAACTGTCCTTCCCACCCCAGGAGGACAACCCCAGAACCATGCCAGCACTGCCAGCCCCACCACGGCTGATGGCACCAGGCTGCACCGCTACATGAGGCACACTCCTATCATCTTGTCTCTAAAGCCAAAGGAAGGCCTGGTTGATCTGTCTTCTGGGAACCTGTTGCTGAAGGAACCCAGCACCTTGAAGGCCACACTACCAGTTGATCTCAGGCCATACTCTAGAAGCCCAGGAGTAACCCTCCACTATCACGGCTCCTCCTGCCACTGATCCCAAACCTCTCACTTTGCACTCCTATACAGCAGCTGTCTGGTACACTGGTGGAGCCATCGGTGAGGATGGGAAGGACTGGTATAAAGCCAGAAAAGGTAATGTTGCTGGCAGAGAGCAGGGTGGAGCCCAGGCACCTCTGCTAACTCACAGCAGGTCCTCCCTGTCAGTTGAAGGTAACACAGAAGTGGCCATAAAGCAGGGATTCAGGGACCGCCTGACAAACTCTTCTCTTCCAAGTCTGGCTCCACACAGGAGAGAACACAGCCCTGAATGCCCGCAAACTTCTTAAAGCTAAATGTATGGAAGGTAAAAACCTAAGTGCAGCTAGCCTCAGCAAAAATCATGCCTCTGTGCAGGCTGGAATGATCCTGGAGCAGCACTCACCTTCAGAAGGGTAGTTTTGGTTGGGTCAAGACGTGAATTGCATTCAACCTAAAATAAAAGGAGGAAAGAGGGACATGATATCACACAGAAAACTTGAAGAGATACATGTGAAATGCAGAACAGCTGCACCAGAGGCAGTGGCTGTCTTCAGCAGTGGGAGCTTCTCTGGGACCAAGAACTGACCAAGAAAGCAGAAAGCATGTAGGAAGAGAACAATGAATAAAAGATGCAGGGAGGAAGGGCAGGTGTTCCTATCCAAAGGGACCTTGTGGTGAACAGAATGTCACTGTTCTGAGATGCAGCTGTAACTTCAAGGGAAATCATCCCCTGGTTTTGGGGATGCACAATGAACCCCTTGCAGCATCTTCTGGGCTCTAACAGCAAGACTGGGAGGGAAGGAGACTTCTGTGCAGTGCAGCACAGAGGGAGATCACTCAGTCCCCTGGCCAGCCGAGGAGGCCATGGCCACCTCTTCTCTGTAAGGCTGCTGCAAAAAGGAAACAGGTTGGGGTCCTACAGGAAATGTAATCCCAGCAGGAGAGATTATCACAAGCTGGGAACCTGTGCAGCCAGATAGGCAAGCCAAGATCCAGAAGACCCTACCCTGTTCCCCACTGTGGCTGGGAAGCAGTAAGAATCCTCAGGGATAGCATCCTAGCAAAGTCAAAACTTGCAGAATGTCTCGGACTTCCAGACTAAATAGACTGATGGAAAGGGATGAGGCCATGACCAGAAAAAGCCCTGCAGCAGTTCTCCATGCGCAGCTCCTAGGCCCAAGCTACTGCTTTACAAGACTCCTACACTCTTCCATGGTTTCTTAAGACAACCGCTTTTGTTGACAAATCCCTGGTCTCCCCACAATCATTTGCTGAAGGGAAGAAGCAACATCCACCTCAACCACACTGCACTGTGCCATGCCCCATTTATAACTGTGCTGGGAGGGAAGTGGTTTATAGGCATCTGCAGAGAACAACAGGAAGGAGATGCTTCTGAGTACTGCTTTCCTATGATGCAGTGCTTTTGCAGGGCTCTGTGTGACTCTCCACCACAGGAACTGGAGTCACACTGCTTTTTTTTTAAACCCCAGGTAGCCTCAGTACAACAGCAAGAGAACAGTCAGTCATGACTTGAACTAACTCTAGGCAGCAGCTTGGCACAGCTTGGGGAAAGACGCAAGTTCCTGAAAGGGGTCCTCTGCATCACTGTTGAGCAAGGTGCTTGGGCACAAGAACTCTTATTCGGATCCTGCCATCCTCATCTTAGAGCTGCCCTGCAGGGCCATTAAGTCTCCCAAGCCTTGGCTCTCCCACTAGTGCCTGATAGGTCTCAATAGCTGGGGGACTGGAAAAGAGCTTGTGACAAAAAGCCACTTTCTGTGACTGGGCAAGGTGAAAGCACTGTGGGGTGAGGCAGGTTTGCTAAGTGATTTGTGGGGCTAATGTCATGAGAGGAAAGAGTTCACGTATACATACCACTGCTTCCACAGCAGGTGAGTTGTCACCAACAACTAGCAAGGCAGGGCACCTGATCAAAAACCAGAAAAGAGATGTTACAGTGCATCTAAGGGATTTCTGAGAAGGTTGAGCTCTGTGAACCAAACAGCCCCGTGAAAGGTTAACAACCCTCAGCAAAATCCCTGCCACCACACCATGGCATTTTGTTGTACCAAAACATCCTCCAGGGCTTGCACACGCATCCATACTGTCCCCTGAATTCACACTCGCTTCACTTAATATGTGTACT
The DNA here is from genome assembly GCF_015220075.1 of Falco rusticolus. Classification (NCBI taxonomy): domain Eukaryota; kingdom Metazoa; phylum Chordata; class Aves; order Falconiformes; family Falconidae; genus Falco; species Falco rusticolus. The sequence continues at coordinate 37,809,568 of NC_051196.1, read as the reverse complement.
GTTGCACACATATTAAGAAATAAGCCTAGGGCTGGGAGATAAACCATCCCAGGCTGCAAAAGGCAGCATGCTCTCTGAAATGAACATCTGTTAGGAATAACCACATCCAAGAAAGTTTAATGCCTCTGAGGCTGCCTAGTGCTCAGCACTGTATTTTGGTTTGGATTTTAGAAAGAAACACAAAAGATGTTGGGGCATATATTGAAAAATGACACAGTATCAGAGCCTCTGTTGGCAAATCTGTGCCTTCATATCCATTTTTATATGTATTGTAATGCTAGAAGAACAATTAACATTCAATGTGTAAAACATGCACAGGAGATCACTGACCAATTGGCTGTGAATTTACACTACTCATTTGCAGATCAAGATAAGAAAGGGTTGACTCAAGGCTCCACTTTTTTGTGTTGACTAGATGAAAAAAATTATAGACTAGAGAGGCTGTGAGCCACAGACCTCAGAGCCAGTGGAGTACCACCTCTAAAGAGACAGAAGATCTATAATACAAGCCTACTGGCACAGAGACCCACACTTACACAAGAACTATTTTAAGGGTCTACAGATCCCTGTGAGTCACTTGAATGGACAGATAGTGCTCTGTGGGTTACAGCTGTCTGCATGACAGAGCAGCATGACTGGCTTTGCCTGGAGACCAAGCAGGGAAATCCACCTCTTTTAGGTTAGTCAAGACCTAGAGGGTTTGGCTGTGGATGCCTGAAACATTCCTGGGACTGGCAGAAGCAGAAGTGCATACAGTTTCCAAGGAGTAAAGAGCAAAGCGCAAAGCCTGGGCAGCAGTCTCTGAGCCCTGGCTCAGAAGTGCAACTTGCAACCTTCTTGTGCTTTATATGATTATATAAATTATATATTATATGATGGAGATAATTGAACTTTTTTGCTTTCTTGCTTGGAATCTGAAAATTTACTTATACTTTCTCTGTGCTACTTATCACTAGTTCTCCAGCGTCTGTCCTTTCTCAGCTGTACCCTGCACAGACTATCCCCTCCCAGATGAAAGAGTCATTGCCAAGGTGGGAAAACAGCACTGCATTCAGAATCCACTTCCATCTCTGGGAGATTTGTGCAGGTAATATTTTTCAGCAAGGTGGCGGAAGGCAGTGGCAACAACAAAAACCTGCCTCCCTCACTTTTCCATGCAAAACAACCAAACTAACAGCTCAGCAAGTACAGTGAGTGCTGGATAGATACACTTATTCCTCTGACCCTGTCTTCTGGAGAATCTCAGTGTGTTCTTAATGAAAGGCTTTCCAGACACCTCTCTGCCCCATTCTCGCTGACAGCACTGCACCACAGCCTGAGACTGACTTGGACAGTTTTCCTGATGCTTAGGCTTGTGGAGTTCTTGCTGAGTAGCAGCAACAGCTTTTCTGCTGAAAGGACTGCACAGTAAAGTAACTGAGACAGGCTGATGAAAAGCAACTTACTTGAGTGTTTTTGCAGTATTTTCATTGATGCCAAGAGCTGGTCTCTCAATTTCCAGGTCTCTACGACTGAAAGACAAAACAGAACAATTCTCCATCAAATCAGCAGAAGAAACAGGTTATCACTTCCTGTGTCATGCCACGAGCAGGAGCCCCAGCAGTCACCACGAGAAAACAGGATCCATGCTCTCATGGCAAGCTTGCTGTGTACCTAGAGATGACCTACTGAGATGTGACAGGGTCATCCAGGCATGAAGGCTGAGCTTGGCACAGGACACAGGCTTAGGACAGAGGTTCATGTGACATAATATCCAACAGAATAATACATATGGCAGCAAATCTACTGAGCAGGGAAGCTACAGGAGCAATCTAGCAGGCAAAAAGGTATCCTGTACCTGTTGTATGAGGTGAGGAACAGCTGAAGGTTATCTTGGTTAATGTCCTGCGCAATATGAAGCCTGTATGTTTGGATCAAATCTAGATTTGCCTGCAGTTCCTCCTGTACAACAGCAGAAAAATTGAAAGACAGGGAACATCATCTTTTTCACAAGTAAAGACATGATACTCATAAAAATACTGAAGCATTAAACTGCCTCCATACACGTTCATTCCCCTGTGAACAGTAACACAGATGGCACTGACTCCAGACAACAGTAGTACCTGGGCTACACAAACTGTTTATGTGACATGACTGTTACGTGCCATTCTTTGGTAATGTGACTACACTTCCACAAATGGCATTGCACATGCTGCTGCAGGAGTACAAAGTATCTTGGGATACCTCTTGAGTTAGCTCCTGAGCCTCAGTTAATGCTTACAAAGATACAAATCCCTCTGTTTTAGGAAGGTCTTCTGCTTATGTTTAATGTTAAAGCAGCAAAGCTTTATAGGTAAGCCCCAAGACTGGGACCAAAGGAAAATTTAATCCCAACACCCAGTTCTACAAAGAAACTGCTTCCAATCAGAGCTAGAGAGAGACAGAAAAGGGAATGCAAGGAAACACTACCTATAATGAAGCAGCCTGAAAGTGGGGAGAGAACAGCTTCAATGGGCCTAAGCAGGAAGAACCTACATGACTCCTTCCAGTGCTGATGTGTGATGTTGCAGGAGGGCTTTGGGTCAGGGACTGATCTGCTGCAAGTCATATATAGTGTCCATGAGGCACAGACCCTTTCAGTTGCCCAGTAAGCCTGCTGGTTGGGAGCCAGCAAATCCCAACAGAAGGCACTGCTGTATCCAAAGTTTTTAGGAGGGGCTGGTTTGCCTCTGCTGAAACTGAAGGGGAAGGCGAAGAACAGAATGCAGCAGTTCAACATCTGGACATCAATAACTCACTGTCAACTCCCAGCTGAGCTGTGCTCTACCTACAGCCCAAATGCTTCCATGCTGGCTACAAAGAACTGGCTGCCACTGGTTTCTGCAGACAGTTGCCTGGGCACCAAAAAGACAGGAATTCTAGCACTAGTGTGTGGGAAAAAGTTATAGCTCCATGTATGGTTGCACTGGCAACATTAACACCTGCTGGGTGTTACATGGTACTTACATGGCCAAAATGATGCGCCAAGACAATATCCACTATGTTGGTTGTCCAGCCTGAAAACTGAAGAGTGACCATGAATGAGAAGGAGGGAGAGTAACTGAAAAATGCAGTTTCATTACAAATTTCAAAGCACCTTCTCAGGGTAAAGAAAATAACAAAGAAACTATTCAAGCAATACAAGAAGCAAATGCCTGAAGCTTGAGATGCCATACAAGGCTCCAAAGAAGCCTATGCACACACAAGAAAGAGTTCTCCAGAAACCCGGAACCCTGGATAACTGCAAGTGGCCAGAATACCAATTTATTCAAATTAAAAGATCCATCCAACCTCAGCCAAATGAAGCCTGCAAGCATGAGTACTAAATCAGAGGAAAGCCCAGCACTCAACAGCCACTCATTTCCAAGCACTTTACCAGGCTTGCTCATTCACATACGATCACACCCACCACTGCCCCTATGATGGAGGCCATACTACACCCAGACTAAAAGTGCAGCAGGGACAGAAGTGAGATTGTACAGTTTTTGTCAGAAACCTACAAATTCCTGTACCCCATCCTTTTTCTTTTTACTCTACCCACTGTTCGTTAAGTGCTGCGGAGAGATGTGCAGGGGAAGGAGAATCTCACCTTGGATGCTGCCCAGTCAATCCAGCCCTTTGCACATGGATCAACATTAATGAGAACAAGTCCCTCCACTAGGTCTGGGTGGCTGAGCTGTGGGGAGAGAGCACAGGCATACTCAGAAGGATGATTCAGCCCACGTGCTGGTCAACAGCGTGCAGCAGCTGGAAGGCTTCTTGCAAAAGGGAAAGAGAGTGAAATGAAGACTAAGTGGGAAGCTCCTGTGCCAGGCAGCCAGTGGCCTTTTCAGAGCTTTGCTTAAAGCTTGCTCCCAGCCACACCTTACTTGATTCAGTTATTGGCACTGAGGGACTGACTACTCACACAGCACCTGCAGCCTGCACAGACCTCAGCAGTGCCTTCTGGTGACCTATGCATCTGGCGCAGCTGCAGAACCAGATCAGGATCCTGTGTATTACAGGGCTGTAAGCAGTGCTCTCCAAGCTGGCACCTCTGGGAAGGACCTGGGCAAACTCCTGTGCCTGGAACACACCTCCTTCCACTCCTCAAAGAAGAGGCAGTCTCCCAGCGGAGATGTGGCAAAATGTCAGGATTTGACAAATGGCACAGGAGTTGGTGCTCAGGCCCTGTAAGCATGGCAGCCTGAGCAGAAAGGCCTGAGCTGCAGGGGCACTTGGCTCAATGCAGCGCACCCCTGCTACGCCCCCCAGCCCACAGGCACCCCTTCCCCTGCTCCAGCCCGGCATCCCCAGCACCCTGCAGTTTACCTTAGGCTCTGTGTGTGTGGAGCATGGGTACAAAATACTTTGAGAACCACTTGCAAACACAAACCTAGCCATCTAACACAACCAGAGAACCTTGAGCTCTAGGCTTGCTCCAAGGCTGAAATTTTACATTTGATCTGCTCCATTGTACAGATCAGCACTGGTTAAGTAGAAGGAAACAACTCTGCCCTCAGCAGGAAACTGTCTGCAATCCAGGTAGCATGGCAAGGGCTTTCTGGCACTTCACTGAGCTGAGGACAAAGGCTTACTTGCATGACCTTCTCTTTAGCAAGACTGAAAACTACACAAGGTACAAAAGGCAAGAACAGAGCAAACACCAGTGCCTCACTCTGCCCCAGGCTCAACCCTGACTTGAGGAAATGGGAAGGAGAGAACTTTTTGCAGGAAGGGCAGCTGCACGGTGAAGTGGCTCTAAGGAGCAATAATGCCCTAAATCATTGGCAGCTCTCTGTGCTCAACAACTTCAAGTGAACTTTACTGAGAATGTGAGATTTCTGTTATTTTTTTTTAACACTACCTCTGAAAGATTCAGGCAAATTCCTGGGCTGCTGAACTATGTCCACCGATTTCACACGCTTATAAACACTCCACTAGAGAGAAATGAACAAGTAAGTAACAAGGTAAAACTAGCATTCTCTCGTCAAAGGGTGGCATGCAAAATCTTCCTTCCAACAAAAAAGGACATTCTTATCAGCACTGGTTTACAGCACATCACCAAATCAATTGTTTGGTGTCACAAACACTGGAAGCACCATACAGTAACACAGCCAGTCTTTGTGAAAACACGAGGCTGGATATTCCTAGCAGCGAGGATGGGCTCTGCTGACTCAAAGATATCACATTACAATCCTTCCATGTCTGGCACAGCTTCAGAGTAACCTTGGCCGCTCCAGTTCAACCATTTGGATGTGAAGTAGCTCTCACATGCCTCCCTGCAGGCCTACTGTATTTACTGACTGCTACTTTGCCCATGCCACGCAAATGGTCTGTTTGATCAGTGGAAGACCACAGCTCATATAAATCACAAGGAAATGAAGAGATACTTACTGCACACCTGCTGAGGACATAAGCACCAGCTCCCAGTCCAATCCCAATGAAGCTTTTCAGGCTGAAATACAGGCATTTCACAATCAGCAAGGCTAACTTAAGCTCACAGCCAAAGCATCCCTAGAGGCAAAGCATTTCCCCTTTCTGCATCCAGCTGTTCACTTATGGTTCATTTTCAAAATGATCCAGCAATGATGCAGCAGCCATAAATTGACTCATGTGGCAGACTGTTCACATCATAAGAACCAGACAGGGTTACTCAGGTTAGGAGATGCTCAGGCCTCTTGGGATAATTTAGTGAGCATATCAGATGTTGCAAGCAGAGATAGAAGTAGGTGCTGGAATGGCTACACCCAGCTGGCTCACCCCATCACCTTTCAGAGACTTACTTCAGGTGTGTCAGAACAGCAGGCAGCATTTCAGCCAGTTCATCCATACTGGGATACTGGTACCTGAAAAGGGAGACTGAAATCAAAGCACCTCCAAATACAGCTCAACAGATGTTACCTTCCAGTTCTATCCCATCCCTCAGAGTGAGACTAGCACAGAGCTGTGTATTTTTGGGCAGTCAAACATCTGTGGGAGGACAGACTGATGGAGCAAGGAACACCAGCTAGACTGCAGCATACTGGGCTCACACTCAAGTCAGAAAGATGGTACCAGCTCTCACCACTAGTGAAGGGCTTTACCCATGCCTCACTAATAGGAAAGTCCCCTGAATGCCCACTGGGAAGCCTCCTCATCTTCCCATTTCCTCTGCTCCTGAAAGCTGCCTCCCACTACACTCAGCCTGGCAATCCCAGTTGGCTTAAACTGGGTTCTATCTCAGTCCAGACTGCAGTTCAGACCACAAATGGAAAAAGGGTCTCTGCAGAGCTCTTACCCAGATGGGAATGGGGGGGCTCCTTCCTGCTGGCCTGGTGCATCGACATGGCACACAGCAAAATGCTGAGTGATCTCTTGCATGTCTTCAAAGTTAAAGAATGCATTAAAACAGGATTTGTCTACAACAAGAACAACAACAAAAAATGAGACACTTCCTGAAGCTTTATTGAGATCCACCCTCCAAAAACCATGGCACACACCTGCATGAGTCCAATGCCCCTGCTGAGTCTGTGAGGCAGTGGAGGCACGGTGATGCATGCTGCTGTGCCCCTGCTAACTGCAATGCAGCACCCAGTCCTAGCAAAGTAACTGCTGCGACTGGAGGACAGGCAGACAAATGACAGCTGGCATGCATGTCCAGGAAAATGGGGCCTTGCAGCACTTGGGTACTCACAGCACATACTGAGGAGCACCTGTATGAACATAACAGTACATGTTGGGTGGGAAGATGTGTGAAGAGCAACTGAGCCCGCTAGAAACATTAAACTACTACTGCAGCCTTGTAGGAGGGACTTGCTCACCTTCCCAGCAACCATGGAATAGATGACTTGTGGGAACTCTATTGCACAGTGCAACAAGTCAGCTAGAACACTATAGTGTAGTGGGTGGACCTACTTCCACCTCGCCACCTTGGCTCTACCTTTCAGAGGCTGTTGGAATGGACAGAGGAACGCCACATGCTCTCTCCTGCAGACCTTTATCGTTTTACCCTGGAATGACCTGTTTCATCTCAGCTCCAGGCCAGTCCTGCTGGTCCCCACACTCAAAAGCAAATATCATGAACCACTGCTTTTTCAGGGTCCTGGGAACACAAGGGCTTACGGTTGAGGCCAATGTCATGGTATGTGAGGATGACAGGTCTGTTCCCCTTGGGTGTGCCCCGCATGGTGACATGGACCACTCCAAAAGCTGTCTCAATGTCATGTTCCTGCAGAGAGAGAAGAAGGAGCCTCAGTGTTATGTGTGCTGCCTGTGCTACAGGGATCCCTAACTGAGGGCCCACAGCAAGGGCCTCATCCACACTTCAACATTCCTCTCGTACCCACAACTGGTGGCTCAGTACAGCTCTTGCAATCTGCAACTCTGTCAAATCTCTCCAACCACTGCCAAAAGCAGGTTGCTTTTGTACAGATGTGTGATGGGTTTGGGGCTGTGTCTTTCTGTGACCAAAATCTCATTTCAATGGCCTTTAGTGATGTTACTGCACCATAGCAAAAGCCAGGTATCACATTTCCATCTGTCTCTAGTAGTTCATGGCATCACAAATGCAGCTCCACTCCCACAGCCAAGCTCTCGCTCCCCAGCTGGTATCCATCTCCCTCCAACCCACCAGCCTGCAAGTCTCTTTTCACCGTGGCCCCAACCCACACCCCTGGGAAGTTCCTGTCCGCGGGCAAGCTGATGTGAGGGGACACAGCAACATCTGAGAGGCAGCCCCAACCCCTGAGGACCATGTACCAGAGCATTTTGGAAACAGTATTGACAACATAGGGCAGGCAGATGGCTGGGATGGCAAAGAGACTCAGGCTCTGCAAATCCAGTCACTCACTGGCTGCCTGGGAGGTTGTACCCATCCACAGGGGAGCGGGTGGCAGCTTTTGCTTTCAACAGCATTATAAATGAAAGATACAGATCCACATGTACCTGTTCTCCCAGGCTGCCTGTCTACTGCAGCCCTACCTTGGCCACTGGCCAAGAGCCCATCAGATCTTGACCATACTGCTGCATTAATGTCCACTGACCTGTCACCTCAGGGAGGGCTAAGCACTGTGCCTTAACTGAACACATTTTTCCCTGCTACCAGCTTTGGTAATGTGACAGTAAGACACCCTTAGGCTCCTCTAGCAGCTGGCACAGATACAGAAAGTTATGCAGGGTATCAGTGGAGCAGTTTCATGACCTGTTTCATGATTATTTGCCAGCAAAACTATGTGCCTTTTCCCAAGCAAAATATTGAGGGCTTTTTGCACTGTACCTTGCATAAGAGGACTATGAGGCCTCTGAATACCTCTCCAGTACTTGTCCAGTGCAGAAACAGAAGCCACAACCTCACAATGACAAACACAGAAGTGCCCACAAACTTGTCTGAGTTTAAAACAGCTGCAAATGCATTTAGACAAACACTGATCTGGAGTAACTACAGACTTTGGAAAAGCTGTGGAGATGGCAGTATGGCTGGGCACACTATGTCATCTGTAAGTACTTTCTCTTGTCTATAGAAATCAAAGGAGGGATATCTCTGACTTTCCTAAGCAGATTTTGTTTTTTAATATCAAGGAAATAACTGGTGCTTTTTATAGTGTAATAGCCTCATGGCTCAGCCTGAAGACAGGACAGTACACCCTCAAAAATATTTCTTACTAGTTTAAGCAAATTATGTGATTTTTTTTCTTAAATAGTAATCTCCAATAACCTGAAAGCGATAAGGCCAAATACAGGACAGGTGAGAGTACCTGGCTTGCAGCACATCAGAAATTCACCTTGCCCCTCCTTTCCAGGCACTCCCTAAGGCTGGCTGTGGGTCAGGCAGATTTAGTTCTTGCAGTGAAAGATTGTCATCCCCCAGACTGTACTTCTCTGGGGCTCCAAAGCCTCTCCCCTTCACCCAGAAGCATGGCCACAGCCAAATCAGCAGAGGCAGCTTGAAGCCTTCTCCAGCTTGGCTTTGAAGGATAAAAAGACACCTCTGACTGCCCTCATCCTCAGAAAGGGGTGGGGTTTTACCTGCATGCAGCTGTTGCATTGTGCACATGGAGAAGCTAGAGTACCTACAAAGCAGCAGTCACCTTCCTGCACTAGAGGCAGGCAAAAGAATATGGCAGGTGAGGTTATCTAGCCTGATTCTCACCTGGCTCCTTTTTCCTTAGGAGGGGGCTGCGGGCCAAAGCATCCTGTGCAAGCAGGAAATGACTAGTCCATATGTGCAAAGGGAGTCTGGGTCCACACAGCAGGACTGCCTGCCCTTGCAGCAAGGGTGCACAAAGAAGCCCAGGGCACTGCCTCAGTCTCCTGAGCTCTGGAAAACTACTAGGTTCAGCCCCTTGCCTGTCTTCTTGGCTCCCTGGGCTGCTGGGCAAAGTCCTGTTTTGTACTCCAGTGGGACATGTTGTGCAACCATAGCAGGGGCCCTGATTTCAGTGTTCTCCAAGTCAGCAGGTGTTAACAAGTCCTTTAAAAGAAGTGGCAGCTTTTGGATGAGGTCAAGGGTGGTGACTGGCAGTGCACGGGGCTGAAACTGGAAAGCACAGCAAACTCATGGAAGTGGAAGAGCCCAGTGAATGCTAAAGCAGCTGAAGCTTGCAACCCCCAACTGCACTTCCCTATGCATCTGAGCTAGGTGGCTGACTGCCATTAAAAGCAGGTCTCTGCCCGCTCTGGTAGTTGTCAGTTTCTTCCATAAGCAGCTTTAACTCACTGACCTGGCAGGAAACAATCCAGCTGCCTTTTATTTATTTTAATCTTACTTTCTTAGATTGCTGCTAGGTCAGTGAGGTAGGAAACTCCCACAGAGGTCTAGCAAATGCTGGTCTGGCAAATGCTTAGAGCCGGAGGGCACTGCATGGGGTGGTAAAAGAAATAGCCCTGCCCTGAGCATAAGGCCAGCTAAACTGACTCACTTCTCATGAAACTGCACCTCCAGAGGACTAGGGAGGGTTTTATAAGCAGCAGCAAAAGGTTGACTATCAAACAGAAGCAAAAAACTCAAACTGAGCCAACAGTGAGAAAATCACAGAAATCAACACAAGAGTTGATGATACTAAAAAGTCAGCAACACAGTGCCTCTTCTGGAAATACATTCAAACTTACTGCTAAGGTCACACATGCTTCCACTAGGTAGAATACCGGACAAGGTACTAGAAACAGAAACACCCATCTCTCTTCAAAGCTTTTGTTCAAGCACCTCAATGTGCTTCATATTGCAACACCCTGCACTTTTGTTTCCTGAAGTTGAACTTGGATCTTGACTCAGTAGTAGGGAAGGGAAAAGAGTTTCCTTGAGCTAAAAATCAATCCTTGCTCTCTCACTTACTTTGACTCTGCAGATTGCGTAAACTGCAGTTTGGGGAAATGAGATAGTTTGTTGAGAAAAGGTTTTTCATGTCACCACTGGGCACCGGCCCAATCTGAAGGGTACTCACCTTGCTACTCCTTCAATCACATTAGTGATTCAAATACAGGGAATACCCCCTGAAGACGGAAGCAACTTGAGAAAACCCATTTTTAACAAATCTCAGTAAGCAGCACTTGGAAAAATTGAAGATGCTAAATCTGCAAACTTCTTACTCTACCCTGTACAGTGACAAAGCCTTAGGCTTTTCTTTTTTCTCTTGCTAGTTCCCAGACAGCAGCTTGCCTCCTCTGCTTCCTCTGGTTAAAGCCTTTTACTTTTTTAAGGCTTTTTCCAAACTACAAAGCAAGTAGCGCATGTTTGAGATAAGGGTTTCTACATTGACTTTTTTAGCTACACATTGCAACATCATACTGACCTCCTTTTCAAGATCACCTACAGAAATAAGACTTGAGTTTTACCGCTAGCTTCCCTACAGGTAATTCTATGTCCATTTTCCCAGTGAACTTTATTTTCTCTGAAACTTTGCCCTGTAGCTTTAAGGCTTTTATTTTGACCTATGATTGCAAAGGACAAAAACATTTTCAGACATCACACAATTACAGCACACATCACTTCAATGTCACCTGCTTTTCTCCAAAACAGCTCTCTCCCACATATCAAAGCCAAAGGACAGCAAATGCATACAGCACGTAAGTATCATGCTTAAGACAGCAATGACAGTCTCTACACTTGTAACATACATCTGCTACCTTGAGTTGGCCAAAAACCCATTATTATTTCATGACATCATTACTGGTTTATTACTCTTCCAAAACGCAGAGCAGAATAACCCAGTTACAACAGGTACCAGAGTACTCAGTGAGAGAACGGCAGCTTCGCAGGCTTCACCCTCTGTCCTTGCCAAACATGCTTTCTTCATGTCCTTCTTGTAGATACACCTTCCCTGCCAGCCACCCAACAAGATGACACACTGCCTCCATAACCACTGCCCACCTGCAATTCTGCATATTCTCTCCTAATATTTGCCCATTGCTCATGTAGAAGTGTAGTGTTGGAAAGTATGAGACATCATCTTTATTTCTCAGGCATTGGCACGCTTTGTTTCTGGTCTCTGTTCAGGCCAGCTTTGATACATTGCAGCAGGGTAGCTTGAATGGAGATTCAAGGATTGTTACCTTGCAGGTGTCTACCTCCAGCTACGGTCTGAATGCTGATCTGGTCCACAGTGCAGGGAAGCAGTGATAGGAGAGGGCAGGTGGAAAAGATGTGGCCAGGAAACAGCCAGATTTTAACAAGTGTGCAGTCTGCAAAATTAAGGAAATGAATGCAAGAGAAGATGATGATCTGCAGTTATGTTTTGAAAAGCTTGATAAAATGTAATTTTCTCTTAGGGACTGGAAACTTTATCAGAGGTTTCTCAGAAGACATTTTATCTTCTGCCCTTATTTGTACAGTAGGTAAAAAATAAACAGCAGCTGCAGACAACCTGTTGTAAATAGGAACTCAACAGCAGAGGCAGCCTGGCTCTTGGGCAGCCTGCTCTTTCTGGCCACAGGCACCAAGCTTGTGACGCACACATGCCAAACAGTAGTGTGCTGCTGGGCATAGCAGAGACATGAGCCCTGTGCAGGCAGCCACTATGGATCAACTCAAATAAGCTGGGAATCATTGCTTCAAAAACTAGCAGCTCCCTCAGGGCACAGGTGAGAAGAACAATGATGGAGGAGGATCAGAAGGTATGGAGACCAGCTGTAGCTGGTAAGACCAAAGGTCCAGCTAGCCTCCTGGTCTGATTTTAAGAGCATGTGCTTGTGGAAAAATAAAATAAAGCAAGGATGTAGTGATACTTCCTCAAACACTAGCATCTTTTAACAGTTTCCATTAATTTTCCCAACCTCCAACAGTCAAAAGACTTCCTGAATTGGAGGTGTGGTCTTCACTTTGACCTTCTCTTCTGAGAACTGGGCAGTCACCCCCCACCACCACCAGGCTATGCCTCTGGCATCTGCCTCACCCTGTGACCATAAAAGCCAAGGCTTAACAACATGCAGGGTGGAGAACCACTTTGTTCCCCACCTTGTATCTGCTGGATTTGCACAAGATCCCCAGTCCTTGGTTTGGAAGATGGAGAACAACTGATCCCATTTCCATAAGCCACAGCAGTAACAACCTCACAAGGTTGCTGTGATTCCCCTTCATGTGCCCCCTTCTGGGCTGATACACTCTGGACTACCTGGCCAGTCCTGGCACAGCAGCTTTTGCCCGATTTTACTGCTGTTCTCCAAAACTGCCCCTTTGTGCTCTGTCCTTTCTGAGAGGAGGGTGCTGGCAGTATGTCAAACATACACGGGTGTGCTGTGGATTTACAGAGTAGCACAATAAGGTTACTTTGTTCTCTGTTCCTGATAAACAAGAATTGATTTGCTTTGTTGAAAGCCATGAGGCCCAAGCTGACATTTTCATTCATCTCTTGTAATGTTAAGGTCTTACGCCTCTGGGCTATCATTAGCCCTGAGCCTGCCCTTTTACATTCCATTGTATGACAGTTTTACTCAATGTGCATCACACTTCATGTTTACCCAAAGGCAGATGAAGTTTGTCATTGCACCTTCCATTACTTTTTCCAGATCACTAAATTTTAGCATTTAAGCAGCATAGGTCCCAAGACAGGTATCTAACATGCTTCTCTAGTGATTTCTAACAACTGGTAAAAATAATTCCTGGGTTTTGGTTGGGTTCGGTGTTTGGTTTTTGTTCCCTGTTTTTTAACCAATATTTCATCCACGAGAAGACTTCTCCTCTGACTGCATTGCCACCTGAGTCCCTTAAGACATATGTCTTGGGTCCCTTTCGGTAAGGGGTCTTGTCTTTTGGAAATCCAAGCAGGCTACATCAAATGAATGGCTGTTATTTATATGTTTACTGACTCCTTCAAAAAATTCCCCTTTACAAAAACCACAGTGACCCTTTCCCAATATTTACCCTTGTAATTCATCCACGATACTCTCTGCTAGTTTTATCCGTCAGTCTGGTACAGCTGGTTGGTGAATTCCCAGAACTCCTCTGGAATCTGTTTTAAAAATCGTGTTACAGGTGAAACACTGCAGTCCTTTGGCACCATGGCAGCTTCAACAGAGGATCATAACCTCTCATTTAACTAGTTCATCCTCAGACTCATTTAAAACCGCTGGGTTGACAGATCCAACCCTGGCAACTTGCTATAAAAGCATGTATTTTACCTTTTTTACAGCCACTGCAATAGGCACTGAGGTTTAAGGCAGGGGCTCTGCTGACACCCCACAAAGAGCATTCCAGCACAGCAACCTCTGTGAGCTGCTCTGTGGCAAGCCTGAGTGTGGAAAAAAAAATTTTCTGCTATGGCTAGATCTTCCCCAACTCCTCCTTTCAGAGTCCGAGCAGTCAGTAGCATGCTCCAAACTCTCTCACATGGTTCCACTTTTGATAGGTCTGAAACAGGACTGCCATTTTTTCCCCTTTGCAAGTCATCTCTCAAAATCCCCTTTTGCCTGCTTTATGTTCATATATTTATTTTGCAAGAGTTTATAACCTTTTGCATTTTCTTCAGCTTTTTGAAAAATGCTTTTCTGTTTTCAAGTAGCCTCCATGCCCTTCTCTTTAGTCATTCTGGCTTCCCTGCACCATTTCTCATGTCTGCTGTGATAGATGCCATGCATTTGCTCTCTGCTTAGCTTATTTTCAATAAGCTTCTCCATTTCTGTGCAGTTCTTGGTTTGAACTTTGAGTGCAAAACCAGTGAAGCTTTCTACAGTTTGGTTGGGTTTGGTGTTCCCCCCCCCCCCCCCCAAGGATGTTGATCTGGAGCACATTATGTTTCCCATCACGGAGCAGCTCTTTGAAAACATTTTTTGAAGTTTTGAACACACTCCTCTGCCCTTCTCATGTCAATAAAGGCTTCTCCTTATTGGGGGCTCCCTAACCTGTTGCTCTGTAGAAGTTTGTGGCTAAAATGGAATATTGGTGTCATGTCCCACAGCCACATCTGTCTAACACAGGGAAGCTGAAGCTTCCTACCCTTGTCCTGTCTTCTAGCCTTGTAGCTTCTCTGATCACCATCTCAGGCACTAACACAATTGCAAACAAAACAGAAGTTTCTTATTTAGGCCTCGGATTTCAGTCTAAGGGGAATCTAAGTTATTCACTGACATTAGTTAGAGCCAAATCAGATCAACACACTTCCTTTAAAATCCACCTGTATCCTCTATCTCCACCTGCATCTACCCTCTCCTTCCTGTACACTGTATCCACGTATTAGTGTTCCACTGTCAGTGTCCACCAAGAGGGACCTGAACTCCCTTCTGTGATCTCAGACAAGAATACAATAACCACTGGCAGAAACAAAACAAAACAGATTTTGAGTGCACCTTCTTGTTACAAATTGGTTGACTAGATGATAAGGTGCTATCGAAAAGAGTGCTGCTGCTCTCAGCCCTCTGCCCTGCCCCACCCCACGTCCAGCGAGCTGATAGTCTCATGGAAACCTCTAAGTGGGAGTGCAGGGCTTGGGTTCACTGTCTTCCCACTACATTGGGAAACCATAGCAACTGACCCTGCAGCCATAGGATCTCTCATTCAGATGGAAGGTAAGCACTGCAAGTGCACACACAGCGGCAAAGGCACTGACTTGCCTTAGCTATACTGTCAAGATACACCTTCAGGTAGGCCTGGGCAGAAGAACAGACAGTAGCCTAAGAAAGGGGACCAATGCTACTGACCATCTCTGAAAGCCCTGGGATTTTTGCTATATGCTTTACAGTCCCAGCTCCTGAGAATAAGTGCTCTTAGTCAAAGAGCCATACATTTTAGAAAATAAAATATGCATGAACCACAAAGGCTCAGACACCACAAGGTAGTAAGACACAACCCAAAAGCAGCTTTTAAACATTTAAGATTAGACAAAAGCAGGAACTGCTGGGAGATGTTCTTTGCCGGGGATTTGCATAAAGTCAGACTAGATTGGGACATTATCCTATGTGGCTTTAACATCTTTTAATGATTCTTAAACTGAGAAGGAAAACACACTAAAACTGCAAAAGTCTACATTTACTGTGGGACTGATCAGGGGAAGAAGTGGGCACATGCCCCGGTGGCAGAAGGTTCAAACAGGGGAACTATCTCTGACTGCCACCCTCTGCCTTTGGCTGGAAAGGGAAGCAATGACAGTGCCACTGACAGATGCCACAGAAAAATTCCCATATTTAATAAAAACACATTTCTGAGTGAAGCAATGAGGCATCCAACAGCAGCTCTAGAGGTGCTAATGCCTTGAGCTCCAGAGACTCCCAGGCAGCAGACGTAAACCTGGGTGCCGAACTACAGCAGTCCAATTATAGCCACGTTCCCTCAGCTCCAGGTCAGAGCATGACCCAGAGCCTAAATTTTAGAGATTATTAATGTCTGAAGTAAACTATTTGTTTCACAGTGGGATTGATTAATGATGGGAATTCATACCATCAGTGCTTTTCACAACTAACTTACTAAGCATCTTTTTTGGCATTACCAAGTTGAGTTTTACTCCCAATGTGAAGCCGCTTGAAGTTCAAAATTAATTCCCTGGAAAAACTGAGAATTCCTTTCATTTGGAGACCAGTAATAAAGAACACATCTGTGAAATCCCTTCAATTTATTAATATTCAAATCTGGCAGTACACACAGCATCAAGGTGTCTGTTGCTCAAATTCTGCTCAAACTTCTTGAATGTCTGCACTAGCAGAGGGCTAGAAACATCTCAAAAACCCCTTCAGCTTAAGGACACTCAGGTCCTGGTTCACTTAAGGCAAAGAAAACTGTCACTGCTGCTTTGCTACGAGGTTGAGGAGATGCAGATTACTCAGGTCAGGTTTCCCTCTTTTTCAGTGATTCTGTAACTACAGCTATTATTTAGTTTGTGTCATCTTTGCCAGTTTTGGCAAAGGTGGAAAACAACTGCAGCATGCTCCTCAAGCAACCTATCACAGCTATTAACCATGAAGAGATTGAAGCACAGATTCCATTGTCCTGCTCTTTGCAACAGCTGCCCTCAAATGTCTCAGATTACTGGAACAAAATAAACTATGACTATAAACTAAGAAAAAATACTGTAAGACTATGTAAAACATCACCATCTGGTAACTCTTACCATTACAGTACTCCTGACCTTAATGCAGTTGGTAGGTAAGTATTTACCACCTCCTCTCTGTGCAAAATTATTTTGGAAATAGTAGAGCTGAAGGAGACTGCTGTGTGGGAAGCAAGCCTAAATCAGATCTAAAGCAACATCTTGAACTAAATTATTCATTTCCATACAGAGCAGAAATGTATTAATAGAAAACACAGTATGATCTATGCAAACAGGCAATGGTTCCTAGTACTTCATGTAATTGGATTAAGTCTTAAATTACAGAAATGCTGGGTGAGAATCAAGAGCAGCAGAAGAATGAGGTATGTAATCTGGTTAAACACAAAAGCATTAGGAGAAAGGTGCTGCTGGGCTATCCCCAACCTACTGTTGTATATACAAATAAGTATTTGTGTGTTCCTATTCCAAAGGCCCATGATGCTCAAGGACAGGCCTAGTGCTGATCCGTAATCTTTTCTAATGCTCTGTATCAGCCAGAGAGAAACGGCAAGTCATCTCCAAAACACAGATTCTGCTAGAGAACAGATACTGGCTTTACAGCCCAATGACCTACAAGAAAAGTACAGCTGACAGGTTGGGTTTGTGCTCCCAAATCAGAGGTCACAAACTCTCACAGCCACGCATTATTGAGACCAATAAGCAATTAATGAAAACACCTACACGTCACAGATGGAGCAAGATGTACTCCATCCCCTGCTCTGCCCACGTGTTACAAGAAGCTGTTAAAGCCACAACCTTCTTGCACTCCAGTCGAGTACCCAATGTCATAAGCAAGGCACCCAGCACAGATTTAGGAATAAATGGTGCTTTTTACTCCTGCACTGAGGATAACCCCTGCCTTCCCCAGCTAATACAGGAAATTGGACCTGCCTAGATTTGTAATAGTTTGAAGTGAATTAAACTGCTTGCAGCTCAGCTCTCATCTGCCCAAGTCTGGCAGTGGGGTGTTTTTTTCCAGCACTGCACCACTATTTTCAGTCAGTAGAGCAGCAGGTTGCAGCCTTCCCCATGGGCTGCAAACAGAACAGGCTGATGGCTCTAGTGCTCTTCCATTCCCTGGACAGCAGGCTCAAGATGCCACAACCTGCAGACACACAGTCATTGTAAACCTGCATCTTACACAAGGAAGATCTGAATGTGCTAATACAGAGGCAAGTCTAAAAATATTTTGTGTGACTGTGGAACTCCAGATCATCTTAACCCCTAAAAGCAACCTGGAAGATAGGCCAATGTCATGTTTCCAGCCAAGAACAGTCCACCAGGTAACATGATGTGCCAAACTATGTTTCAGTATCTTGCTGAAGACCATGAACATCTTAAAATCTCTGAAAGAAGAGAAAGCAGGGTCATGTTCTGTGTCTCCTGGGAACTACAACTAAGTCTAACTGCACTGAGTTATAACTAGTATTGCAATTACTCATTAACTGCTCTGAAATACCATAAATGGGTGCTGCATAACAGATGGAAACAGGTCAGTCACTGCTGATGGAAAGGCACCATTCATTTTTCTGAGGACAGGAAGGAGGCAAACCCCTTTCTCAACCTAAAGCGCGTACATTTGCTTTGCTGTAAGAACTCACTGACAAGAACAAAAAAAAGCACAGGAACATCAAATACCACATCTGCATAATCAGCCTCTTTAGCACACTGTTGTCACAAGCATACAGAAAGCAAAAGTAATGTTTAAGTAAACCCCATGGAAGGAATGTGATCATATGTTTAAAAATAAAAATCATGTTTCAGTCCAAGTCCAGCTAGCAAAAGCTTTCCAGAACTCAACACTGCAGTTTTACAGAAAACAGTTTTTAGATGGAAAGTCAGTGATGGAAACAATCAGAGGAAGAGCTTCCCAAGAAATATGCATCATGAAAAAAAATTTCCAAAATAAATTTGCAATTTAATAATTTTTAGCTTTAGAGTATTTGTTGCTCTGATGTCAGCAGAAGTCAAAATCAGTACTTTAGTAGTGACACTAGTTGTAGTAAGATTAGAAGCTGCTACTAATTTAGCAGCCATTGAAAAAACTTGCTTTCTAGGTCAAAACATCAGTGACATAATTAATTTCACTCTAGCACTTTGAATGAGAACAAAAGAACTCACTGTACAAATCAGAAGAAAATGGTCCTCAATATCCCAGACAAAAATTTCAATGTTGGTCACAACAGCTCCCCTGTTATTCATACAGAAAAAGCAAACCTTTCCTCAAAACGCTGATGTTTCACGTTATTTCATTACAATAACCAAAAGATGCTTTAAAACGTCTTGTATTCAATGTCACTGTGTAGGAGTTACAAGCTGGCTTTAATGATTTCTCATTAAAAATAATGAGCACAGTTTAGATTCAACATTATGACATCAGCAAATGCACATGATAGCATATTTCAATAACATTTCACTAGCAGAATACCATCTCCTACTGCACAGCAAGCCAAAATAAAGCAGAGAGATAGGGCAAGGATAAGCAAACTTTTAAAAATGCGGATTAAGAAGCTTCAAACAAATGTACTTGTGGAAGAACTTCTCCAAAACTGAATCAGAAAAGCATGGGCTTATTGAAAAGTTACACTTTCAGTGAAAAAAGTGGCAAAAAAATCCTCACTGAGGTCTGCTGTTAACTCTTCAAACATTTTGCTGAGTTTTACTCTGGGCACAAGGAACACCAAGTAACTCTACATTTTCAATTAATTCCAGGAACGCATAGCAAGTTGTTGTATAGGGAAGCTTTAATTTCCTCCTTCCATGGGTTTACGCATGTCTTGTCTTTTCTGTTTCAGCTGAACTCTGCATATTCCAACTTACTTATTCCCACCTCTTTCATACCTTGTGAGCTTTCTGCAAATACTCTGCCAAATCTCAATCCTCTTCTGCATGGTGTATGCTGGAGAGCAAAACACTTCCCTCCCTGTGGGTGGGAGGAAGCAGAGGGGAAGTACTAGCTACAGATCAGCTCAACTGCTTGTTTATTCCAGACTGAAACATAATGCAGATTTATTTGGATAATTTTACAAATGTATCAGCATATTCCTTGATATTCAAAGCAAATCACCTGAAAAAAGGGGAGAGATTTAGGCTAACACAGAATACCTACTTCTCAAAGCAGCTGAAGAGGGTCTGCAGATGATAATAAAAGCACAAGCACAGCTCTATTAACCATGCTGGTCACTATGGCATCTGTCTATCAGCCACCCAGATCATTTAATCCACCATCTGTCCATGAACATTAAAAGAAGCCAAGCCTAGATTTCATTAGGGTTCATATAGCCTTCAAGTAAGACACAGGTCTCAGAATTAGGTTAATACATTTTATTTCTGAGAACAACCTAGATTCACATTGATAAAGACCCTTAAGCCACTGTGCTAGCTCTTCTTTTTATCTCCATTGCAAATGGTTATCAGATTATGTGGAGATTGTTTTAACTGATGCCCATGCAATCTGTTATTTGTCAGGGTTAATTGCGGTTGCTTGTAGATGAACAGTTTAAAAAAAGACAGGGCACCTGTATCTGAGTCAGCTGTATCAGAAAAGCTAAAAGCTTCTTCACACCACATTCACCCAGAGTAACAATTTTCAGAAGCAAGGGGATGCCCACTCCGTTGACTTTGTCCAGATCCGATTCTGACAAGTTATTCAAAAATAAAAACACAAACACACCAGGAGATTAAAAGAAATTCACAATGGCATCACCCACTTTCCCCAAAGTAAAGAAAGATATTATAAAACTTTAAATATATGTTACTTTGAAAAGTAACACATGCCAAAGCTTTACAGAAAACAGCATGCCTAACCTGTGTGCCTAGCATTACACAACTCACGGAGTCAGTAACAGTGCTAACAACATGCCTGTGAGCTGGAATTAAACTAAACACTTCTCCCAGTCATAAGCATGGATCAGCTGCAGAAAGTTTTTTTAAACTCCAAGTTTCCAGCCAGGAGGAGGTCTAGAGGCACCGCAGGATGAATGAATGCTGAGGCTGGCTATGTTACTGCTCCAGCTGTATCAAGGGCAGAGCTCTGCAGGGGGCATCAGTCAGTCCTAGCAGGAGCTGGGATGGGCTTACACCATGTCACCTCATAGCCGAGGGCACAGAATAACATAGATTGAAATAAAACAAGAGTCATTGCAGTATGTCAGTCTTGTACTGGGCAGCTCAAACCGGACCTGCACTGTCAACAGGGTTGCCACTAGTGCTGACAGAGGGCACTGCCTTCCCTTGCCCTGCTGGCTGCTGCAGCCTTGCAAGCACAGCCCAGGATGTGGTCGGCCCCATGCAAAGACATAGCTTTATGAATTTAAAAGAGCCTTTTTCTGACTATTAGAAAAATAAAAATGTCTGAAATGCAGGTCTTGCCTCACTGATGCCAGGCTCTCATACTGCAAATGCTACACTGTATAAGATAATGTAATCCATCCCACAAACTCCCTAAATGTTGTCTTAAAATCCACCGTGTCCCTTGCAGATGTTACTGCTATTGGAAGCTGATCAAGAACTTCACTGCGCTGTAACTGGAAACCATCTTCCAGTTATCAGCCTTCATGAATTTGTGGCCAGTTTGTGTCTGTACTTGCAAAATTGAGATCCTCCCCAAGATTCTTCCTCCCTCTGAAACTCTGGACAAATTAAACCCCCACCTCAGCCTAAGTGCTCTTAAGTGTCTCTTTATGCAACAGGATCTCCCTTCCTCTGAAAGCCCTACCAAATTTCTTCACTTTGAACTCCCCCTTCTCAAACACTGGTAAGTAAAGTCACACCAATTTTGCAGAGGCCTGAATGTGGCAGCCAGACCTGCTTTGCCAGACTATAAAGCAGCAGTAATTTTTCACAGGACAACAAAAGAGCTCA